>NC_059155.1:44054145-44424806 GCF_020740605.2 Lemur catta
GTGGCAAAGGTATGACTTAGCTTTCTTGGCAAATAAGTCCCTGGATGTTAGGGTCCTATGTCTTTTGACTAATTTCATGCAGTACCATATTTGAAGAGGGATTTACTAAGTATATTTCATCAGGAATTAATCCTCCCAACAATAAATTTAATATTAGAATCATAACCCTTCAGAACTGAAAGGAACCCTTAGAAATTCATCTAGTCAAATCTCCTTTATTTTAAAACATGCATGGCTATATAAATCAACTCAAAATGGATTAAAGACTTAATCATAGACCTGAAACTGTAAAACTGCTAGAAAAAAATCATAGGGGGAAAACTACACTACATTGGTCTGGGCAATGATTCTTTGAATTTGACCCCAAAGGCACAGGCAACAAAAGCAAAAATGGACAAATGGGATTATATCAAACTAAAAAGCTGTTGCACAGCAAAGGAAATAATTAACAATGTGAAGAGATAACCTGCAGGTTGGGAGAAAATATTTGTAAGCCATACGTCTGATAAGGGGTTAATATCTAAAATGTATAAGGAATTCTAACTACTCAGTAGCCAGGAAACAAATGACCCAATTAAGAAATGGGCAAGGGACCTGAATAGACATTTCTCAAAAGAAGATATACAAATGGCCAACAGATACATGGAAAAATTCTCAACATTGCTAATCGTTCAGGAAATGCAAATTAAAAACACAATGAAATATCCCCTCACACTTATCAGAATGGCTATTATCAAAAAGATGAAAGATAAGTATTGGTGAAGATGTGGAGAAAACAAAATGCTGTACACTGTTGGTTGGAATGTAAATTGGTATAGTCATTATGGAAAATTGCATGGAGGTTGCTTAAAAAACTAAAAATAGAATTACCATATAATCTAGCAATCCCACTTCTTGGTATTTACTCAAAATATTTGAAATCAGTCAAGATGTCAAAGAGATGTCTGCACTCCCATGTTCATTTCAGCACTATTCATAATAGCCTAGTTATGAAATCAGGCTAAGTGTCCAACAAGGAATGAATGGATACAGAAAATGTGGTGTATATACACAATGGAATACTATTTGGCCTTGAAAAAGAAGGAAATTCTGTCATTTGCAGTAACATGGATGAACTTGGAGGACATTATGCTAAGTGAAATAAGCCAGGCACAAAAAGACAAATACTGCATGTTCTTACTTATATGTAGAATCTAAAATAATTGAACTTATAGAAGCAGAGAGTAGAATGATGGTTAGAGAAGCTGAGGGTTGTGGGAAATGGAGAGATGATGGCCAAAAGATATAAAGTCTCAGGAGGAACAAGGTTATTTTTTGAGATTGTTGCACAGGGTGGTGATTATAGTTAATAATAGTATATTGTACATTTCAAAATTGCTAAGAGTAAATTTCAAATGTTCTTACCACAAAACATAAGTATTTGAGATGATATGTATATTAATTAGCTTGATTTAATTATTCCACATTGTATTCATAAATCATAACATCACTTTGTACCCCATAAATATATAAAATCATAAATTATCAATAAAAATTTTTTAAAAAACAAGCCATATATGGATCTGGAGGCTCAGAGAGGGATGTAACTTGCCCAAGGTCACAAAAAGGAGTTAGAGACAGAGCTTGATACATATCAGTGGTTCTCAAAGTTTTGTATGTACCAGAATCACCTGGAGAGCTAATAAAGAACACAGAGGCCTAGACTTGTAGGATAGAACATGAGCTTTTGTAACCCTACGAAGCTTCTCAGGTAATTCTGATATCTACCAAAAATTCTTCTAGTCTGATCTAGAATACATTTCTTCTAGACTGATTTAGAACATGTTGATTTCTGTAAACATTTGTTATTTCAGTGCTTATTCTACCATGTCATTCATTATGTCAGTACAGGCCATAATGGCAGTTGTTTTTGTTTCAAGGATATATCTGAAACTGAGAGAACCTTGTGTCACCACCACTGCTCTGGTTGTCCAAATTAATCCTTTATCTTCTGTTGTACTATGTAGGAAGGACGCATAATTCAGTCCTGAAAGAGCTAGACCTATCCTCAAAGTTAGGAAGATGGTTAATATTAATACATTCTAAGATTGAGTGTTATATTGTATGGCATAATTTTAAAGTGCTGCAGGAGTTTGGGAGGCAGGGAGGAGAATGACCTGACTCAAGGAAATGGTACCCGATGGGTAGTTGTGGGAAATAAGGAAAAGACTATAAACAATGTTTGTATATTGCAAGGTATATAACGAAGATGCAGTGTAGGTTAGTGAGTGAGCTCTGAACTGGTAATGGTGGTTTAGGATTGGGTTCACAGCATTCCTGGACTGGCTAAGATATCTTAAGTTCTTTGTGTTCCTTGGATTTTCCATCTAAATATCTTGTAGCAGCAATCATGGTTCCCCACCTTACCCTTAGGGATGTTTGTAAATTAATGAGATACTGTCAGCTAGGCTTTGTTTAGCTCTTTCAATCCAAGTGCTCCAGACCTGTGGCATTACTATTATGCCCCACAGGTATCTTTCTTAGATTTTGTTGTTCCTTGGAGTGCTGTTGCATCTTGAACAGAATGCTTCTTATATACTCAATGTAGAAACTTGCCCCAGGACTTGAATGGAATAAGGATCAACTGGAAGGGAAGCAATTCAACTTTGGTAGAGAAAAGTGAATATTTCTCTAAATATTTAACTAATATTCTTTAAAATACAACTCTAAATGTGTACAGTTGATATAAGTGGGCTTTTCCTTTAATTTTTAAATTTTGAAATAATTTCAGACTTACAGAAAATTTGCAAGAATAAATTGTCAAAGAATTCCTGTATATATATCTTACCCAAATTCCCCAAATTTTAACATTTTATCCCATTTACTTTATCATTCTTCTCTCCTCCCATTTATTTTCTCATTCATAATCTTAAACAGTATTCATTCTGCCCTCTTCCCTTCTCTTTATCTTTCTCTTTTTGCCTCTCTTTCTTTCTCTCCCCCTTTTTTCCTGAACCATTTGAGAACAAGTAACATACATGGGACCTCTTTATACTCCCAAATACTACAGTGTATATTTCCTAAAAACAAGATAATTATCTTTCATAACCACAGTACTACTAACAAAAACAGAAGCTTCATCACTTGTCACAATAACATTCTTTACAGAAAAGGAAATCCCAATTCATGTGTAGCATTCAGTTGTGACAACTCTTTAGTGTCCTTCAACCCAGAATGGTTCCTCAGTCTTTCTTTGTCTTTTAAGACGTTTACTTTTTTGAAGAGTACAGACTAGTTATTTTTAGCAGCTTTATTAGCATACCATATAATTCATCCATTTAAAGCATACAGTGGAACAATGTTCTTTAGCAGTGGTCCTTACCCTTTTTTGGCACCAGGGACTGGTTTCATGGAAGACAATTTTCCCACAGACTGGGGCAAGAGGGATGATTTGGGGATGATTCAAGCATATTACATTTATTGTGCAGTCAAACCTCTCTGCTAATGATAATCTGTATTTGCAGCCACTCCCCCACGCTAGCATCACCACCTCAGCTCTACAGCAAATCATCAGGCATTAGATTCTCATAAGGAGTATGCAACCTAGATCCCTTGCATGCACAGTTTACAGTAGGGTTCACACTCCTATGAGAATCTAATGCTACCACTGATCTGACAGGAGACAGAGCTTATGTAGTGATATGAGCGATGGGGAGCAGCTGTAAATACAGACGAAAATTTGCTCGCTGGCCCATTGCTCACCTCCTGCTGTGTGGCCTGATTCCTAACAGGCCACAGATTGATAGCAGTCTGTGGCTCAGGGCCTGGGGACCGCAGTTATTTAGTATATTTGCAGGATTGTGCAACCATCACCACAATATAATTTTAGAACATTTTTGTCCTCAATAAAAGAAACCTATAACCCATTAGCAGTTATTCCCCACCACTTGTGATCCTAGATAACCACTAATCTACTTTCTTTTTCTATATATTTGCCTATTCTGGGCATATCTCATAAATAGAATTGTACAATATGTGGCCTTTTGTGTTTGGCTCCTTCCATTTGCCGTAATGTTTTCGAGGTTCACCTACATTATACCTTGCACTTCATTCCTTTTTATGGCTGAGTAATATCCCATTGTATGACAATACCACATGGTTTATCCATTCATAAGATGAATGACATTCGGGTTTTTAACAAATTTTGGCTATTGTGAATAATGCTGCCATGAACATTCACGTATAGGTGTTTCTGTGGACATATGTTCTCAATTGAGTGCAATTGCTGGGTCTCATGGTAACTTTAACTTTTGAAGAAACTGCCAAACTGTTTTCTAGAGCAGTTGATGACTAATGATGTCTAATGTCTTTTCATTTTTTTATTTCAGCATATTATGGGGGTACAAAAGTTTAGGTTATGTATTTTGTCCTTGCCCACCCCGCCCCCGGAATCAGAGCTTCAAGCATGTCCATCCCCTAGACAGTGCACATTGCACTCGTTATGTATGTATACACCCATCCCTTCCCCCCCAACATCTGCCAACACCCGATTAATGTTATTCCTAAATGTGCTCTTAGGTGATGATCAGTGAAACCAATTTTATGGTGAGTACATGTGGTGCTTATTTTTCCATTCTTGGGATACTTCACTTAGTAGAATGGGTTCCAACTCTATCCAGGAAAATACAAGAGGTGCTATATCACCATTATTTCTTATAGCTGAGTAGTAATCCATGGTATACATATACCACATTTTATTAATCCACTCATGTAATCTTTGCAATTGTAAATTGTGCTGCTATAAACATTCTAGTACAGATGTCTTTTTTATAGAATGTCTTTTGTTCTTTTGGGTAGCTCCCCAATAATGGGATTGCTGGGTCAAATGGTAGGTCTACTTGTATCTGTTTAAGGTATCTCCATATTGCTTTCCACAGGGGTTGTGCTAGTTTGCAGTCCCACCAGCAGTGTATGAGTGTTCCTGTCTCTCTGCATCCACGCCAACATGCATTGTTTTGGGACTTTTTGATAAAGGCCATTCTCACTGGAATTAAGTGATATCTCATTGTGGTTTTGATTTGCATTTCCCTGATGATTAGAGATGTTGAGCATTTTTTCATGTTTGTTGGCCATTCTTCTGTCTTCTTTTGACAAATTTCTGTTCATGTCCTTTGCCCACTTTTGATAGGGTTGTTTGATTTTTTCTTGCTGATTTTCATGAGTTCTAAATAGATTCTAGTTATTAGTCCTTTATCAGATATGTAGCCTGTGAAAATTTTTTCCCATTCTGTAGGTTGTCTGTTTGCTCTCGTGACAGTGTCTCTGGCTGTGCAGAAGCTTTTTAATTTAATCAGGTCCCATTTGTTTATTTTTGTTGTTGCTGTGATTGCCTTTGGGGTCTTCTTCATAAATTCTTTGCCTAGGCCAATGTCTATAAGAGTTTTTCCCACATTTTCTTCTACAATTCTAATAGTTTCGCACATTAGCTTTAAGTCTGTTATCCACCGTGGTTTGATTTTTGTGAGAGGTGAAAGGTGTGGGTTCTGTTTCAGTCTTCTACATATGGCTATCCAGTTTTCCCAGCACCATTTATTGAATAAGTATTCTTTTCCCCAGTGTATGTTTTTGTCTGCTTTGTCAAAGATTAGATGGCTATATGAGGATGGTTTTATATCTGGATTCTCAGTTCTGTTCCACTGGTCTGTGTCCCTGTTCTTGTGCCAATACCTAGCTGATTTAATTACCACAGCCTTGTAATATAGTTTGAAGTCTGGTAAATTAATACCTGACATTTTGTTCTTGTTGCCTAAAATTGCTTTTGCTAAAAGGGGTCTTTTCTAGTTCCATACAAAGCATAAAATTATTTTTTCTATATCTGTGAAAAATGATGTTGGTAATTTCATAGGGATTGCATTGAATCTGTAGATCCCTTTGGGTAGTATAGACATTTTATATTTTATTTTATTTTATTTTATTTTATTTTTTGAGACAGAGTCTCACTCTGTTGCCCTGGCTAGAGTGCCATGGCATCAGCCTAGCTCACAGCAACCTCAAACTCCTGGGCTCAAGCTATCCTTTTGCCTCAGCCTCCCAAGTAGCTGGGACTACAGGCAGGCGCCACCATGCCTGGCTAATTTTTCTATATATATTTTAGCTGTCCATATAATTTCTTTCTATTTTTAGTAGAGACAGGGTCTCGCTCTTGCTCAGGCTGGTCTCGAACTCCTGAGCTCAAACAATCTGCCCGCCTCGGCCTCCCAGAGTGCTAGGATTACAGGAGTGAGCCACGGTGCCCAGCCAGTATAGACATTTTAATAATGTTGATTCTTCCGATCCACAAGCATGGTATGGTTTTCCATCTGTTTATGTGCTCTGCAATTTCCTTCCTCAGTGTTTCATAGTTCTCCCTGTAGAGGTCTTTTACCTTCTTAGTTAAATATATTCCTAGGTAGTTAAATATATTCCTAGGTACTTTATTTTCTTTGTTGCTATTGTGAAGGGTATTGAGTCTTTGATTTGGTTCTCAGTTTGACTGTTATTGGCACATATGAATGCCTCTGATTTGTGTGTATTGATTTTGTATCCTGAGACTCTACTGAATTCATTTATCAGAGATGCAGGGATGGTTCAACACATGCAAATCTATAAATGTAATACACCACATAAATAGAAGCAATAACAAGGTCCATATGATCCTCTCAATAGACGCAGAAAAAGCATTTGACAAAATTCAACACCCTTTTATAAGAATGTTTAACAAAATAGGCATAGACGGAACATATCTAAAAATGATACAAGCCATATATGACAAACCCACAACCAACATCATACTGAATGGGGAAAAATTGAAAGCATTCCCACTTAGAACTGGAACCAGACAAGATTGACCACTGTCCCCACTACTATTCAACATAGTGCTGGAAGTCCTTGCAAGAGCAATCAGGCAAGAGAGCAGAATCAAGGGTGTCCAAATGGGGACAGAAGAGATCAAACTCTCACTCTTTGCTGATGACATGATATTATATCTAATGTCTTTTCATGCACTTATTGGCCATTTGTATATCTTCTTTGAAGAAATGTCTATTCAAATCCATTGCCCATTTTAATTGATTTATTTGAATTTTATTGCTGAGTTGTAGGTATTATTTACATATTCTGGATACGTATCTCTTATCAGATACAGGATTTGCAAATACTTTCTCACATTCTGTGGGTTGTTTCTCCATTTTTGGTGGTGTCCTTTGCAGCACAGAAGTTTTTAATTTTGAAGTTCAATTTATCTATTTGTTCTATTGGTGCTTGTGCTTTTGTTGTCATATCTAAGAAATCATTGTGAAACCAAGGACATGAAGAGTTGCTTCTGTGTTATTTTCTGAGGGTTTTGTAGTTTTAGCTCTTCCATTTAGGTCTCTGATCCACTTTGTATGAATTTTTATATATGGTGTGAGGAAGGGGTCCAACTTCATTCTTTTGCATGTGACTGTTTAGTTTTCCTAGCACCATTTGTTGAAAAGACTCTTCTTTCCTCCATTGAATGTTCTTGGTACTCTTGTCAGAAATCAGCTAACCATAGTGTAAGGATTTAGTTATAGATTCTCAATTCTATTCCATTGGTCTATAGTCTATTCTTGTACCAGTACTGTACTGTCTTGATTACTCTAACTTTATAGTAAGTTTTGAAATCAGGAAGTGTGAGTCCTCCAATTTTGTTCTTTTCAAGATTGTTTTTCACTATTCTCAGTCCCTTGCATTTCCTTATGAATTTTAGGATCAGCTTGTCAATTTCTGCAAAAAAAGCCAGCTAGGACTTTGGTAGGCATTGTACTGAATTTGTACAATCAGTTTGGGAAGTATTGACATCTTAATATTAAATCTTTTGATTCCTGAGCACGGAATGTCCTTCAAATTATTTATATCTTTTAAAATCTCAACAATGTTTTAGAGTTTCAATGTACAAGTCTGGCACTTCTTTTGGTTAAATTTCTTCATATTTTATTCTTTTTGGTGCTATTGTAAATGGAATTGTTTTCTTAATTTCATTTTTGTATTGTTCATTGCAAGTGTATAGAAATAGAATTGCTTTTCAAAACATTGATCAATGTCCTACAATATTGCCGAACTCATTTATTTGCTCCCATATTTTTAGTGGATTTCTTGGGATTTTCTATGTATATTATGTCATCAGTAATGAGAGATAGCTTTATTTTTTCCTTCCTGATATGAATACCTTTTTTTTCTTCTCTAGTTGCTCTGGATAGAAATCCCAATAAAATGTTGAATGAAAATGGAGTGAGTGGACATTGTTGTCTTGTTCTTGATCTTAGGGAGAAAACATTTAGTCTTTTATCATTAAGTATGACATTAACTGTGGATTTTTTTGTAGATGCCTTTTTTTTCAGGTTGAGGAAGTTTCCTTCTATTCCTAGTTAGATTGAGTGTCTTTATCATGAAAGCGTGTTGAACTTTGTCAAATGCTTTTTCTACATCTGTTGAGATAATCATGTGATTTTGTACTTTGTCCTATTAATATGGTGTATTACATTGATAGGTTTCTTGGAGATTAAACCAACCTTGGATTCCTAGGATAAATCCTACTTGGTCACAATGTATAATACTTTTTGTATGTTGCTGGCATTAGTTTGCTAGTATTTTGTTCAGGATTCTTGTGTCTATATTCATAAGAGATATTCAGACCAGTTATTTTTTTTATTTCTTTCAATTTGAAAAAAAAAGTCTCTCAATTTGGGTTTGTCTCATGTTTTCCTATGATTATATATAGATTATGCATTTTTTGGCAAGCATACCACAGAAGTGATATTATGTCCTTCCAAGTGTATTATATCACAAGATTCATATTGCCAATAAGTCTTATTACTGGTGATATTAATTTTTATCATATGAGTGTTTCTAAAACAGATTCCTTGGAGTTTTACCTGAGGTGAGCAGTTATTGGAGATCAGAGAAGTAGAGATATAGCTACATAAATAGGAGTTAGTCAATCTCTCAGGTTACCCAGGATAGCAGACTTTAAAAGTGGCTTTCCAATAGTTAATAACAATGTATTAAAGTCTTAAAAATTGGGAACAGAGTAGATTTTGTGTTCTCTCCACAAAAAAATAAGTATGTGAAGTAATGCATATGTTAATTAGCTTGATTTAGCCGTTCCAAAATGTATACATATTTCAAAACAACATGTTGTACATGATAAATATACTGTATACAGTTTGTCAATACAAAAATAAATAATTTTTAAAGTGGCTTTCCAAAGTGGTGATTACTGCTATTTTGTTATGTTGGATTGTCTGGGAAGAGTCATGATGATCATACCAACTCTCTCGAGTAGTGGGTATATCATTGGGGAATATAGCTTAAAGAATGAAAGCTCTGGAATCTGATTATTTGGATTCAAATTTTAACTCTGCAATTTATAATTGTATGAACATGGGTAAGTTACTTAACATCACTAAGATTTGGTTTTCTGACCTGTGAGAGGGCTAATTTTGGTATGCACCTCATATGGTTTTTGTGATGAGTACATTAAATGTTGTTGAGTGCTTAGTTTGTAATAAAGACTTAAATGTTAGCTATTGATGATATGAAGGTAAATTTGTGGCATCTGGTCCACAGGCCAATAAAAATAAGCCCATTTTATCTTGGAAATAAATGTCATAGATTGATGACCTCCACTCTGCCCTGAGTCTTTCAGCTCCCTTCTCTTCCAGGCTTTTATGGCTAGTCTGATAGCAAGGATATCCATCTTTTATAAGATACTTTTAGGAAGAAGCATCTAGAATTTGAAGAGGGTAAATATTTTAAGGAAGTTTAGGAAAAGGTACATAATTGGTATAAAGATGACTTATTACCAATTTTTAATCCCTCTAAATTTTATTAACTTTTTTATTTTTATTATTCCTCTGTCCTTGCATCCAGTCAATCTTGCTACTTAGGTAATAAGAGGAAAGGGAAGAGCTTGAAAACTAATGAGTTAAATGAGGTTTTGATATAGTTTTCATTATTCATTTTCTCTCTGTCCTCTGGTATCTTAGGATACTGAAAATTAGTTGTCTGTAGGAGTAATAGAAAACCAAGTGATGTGAAAGAAATGCCCTAGGGCATAAACAAAGGGCTTTTTCTGCTTTCAGGAACCACTGACCCAGAATTCAGTCAGAACCAAATAAAAGTCAAAAAGCAACTTATTTTAGTTATAGATTTTTGTAATTTTTTTCCTCATAAAACCTACATAGGGACAGACTCACCTGATTTTTTAATTATAGAATAGGAGTCAAGATAAGTATAATACATAATTTATATGTTCATTACTTTTCTATTATGGCCAGTTTAAGGATAGAGAAGAAGAAGAAAGGAGTCGGGGAAAGAAAGAAGATAATGTTGGGAAAGAAATGGAAGAGGTATAGGAAGAGAGGGCAGAAAAGTGTCTGTCTTAGAAGAGACAAACAGGTGTTTTCTACTAAATCACAGGAGACTGAAGGTTAATATTTCTACTGTGTAAGATCACCTAGAACTAAAGAGACTGGGACTATTATTATTAGGAAAATGGAGTCATAGAAAAGATTAAAGATGCTAGGGTTGTTTACCCTAGAGAAGAGAAGACTAGGAGAAGGTGGCATGATTACTTTTGTTACATATCTTAAAGGCTTACAGTAAAAAAGGAATTGGACTTCTATTTTATAGCAGAAGCTATAGGGAAACAAAGTGTCTCAACATAGGTGAGCAATGGAATGGGATGGCTACTTTCAGGAGGCGGTGAGCGCACTCTTCACTGAAGGTACTTTAGCATCAGATGGAACTTTAGTTTAGATGATTTTTAAGGTCTTCTTGACCTTAGATACCTAGACTGTTAAAGGAATCTGTTGAATTTTCTTTGTACTGTTCATAGTGATTGTTTGGAAAGCTTTCGTTGTCTTGCCTTAGTTTTCTGGCAGGTGGGCTATGATGTGGTGTGATCTCTGTGATGGCTAGTGTAGTGTGGAGCTCCTTCAATCAGAACTGGCAGTTTAATGGCACAGCATTAATGCTATAGTAATCTTCCATTCCTGTGAGTCTTTTGTAGTAGCTAAAGACCAAAAGAAAAAAATAGCAAATTCATGAATTGAATTTCTGTTTAGCTTTCTATTCCCAACACTAATTATTTGTTTCACTGAGGGCTTTTGCCTCGATTAGAAGCCTTACTAAATAAAATATCTCTGAATCTCTCAAGTTCTTTTATTTCACACCAGTGAACTTTTGTATTCTAATAGTGTCAATGAAGACAGAATATGATGAATAAGAATCAGTAGTATAAGTGGACAAATCCGATTTCAAGTTGAACTTTCAAGTGTATTAAAATGCATTGTGTAAGAACTCTATATAAAAATACATTTAATATATTAATGCTCACAGATTACATTATATTATCATTTAAGTTGTTGGAAGAGTTTAATAGGTCACAGCAGATGGTATACTATCTTAGACCCATTATCTTGCCAAGTTTTCAAATGCTGAAGAAAAGGAGTTACTTATGATATGGATATTTTGCTGTCATCCCTTCATACAAAAGTAAGAAATTTCAGGGTTAAGGATAACTCATTCAGGAATCTATGTTTACTGATGAGGTTTTAAAGAAAATCATGCCATGTGAAGGGGGATGCACTTAAGCATGAGGATTATCAAAATCATTAAAATGTTAATCTAGCTTTTAAAAGCAATGTTTTTATCTCTAAGTGTAAAGAGTGTGTTTGCTTATTCATTATCTATTCATTCTAAACAGAATAAATCATTTGGGAATTTAAAAAAGCAGGAACTCATCTTTTTCAATCTATAAAGGGAATGGTTGAATAAATTAGCTATAAAAGCCAATATTTTAGTTTCGTTTCATATTTACTGGTCTTAAAGTTCTTTTTTAAAAACTTACCTTAGATTTGTAAGATTCAAAGATGTGTTCATTTCACGTAGCACATAGATGATTTTGCTCTAAATAAAAATAGCATAAATGTACATTGTTTTTGATGACAGGGATATTCCCAGTGTAGATTTGTGAGGATCTGTCCAGTTAGGGATACTCAATTTACACAAAATAAAAAGTAAGAGATATGAGAGTCAAAGGTAGTGAGTCTCTTGGAGTTTGAAGGATTAAAGAGGTCATTATGGACTAGGGTAGTTGAAGAAAACTTTCTGGAAAAGGTAGGACTTGAATGGGATGATGAAGGAAGACTAGTACTTAAAGAAAAGAATGGAATTCCCTCTGTGGTTAATGAATGGTGTTAAGATGCAGACGGAAATGGAAATACTGTCATATGGGGGAAGATGGGGAAAGTAGTAAGTCAAACAATTTGTTAGAGGGTAAGAATTCATATTAAGGAGTAGTGGTACAGTATGTTAAAGTAAACTAGAGTCAGATGAAGTGCCTTAATGCCAGTGGGCAGTAGGAACCACTGGTTTTTTGAATAGGGATATGAGGGCATGTGCAAAGGGATATTTTTCAAGAGAGTGTTCTGCTAGCAGTGTGGGAAATGTTTTGGAGGCAAGGATAGCAGCTATAAAGCTCTTGCCTTAACCCAACTGTGAGCCAATGAGACAATAACATAGGGTATTGCCAGCTTGTAAAAAGATGCAGGAGGGATATGACTTGGTAGCTCTACTAGATTTGGAGGACAAGAAATGGGCAAGTGCTGAAATAAAAAATTGAAAAAAAGATTAAATTAAAAAAAATGGGGGATGGACATGCTTAAAGCTCTGACTCAGGTGGGGCAAAGACAATACATATAACCTAAGCATTTGTACTCCCATAATATGCTGAAATAAAAAATTAAACAACATAAAATAAAATGGAAATGGGCAAGGATGATTCCTAGTCAGTAAGATCTGAAATCCTAAAATGACTGTGCCTTTGACAGAAATAAGGTAGTAGTTTTAATTCTAGCTATTCCCCACTGACCTTGAAAGGATTTATTTCAATTAGCTTTGGTACAGAAAATAAAAAATTCATCATTTAGTTTCCTGATGAATCTGAAAAATTCATCTAAAAATGTAAAATATAAATCACTACTTTAATTATATACCTATGTACCTTCTAAAAATAAAGCCTGCATCTGTCTGAGCTATAAAGAATATGTATCAAACAAATGTGCATTCTTTATAGAAATATTGATTAAATTGAATCTTCCTGAGTAGGGATTTAAATTGACATGATTTATTCCATTAATACAAAGATTTTGTGCCCTCTGGGGGTCTGTCTGGAAGGGTGAGGCAGCTCACTGACAGCAGGGACTGGAACATTGCCAAGCCAGTCCCAGAGTTCAGCCTACTTTGTTTAGAAATTAAAGCCAATAGAAAGTTCCCTGAGGTTCCATGACAACGAAGAATGTATGGGGTGTCACTTATGAATCAACACAGAGTTAAAAAGCAGGAAGCCAATTATATATTCAGTCTCACATTGTTCTGTAATTGTTTTGTGTTAATTATATATTCAGTTGTGGATTGTTGGCTAATTGGTTTGTGTCAATTACATATTCTTTATATTGTTATAAAATTCTTTGCTTCATGTGCATCAGGCACAACATTCTTAGGTAAACTGGAAGCTGCCAGGGATAGGGACTATGTTTCTCTTTTGTTTCCCCCAGTGAATAGCATGAGACCTGGCACATGGCTAAGTGTTGAACTAGAATAAGGCATTTCAGAATATTTGCGTCTGGATCCATAGTACTATTGTGTACCTTTATAACACTTTAGATTCCATAATACTACTGTGAATGTTGACTTAGAACAGCAGCATGACTTTATATTCCTAATGGAGTTGTTTCCAAAGATACTGTTAGTGTACAATCATGGAGGATACAAACTAGAAAGTAGAAATACATATTTACCTATAAAATGAGAGGATCTGACTAATTAAATGGCCTGCTCTTGGCTTTTCCACTTGGGTCTGCCAGTTAAACTTTCTGAGCTCAGAGTTTTTCTACCTTCATAATGGGATCAGAATTCCTACCTTGCCAACTGCTCGTGATGATTACATACAATAGTATATCAATATCCTGGCAGTACCAGTTCCTTAGAGTGAGAACAGGTAACCCGTTGTCCATTTTCTTGGGATGTGTTAAAGGGATGACAATGAATCTCTCTTTCTGACAAATCTCTTCAGAAATTCTGATTCTGAGTAAAAGGATCCATGACTGATATTATGATACTAAAGTACTATCGAGCTCTGAAATGCTGTGATTATAATTTTTATGATCCCTTTTCATGTGTATTGACATTTAGAGTAAAGAAAATGTTTTCACAACCCTTATCTCATTTGACCCTCCCAACTGAAATAAATGCGTGAAAAGCTTTAATTTATTTATTGATCTCTCAATATATGCTAAATGAGCTCTTAATATATACTAAATGAATACATGTGTGTTGAGCCTAAGAAATATTGATTTATAGAAATGTCTCATATATTTTTAGATACAGATATGATTTTAGTGTGGGGGGGGAGGGGATCGAGGTATGAATACATGGCGAGTGCCAGGCGCACTGTCTGGAGAGTGGGAGCGGACGCGCTTGGGACTCTGACTCGGGGGGATGGGCGGGACAGGGACAATGTATATGATCTGAACTTATGTACCCCCATGATGAGCTGAAATAAAAAAAAATATATTAAAAAAAAAAAAAAATAGAAGTCTTATAAGGCTTTGTCCTAAAGGAAAATGTAAACGTGTTAGTTCACATATCAAAAGTTGTCTCGCCTCAGGAGGGCGTCTCAATGGTCAGTAGCAGCTACTTTCCAAGGCGAGGCTGCAGTCTGGGCCTATGGCTCTCACCTGTTTTGAAAGACAAACCAGGTCTTGCCTAGAGCCACGGGATGCCGGAGCTGATCAACAAAGACAGGCCACCGGAGATGAGAGCTAATCATAAGATATGCTGCCCGAGCTGGGCCCAGACAGAACCATGCGGTTAAAGTAAATAACATAAGAGACAATTCATGCTTAACTTCTAAAATCTCTGTTCTAATACACAACAACCAGAGCCATGATGTCTCTGTTTTTGCTAAAGTAATAGCCTTATCATAAAACTTAAAAGTTTGCCCTAAGAAGATTTTATAACTCATTGTTCACCTAAATAGAGTTAAAGGATCTGTAGTAGCCTTTTAAAAGGCCTTTGACCCTAAACCAAACTACCTATTATTATGTAAATCCCGTTACCCTTGGCAACCAAAAACCTGTACCTGTGCTATAAGTATCTGTGTAAAACTTCAGTCTGGGTTGCATTTCCACGGGAAGAGATGTAACCTTCCTTCCGGGCACCCTACTATGTCTATCTTCATAAATCTTTACTTTGTAAACTATATCTTTGACTCTGTATATTATTTTTATTTCTGTTTCCTACTATTTTTTCATACTTTGCGACGACCCCTGTCTGAGAGACCCAAACTTTTGCGGGGAACATAGCTAACTCCCCGCACATGTGCTCAATAAAACCACTGAATACTGGTGATGCTGGTGACACATCAGTGATACAGATGAAAATTCCTGCTCTCGTGGTGGATTAAACTCTTGAATGAAGAAACCTGGATTCTAGTTCTGATGTAGCAACTAGTTCACTATTTGTGAGAGAAAATGTGTGTATATATTCATGTATGCACATGTTCTTAATGAGATGCTTTTACAAGATGCTTATTGTCTCGAATAGAACACTGGTTTCCATCCTACCCATTGTCAAGGTTCACAAAACTCGTCTTTTTCTTCTTTTTTACACTTCAAAATATTAAGGGGGTACAAATGTTTTTGTTACGTGGATGCATCATGCAATGCTTAAGTCAGGGCTTTTAGTGTGCCTGTCACCAGAACAGTGTTCATTGTCCCTGATAGGCAAGTTTTTAGCCCTCATCCCCTTCCCACCCTCACCCCTTCTTAATTTCCAATGTTCTTTACAACTCTTTGTGTGTGTACCCATTGTTTAGCTCCCACTTACTAGTGAGAAAATGTGGTATTTGTTTTTCCATTCCTGAGACACTTCATTTAGGATAATGGTCTCCAGTTCCATCCAAGTTGCTGCAAAAAGAAAAGAAAAAAAAAACACCATTATACCATAAAGTACTACTCAGCCATAAAAAACAAACAAAAAAAAAAAAACTTGTCTTCAGAATGCATAGAATTTCTCTGGTCTCTGTTTGGTGGCACATGTGAGCAACTCTTGGAAAAGCACCTTGTGTTAAAGAGGGACCTGTGGACAATTATTTATCCTTTTTCTCAGCATGTTATTTTATACATCTGCATTTTCTTTTGCTTTTTGTTTTCCTTAAAGTTTGAACTTAATGCAGAGTAAGTAACGTGGAGGCTCTGAATCATTTGCTTTCTGTCTTTTTGTTTAATTAAGGTTATGCCATCTAATTATTGCAGCTCCTTAAAGAATCTCAATTGACTGAAATATTTATTTCTAAGTGTTTTCTCACCTCTCTTCTTTAGCCTCACATCCTCCCAGGGAATTTTGGGCCTGATATTATAATTGCTGTTTGACAGCAAAAGAAACTATGGTATAAAGAGTAACTATTAATAAGAAGGCCAATATTCTCTGGGATTAAAAAGCAGTCAGTGTTACTCTTAGACATGTGCTTTGTTCACTACAGCAGGTTTTCCCAAATTAGCTATCAATCACATTAGATGAAAAAGCTGCAGTTGCACTGAATGAACTTGGGGTCAAAAGACTATGGTCTCTGGTCTCCAGTTCTGCCCTTTTATGACCTTGGACAAGCATTTAAGTTCTCTGTGCTTCTATAAAATTTGGCAAATGATGGCTTTTCTTGAAACTCTCTGTTAAACTTTTCTACTCCTCACATTTCTTTCTCTTATCTTCTTTCCTCTGATTTTATTTTACTCAGATTTTCTTTCTTCCATTTCTTTTTCTCCTAAGACTTCCTGTTTCTTGCAGCTCTGACTCCTATCTTTTTTGGCCTGCCCCTCCTCCTCTTGGTATCATATTGTCCTATGTAATATTTAAGTGATAAGTTTCTTGAATCATCCTTGAATGAAGAGATAGCGAGCCTGATTCGGCATCTTTACAAAGGATACTGTACTTTAACTGATTACTTGTCAAAAGAATTAAACACAATGAAAATTAAAGATCCTAAATAGGTTGGTAAGGATCTATTTTACTTTAAGGGGCTAACGAAGAAATTTATTTAAATAAATTTTTTAAGAAGAGGCTATCAAGCTAAAGAAACTGTATATTAATTTATTGTAGGGGGACACATGTATGTGTGTGTATAGTTTTAGTTAAGTCTAGATGGTGTTTGGATATGATGTATAAATTGTTTATACCAAATGAGTTATTGCTAGTGATTAATAGTGAATAAAATAGCTTCTGAGATGTTAGTTACTATTTACTAAGCTTGAATGCTAGAAGTACTGATAGCATGAAACTCTCCTTCCTAACTCTCTCATGGTCCAATTGTATCTAATCTTCACTAAATCATAGCAGCATATTTTTCAGCAAATTATGATTTTGGCAATCTGGTTGGAGGGGGAAGGATTAATTGAATCACATAAATATTCTCTTTGAAGCTAGATTCTTCCTCTTTTTGTGTTTGGATGGGAATTTATCAAATCTACCCACCCCCCTGCAGATTTTTCTCCATGCCTGGAAGGCAAGGGCAAACAGCACAGAGGTTTCCTTGCTACAATTACTCAGGAGTTTAGCATCCTGGGACCCTATGACATACTAGGGAATCCTGTTACTGTGCTGTCAGAAGCCAAGAAAGTGGTAAGCTAGCTATATGATGCAACTGGTCTCTTCTCCAAGTGTGGGGGTATGGGTTCAAAGAATCTAACTAGCCTACAGGCTCAGAGAGATGGCTAGGCAATACCAGCTTG
This sequence comes from Lemur catta, assembly GCF_020740605.2. Lineage (NCBI taxonomy): Eukaryota > Metazoa > Chordata > Mammalia > Primates > Lemuridae > Lemur > Lemur catta. Next base: position 44,071,974 of record NC_059155.1, read on the forward strand.
TTTAAGAGGAATGGATGACTTTTGCTGATAGCAGGTAAACTCAGAAAGTCTTTCCCCTGACCTGTAGTCTCCTCAGTCTAGGCTGTGTGACAACTGTTACTAGCTAAGGAATAGAGCTGTAAATGAATGTTTTAAGCTGATAGAGGATTTGGGTCTGTCTATAAGATTATGCTAAATATGTGAATTACAGTTTTAACATCAGACATAATGCCATCAACGAGATCTTGGAATGGAGACTTCAACTTTACTTCTAATAGGATACTTTCTTATATAATTCTTGTGGGAAGGAGCCAGTCCCATGACACATGGCCTACAGATGGTATGTGGAAGTGAAGGGAAAACAAAAGGGCAAGTCATATTTGGAGATGAGATTGGAAAGGTAAACATATAAGCCTTCTTGGAGGACCTTTACTGCTAGACTAAGGGGACCTAAACTTTATTGTATTAAATATATGTAGACAATTAGAGAAAGTCTTGTTGTTATCTCGACTAAAAAGGGGTAGAAGAATGTAGCTTTAGGGTTTAAACCAACCTGGCTTTGAATTCCTCTTTTTGATACTTACTATGGGACCTTAGCTATGTTACTGCTTCTTTCATGTGCCTTTCTTTTCTCCCTTGTAGAATATGGGTAATAGTAATTTCCCTTATATAGTTGTAATATTAAATATTATAAATATTAAGTGAGAAAATGTATAGAAAGTTCAATGCCTGGCATGTTGTAGATACTCACTGAATAGTAGCTACTATGAGTAATCCTTGGGCTTCATATTGCAGCCTTTTGATTTCAGTTTAATAATTGAACTTTAGAAGAAGCAAATGAGGTTGCCTTCTGTTTAGCCATTATATCACTTTCAATTTGTAGAGCAGCTGATAACCTTCTTTGTATTTCATTTGATCTTTGAAATGATTCTTGGAAGTCATTAGGACTGTTTTACACAAGAGAATACTGAGGCCCAGAGGAGAAATGGATTGTCTAAGGTGACATAATAATGTCAGAGCTTGGTCTAGAACCCATGTTTCTTAATGTTCAGTTCAATTTTTTTTATTGCACTATATTCCCTAAAACTAGAGTTTAGATTATTTTTACTTTAATTTTTTTCTGCCAAGCCTATGGTAGACCACATTGGGTATCTTTTAAACTTAGAGCTACTTGAATGACACAAGATTAAGCTAGAAGAGTAATTTATATACCAATATTGTATGTTATTTATGGTACACCCACTAGAAATCCCTTCCCCCACATCTCTCCCTATTTTATTCTTGAAGTCTAGCATTTATTAAAAATTAAAATGAATAAAATACTTCTTATCCTTGAGATAAGCTTTCTACAATTATAATTTTCTAAAAAATCCTAATTACAAAGAATTGCACCTTTCAAGTAGTACAAGGATGATTCAATTTATAACTTGCAATCATTATCTTACTCTGTCTAGAGAAGAAAACACATTGAAATTTTCTTCTTTTCAAAAACACCAAAGCCACATTGATATATTTTCTTTCTTCCTTTCAATGGATCCTACTCTCATAGAATTATTTCGTAATCCTGTTTAAAAGCCAGTTCAACCAATAACGGACTTTGAGTTTCCTGGGTTTAACTGTTTATTACTCAGCTCTTTTATTTCTGTTCCTTTGCATACAGTAAACCAAACACCCTCATCATGCAGCCAAATAATGAGTATCTACTGCGTGCTAAACAACACACAAGATGCAAGTGTGATTGATAATGGCGTGGAGGGGGATGCAAAAGCAGTGTGTATATAATAAACTAGAAAGAACAATGGATTTGGCATCAGGAAACCTAGATTCAAGATCCAGCATGTCATATGTCTCAGTTTCTTCATCTATTAAGTGAGGCCACTAAACTAACATCTCTACTTAGTGTTTTTTGGACCAATGTTGGCCCAAAATTCTTGATTGGGTGCATCAGGCTTTTAAACTAAACTTTGTAACTCTGGGGTTGACCAAATCCTCTGAGGGTTTTATAAATGAATAAGAAAACACAATGAAAATACAGTTATTTAATTTTTCTGGGAATTTTCTGTTCAAATTTCTTGTGAATGCAGTATTGGCAGGGCCCCATGGTTCACACCAACTCATATTCCCTAAAGTAGACAGTTGCTTTTGCCTTCATCTGGGCATAAGACATAGTCCTACAATTTTAATTACATTATGACTTTCATTTTTGCCTTTTATTCTTAGTAGAAATAACCATCTGGGTGTAACAAGGAAATGTTAATACTTTTTTTAAAACAGTGCCTTAGTCCAGCAGTCCCCAACCTTTTGGCACCAAGGACCAGTTTCACAGAAGATAATTTTTCCACAGACTAGGGGGCGGTGAGTGGGGGAGGATGGTTTTGGGATAATTCAAGTGCATTACATTTATTGTGCACTTTATATCTATTATTATTACATTGTAATATATAATGAAATAATTATACAACTCACCATAATGCAGAGTCAGTGGGAGCCCTGAGCTTGTTTTCCTGCAACCAGATGGTCCCATCTGGGGATGATGGGAGACAGTGACACCCGAATGGTGTTGCTTATGTCCACTCTAATCCGTAATCTCATTTTGGTTGTTGTCACTGCAGAAAGCCCTGCTTCACAAAGATAGGATGTTGGAAATGGAAGCAGGCTTTTCAGTGCTTTGTGGCAATCTCAGGATAGTCCACCTTGACTTTAATCCAGAATGTATTGAGATTTGAAGTTTTCCCAAACATACTTTTAAGGCCACTGTCATTTGCTATCTCAGTTGATCCTCTTCTAGCACAAAGTTGAATCACCTGGCTTATTCACAAATGGGTCATAGATCTGTTCCTTCCCAATTTGGGAGTCTTTTATGGTTGGGAAGTAATGCTCAAACTCTTGAAAGCTAAGATAGGTGATCATGCACCAGCTGGGAGAAAGAAGGCCCTGGCTCAGTCTCTTTCAAAATCTCTGCTAATGTTTGCAACATGTCAAATATCCCAGTGTTCACTCGTCACCCCCATAATTCCAGTTTGGTTTTGAATGCAGCCACTTTATCTGCCAACTTGAGCACAATTGTCATTCTCCCCTGAAGTAGACAGATTGAGTTCATTGAACAGGTTGAATATGTCACACAGGTAAGCAAGTTCTGCTACCTATTCTGTGTCACTGAAATAAATGTGCTGGCAGTGGTTACTGTTTTTTTAAGGCAAATCTCCGGAGCAGCTCTCATAACTCAACACCTCTGGCAGTGATCTACCTTTAGAAAGCCATCTCACTTCTGTGTATAAGAGAAGACGAGTGTGCTCTGTGCCTATCTCCTCACAGAGCTGCATGAACAGACATGAGTTAAGGGTATGTCCTTTAATGTGGTTGATAATTTTAATGACATCCTGCAAAACATTGGTTCAGGTGACATTTCTTGGCTAGCCAGCATTTCTCTATGGATGACACAGTGCATAGACTCACATTTGTAAGTGACCTCCTTGGCCCTAGTAGTGAAACCAGAAAGCCATCCAGTCATGATAGCTACTCCATCCGTGCATATACTGACACAAAATCACCAATTCAGTTTTTCCGATATATAATTATTCAAAGACTTGAATGGTTCTGCAGCTATGGTGTTGGTTGGCAACAAAAGGTCACATAACATATCTTCATGCACATCCTCCTGAAAAATATATTGCACAAAAACAAGCATTGTTGCCTCATTGTCAACATCAGTAAACTTGTTAACCTGGATTGCATACTACAGTGACTCATTAATCCTCTCTAACAATTGTGCCTCAATATCTTCTGCTATTTCATCAGTTCATCTAGTTATGGTGCTAGCCAAGAGAGGAACGCATGTCACCTTTTGAACTGCAGCTTCTCCTAAAAGTTCATGGCAAATGTCCTTAGCAGCAAGCAAGATAAACTCTTCACCAGTAGTAAAGGGCTTATTAGCTTTAGCAATGCAGGTAGCCACTAAGAATGATGCTCTCAGTGCAGACACATTTGATGAAGTGGTGGCCTTCAATAATTGCTTCTGTTATTCATGTTCATATTCTTTTCTTTTGAAAAACTTCAAAGGCTTGTCTTTAAATTGCAGGGTGCTTGGTCTCCATGTGGTGAATAAGTTTTGAAGGTTTCATGGCTTTGTTGGATAGCTGGTTGCCACATACACAAAGTGGGTTTGGAGAATGTGAATCCCCTGTTGCAATGAACCTGTAATTTAAGTAGGACTCTTGGTATTTTCTTTTAAATGCAGCTTTCATTTTGTTGGCAGTCTTAGAGTCTTCTGCTGTCTCATCATTGGGTCTTTCCCCCTTTTCAAACAGGCTCTCCAGTGATGTCTTTTACTCATTTTTGCTGGGATTAGCTTGTGAGCTTACCAAAACTGTGACTGAGACAAGTGCGCAGCATGGGGGGAAAAGGTGTGGGCGGAAGTGGTAAATAAAGTGATGGGCGGGCCACGCATGGACTAAAATAAGTGTCTGATTCTGACTTAAAGCCTGCTACCAGATGCAGCTGTACAAATGAAGTACATCAACTCACTTGCCACTATAAAGCCTGCCACCAGATGCAGCTTAATTGTCACTTGCCACTCACTGATAGGATTTTGATATGTATCTGCAAGTGATTGATTTATTATGGGCTCTGTGCAGTCAAACCTCTCTGTTAACGATAATCTGTATTTGCAGCTGCTCCCCAGCACTAGCATCACCACCTCAGCTCCACCTCAGATCATCAGGCATTAGATTCTCATAAGGAGCGTGCAACCTATATCCCTCATGCACACAGTTTACAGTAGGGTTTGCACTTCCTCTGAGAATCTAATGCCTCCACTGATCTGACAGGAGGTGGAGCTCAGGCAGTGATGCAAGCGATGGGGAGTGGCTGTAAATATAGATGAAGCTTCGCTTGCTCACCTGCCACTCACCTCCTGCTATGTGGCCTGGTTCCTAACAGGCTACAGACCAGTACCAGTCTGTGGCCTGGGGGTTGGGGACTGCAGCCTTAGTCCATTTGTGGGGCTATAACAGAAATACCTGAGATTGTGTAATTTATAAAAAAAACAGGAATTTATTTCTCACAGTTATGGAGGCTGAGAAGCCCAAGATCAAGGTACTGGCATCTGATGAGGGCCTTATTACTATGTCCCCACATGGCAGAAGATGGGAGGAGGGCAAACCCACTCCCACAAACCTTTTTGATACCAACATTAATCTATTCATGAAAGCAGAGCCCAAAGTCCTAATGACCTAAATACTTGTCATTAGGCCCTACTTCCCAACACTGTTGCATTGGGGATTAAGTTTTCAATACATAAATTTTGGAGGGGACAAAAACATTCAAATCATAGCAGGCAGAAACCAACTCCCTCCTCCAACAATAACAAAAAAGCTCTTTTCCATTTTGATAGTGAATGGAAGGGATCATCTTTATTTAGAGGTGAGATAGCTTTGGAATGTTTATGTAAAAATAATAGATTCCATATATACTAATGAAATTAAATAAAAAATTAACCTTCCAAGACAGAAAACACCAGGCTCAGATTAGTTCACTGGTGAATTGTACCAAGCACATAAGGAGGAAATTATACCAATTCTCTACAACCTCTTCCAGAAAATTGAAGGAGAGGGAATATTTCCTAACTCATTTTATAAGACCAGCATTACTCTAATACCAAAACCAGAAAAAGACATTATAAAAAAGGAAAACTACATGCCAATATCTCTCATGAACATACATACATAAATCCTGAGCAAAATATTATCAAATTAAATCTAACAATGTACAGAAAGAATTATATCACACCAAATGGGATTTATTCTAGGTATACAAGGCTGGTTCAGCATTTAAACATAATTAATGTAATATGTCACATTAACATGCTAGAGAAGAAAAATCATAAGATCATATCAATAGATGCAGAAAAAGCATTTGACAAAATCCAACAGTAATGATAAAAACTCTCAACAAACTAGGAAGAGGGGAATTTTGAAGAACTTGATAAAGAACATCTGCAAAAAAACCTACAACTAACATCATATTTAATGGTGAAAAACTAGATGCTTTCCCACTAAGACTGAGAACAAGATATGGATATTCACTCTTACTATTCCTATTCAACATCATACTGGAAGTCCTAGCTAATGCAGTAGAACAAGAAAAAGAAAAAAAAAGATATACAAATTAGAAAGGAAGAAATAAACTATCTTTGATTGCAAGACATGATTGTCTATATAGAAAATCCCAGAGAATCAACAAAAAATACCTCCTGGAACTAATGAGTGATTATAGCCAGGTTGCAGGATTTGAGATTAATATACAAAAAGTCAATTGCTTTCTTATATACCAGCAATGAACAATTGGAACTTGAAGTTAAAAATACAACCTAGCAAAATATGAACAAAATCTGTATGAGGAAAACTATAAAACTCTGATGAAAGAAATTAAAGAAGATATAAATAAATGTAGAGATACTCCATGTACATAGCTAGGAAGACTCAGTGCTGTCAAGATGTCAGTTCTTCCCAACTTACTGTTTAGATTCAACACAATCCAATCAAAATCCTAGTAAGTAATTTTGTGGATATCAACAAATTGTTTATTCTAAAGTTTACATGAAAGGTAAAAGATACAGAATAGTGAACACAATATTGAAGGAGAAGAACAAAGTTGTAGAACTGACACTATGCAACTTTAAGACCTACTATTAATGTAAAGCTATAGTAATCAAGACCATATGGAATTTACAAAAGAATAGACAAATAGATCAAGGGAATAGAGTAGACACACAAATATAGCCAACTGATCTTTCACAAAGCAGCAAAGGCAGCTCAGTGAGGAAAGGAGAGCCTTTTTAACAAATAGTGCTGGAACAATTGGACAACCACATGCAAATAAATGAATCTAGATACAGACCTTATACCTTTCAGAAAACTTAACTTAAAATGCATCATATACCTAAATGTGAAATGAAAACTATTAACTTTCTATAAGAAAACCTAGGAGAAAATCAAGGGGGCCTTGAGTTTGGTGACAACTTTTTAGATAAATCACCAAAAGCATGGCCCATGAAATAAAAAATTGATAAGTTGGACTTGATTAAAATTAAAAACTACTGTTCTGAGATAGACACTTAAGAGAATAAAGAAATAAACCACAGAGTGGGAAAAATATTGGCAAAACACACATTTAACAAAGGACTTGTTTCCAAAACATATAAAGAACTGTTAAAACTCAACAATAAGGAAACAAACAACCCAATTAAAAAATAAGCAAAAAATATGAACAGATAGATACCTCATCAAAGAAGATATACTGATGGCAAATAAGCATATGAAAAGATGCCGAACATCATACATTATCTGGAAGTTTTAAAATAAAGCAACAATGAGCACACCCATGTTCACAGCAGCACTATTCACAATAGCCAAGAAGTGAAAGTAGACCAAGCAATCCCTCTTCGGGGTATGTACCCAAAAGAGATGAAATCATCTTTTAAAGATATCTGAATGTTTATTGCAGCATTATTCACAATAGCCAAGATATGGAAACAACCTAAGTGTCTGTCAATGGATGAATGGATAAAAAAAATGTGTGTGTATATATATATATATATACACACACACATATATATATGCAGTGGAATATTATTTGGCCTTTAAAAAGAGGGAGATCCTGCCATTTGCCACAACATAGATGGACCTGGGGAGCATTATTCTAAATGAAATAAGCCAAACACAGAAAGAAAAATATTACATGATCTCACTTATATGTGGAATCTAAACCAAAAAAAGGTCAAATATACAAGAGATAAAGAATAAAACAGTGGTTACGGCCAGGCGTGGTGGCCGAGGCAGGAGTATTGCTTGAGGCCAGGAGTTCGAGACCAGTCTGGGCAACATAAGTAGGCCCCATCTCTACAAAAACTTCCAAAAATTAGTTGGGCATGGTGCTGCATGCATGCCTGTGGTCCTAGGTACTCAGGAGGCTGAGACAGAAGGATCACTTGAACCCAGGAGTTCAAGGCTACAGTGAGGTGTGATTGGGCCACTGCACTTCAGCCTGGGTGACAGAGTAAGATCCTGTGTCCAAAAAAAAGATGAATATACAAGAAAAAGTGGTTACTAGAGTTGGTAGGGGAGGAAATGGGGAGATGTAGGCCAAAGGACGCAAAATAGCAGATATGTAGCATGAACAAGTCTAGAGATCTAATGTATAACATGAGGACTATAGTTAATTAAATTGTATTAGGGATTTTTGTTAAATAAGTAGATTTTAGCTGCTCTTCTCACACATGAAAAATTAACTATGTGAAATGATAGATATGTTAATATGCTTCACTATAGTAAGCATTTTAACATCTATATGTATCCCATAATATCATGTTGTAAACCCCAAATGTATACAATAAACTATTTTTAAAATAATAAAAATATATTTAAAAAAATCAGATGTTCATTGATAGATGAATGGATAAACAAAAGTATATACCTACAATGGAATACAATGCCACCTTGAAAAGAAAGGAAATCTTCTCACATGCTACATAAATGACTCAAGGACATTAGGATAAGTGAAATAAGGCAGCCACAAAAGGGTTAATATTGTAGAATTGCACTTATATGAGCTATGTAAAATAGTTAAATTCATAGATATAGGAAGTAGAATGGTGGTTACCAAGGGCTGGGAGAAGGGAGCAAATGTTAGTTGTTGTTTAATGGGTATACAGCTTTGGTTCTACAAGATGAAATTGTTCTAGAGAACTGCTTCACAACAATGTAAATTACTTAACACTACTGAACTAAACACTTAAATGGTTTAGAAGGTAAATTTTATGATATATATTTTAAGAATAGCTATGCTATGGTATTAATGTTTATGTCCCTCAAAAAGTCTTATTGAAACTTAATCCCCAATGCAATAGTAATAAATGGACCTTTAGGAAGTGATTAGGCCATGAGGGTTCTACCCTTATGGGTAGGATTAGTGCCCTTATAAAAGTGCTTGAAGGAGTGAGTTCACCCTTTCCCATCCCTTTTGCCCTTCTGCCATATGAGGACATGTAATAAGGCTCTATCTGTGGAGCAGAGAGTGAGCCTTCACTAGACACTGGATCTGCTAGTGCCTTGATCTTGGACTTTCCAGCCTCCAGAACCATGAGAAATAAATTTGTATTATTTATAAATTACCCAGTTTAAGATATTTTGTTATAGAAGCCCAAAGGGACCCAGACAGGCTGTTAAAAAGAGAAAGATACCACTATGTACTTATTTAAATGGCAAAAAATCAAAATGCTGATGGCACCAAATGCTGGTGAGAATGTGGAGCAATGGGATCTCTCATTCGTTGCTGATGAGACTATATAAAATGATATAGCCATTTTGGAAGACAGTTTGCCAGTTTCTTATAAAAGTAAACACATAACATACTCTTATTGTATGATTTAGTAATCATGTTACTTATATTTATCCAAATGAGTTGAAAACTTATGTCCACACAAAAACCTGCACATGAATGTTTATAACAGCATTATTCATAATTGCCCACCAAGATGTGAAAGGGTAATAATTGAAAAGATAAACACATTGTGTTACATTCAGACAACGGAACATTATTTTAGCACTAAAAAGAAATGAGTTATCAACTCACAAAAAGACTCAGAGAAACCATAAATGCATATTGCTATGTGAAAGAAACCAATCTTTAAAACAAACTACATACTCTATGATTCCAACTATACAACATTCTGGAAAAGACAAAATTATGGTGACAATTAAAAGATCAGTTACCGCCAGGGGGTTGGTGAAGTGATGATGGAGGCATGAATAGGTGGAACACAGAGGATTTTTAGGGGAATGAAACTATCCTGTGATGCTGTAATGATGGATATATATCATTATACATTCATCAAAATACATAGAATGTGCAACACAAAGAGTGAGCCTTAATGTAAACTACGGAGTTTAGTTAATAGTGTATCAACATTACCTCAGGGGAAAAAAAAACAGGAAAAAATTACTAAATAAATTAACTTTAGCAATAAGTTTACTAAATAAATTCTATTGTATGATTTATACATACAATAGAATATTTTACAGCTATTAAAAAGATGAAACATTCTGGAAAGACAAAACTATAGGGACAGAAAACAGGTCCATTGTTACTAGGGACTGGGGGAATGATTTGCTATAATGGGGTAGCTTGAAGGAATTTCTGGGGTGATAGAACTGTTTTGAATTTTGACTGTGTCAGTGGTTACACCTGTGTTCACATTTGTCACAACTCATAGGACTATACAACAAAAAGTTATTTTTACTATGTGTAATTTTTTAAAGTAAATAAAAACAGGATGAGGAATCTTTAAAAGCTAATAGTAGCCTTACAATTGTGAAAGTTCTTAGAACATTCAAAGATATTGCTTTTAGTGAACAAATGTTTCACTTAGAATCAGATTGTTCAAGACAGAAGGGTCCTTAAAGGTCATTAAAGCCCCCACATGCACCCTCATTTTAGAGAAAGAGAAACTAAGGCCCCAAAAGAAGGGAGTTTCCCAAGGTTACACACAAATTAGTGAATACTTTGTATGATTTCAGTTTTTTCAAGTTTACTGAGACTTTTTTGTGGCCTAACATATGGCCTGTCCTAGAGAATGTCCTATGTGTACTTAAGATGAATGTGTATTCTGCTGTTGTTGGGTCTTGCATTCTCTGTATGTATGTTAGGTCTTGTTGGCTTATGGTCTTGTTCAGGCCCTCTATTTCCTCATTGATCTTCTGTTTAGCTGTCTATCCACTACTGAAAACGGGGTATTGAAGTCTCCAACTGTTATTATAGAAATGCCTATTTTTTCCTTCAGTTCTATCAGTTTTTGCTTCATATATTTTGGAGTTCTGTTTTTAGGTACATATATGTTTATAATTGTTGTGTTTTGATGAATTGACTCCTTTATCAGTTTATAATGTTCGTTTACTGGATTTTGAGAGTTCATTATTGTTTTAAGCCAGCCAAACCCCTCAATTTGAGGAAATGTATGTGTGTGTCCATGTGTACATTCATGTGTGTGTATGTGCTGCTGACCAATGTGGTAAATAGCAAGGGGCAAGAGGGATACTTTGTCTTTAATTCCATAGGAATTCAAAAACATTTTTTTTGTTGGCAGCTCTGATGCCAGCACAAACTGGTGTCATTAGCTCCCTATTCTAATAAGATTTTATAACAGGGTTGAGAATGAGTCAGTGGACTCATTGTGAAGGAGAGCCAGGTCTTTACTGAAGCCTTTGTGAAATCACCCTTTACACACAGATAGCAATTGAAAATCCAATTTACTTTACACGCAACAACAAGTCTTAGGTCTACAGTATCAATAGTCAATAAAATTAAAAAGCAGTAGCAATTTGAGTGCTCTCTTCATTGCTCCCTGTTTCACTGTCATGTTTTTTCTTTACTGCTTCTATTTCTTCCTCTGGTTTTTCTCTGTTTTATTTCCCCTATTTTCATTACATCATTCCTTTTTTCGTCTCCACTTCCCTGTTTCTTTACCATTCCCTCCCATGTATCTTTCTCTCTGATTTCTCCTTTTCTATATTATTCCATTTACCCTGTGACTGTTGCATTATTGCACACTGGCAGTTGGACTAAATCTTTTAAGTTAGCATCAATAGAGATATGTTAATAGAGGGAATAGCCAAAGTTTTGTTTCTTTGTGGGAGAAGTATGCACATTAAAATAAAAGGTCTGTATTCTATTACCATCTAATTGGAGCTTCTGTGCTGGCAGAAAATGTACTGGAAAAAAAGTGAACAAAAAAATACCTGGTAAGAATATTATAGTAGCTGGGCCCTAATGTCCATCTTGCTCTTTATTAGAATTATCTAAATACAAAGATGAAAGTGAGAAAGTAGTGCCCTAAGAAACAACCTCTGCAGAAAGCCCCTTTGGCTTCAAAGCTGTGAACTTCAGAGGAAAGCCAGAGTTTCTCGGGTTATCTATCATACTGATAGTTGGATCTGTTAAAAGTTCTGACTGAGGGAAGAAAGAAATATAAAAGCAACTATTGAGTTTAAGCATAGCTAAGTGTGGTGGTGGCCGTGATAGCCTTGCGTGCTTTCCTAAGTTAGGCACTCCTTAATTCTCTTGCAGGCTGATAAGATTTGGAATTCTCCATTGAATGTTAGGTTTATTTTGTACCTCTATTATTTTAATCTTACCTTAGGCTGTAGGCAGCTGGAATGGGCTAGAAGATTTTTGGTGGTTTAAATCTTTTACAAGATGGTGATCTAGCCCTTTAGTTTTGAGGTTGGTGTACTGTGTGTGAGTATACATATTTATCACACACAGTCACTATCTTCGAAAGTGAGGGTGCACATCTTTCTCAGCCATCTCTTTCTTGTAAAGCCATTGAAATAATGTCAAAGTCTGAAGCTAGGGCATTCTGGTTCTAGGAAGTCAAGGGTTATTTCCTTGAAGGATCTGGCCTAACCAAAGACCTTCAAGAGTAGGGAGTAATAATAATGTGATTGCCCTGAGTTGCCCCAACTCTATTCTGGGAGGTAGGCATCACTTACTCTTGAATATCACTTCCCTGATTCTGGTAAACAGAAAGAATGCCATTTTAAGGTACCTCAGTTTACTGGCAATGTGTCCCTGCTTAGTGAGTGTGGTTGAGCAGCCATGGCTCAGGAAGAAGTTACATATATCTTAAGCATAGAAATTCAAGTTCATTGTCCCTTTTTAAACAACCCCACCTTTGGTTTGGCTTTCACATTGCCTTCACTTCCTAGAGAACACAGAACAGTGCCAAGAAAGGAGCCTTATACCATGTACAGTTCTATCCTGCTTCTTACTGAACCCTTCTCTCTGGGATTGCTGGTGATTGAAACTCACATGGAACATTCTACTTTGAGCTTGTGTTGGTAAAACAGCTGGTTTTGTTAAGCAAACCCAAGGGAAGCTTTTGGGTTCTGCACCTACCACCCACACAACCAAAGAGAAGCCCAGGCTGGGTAGAGGGCTTTGGAGACCATCTTGTTCAACTCCTTATGGTACAGATGGAAATCTCAAACCCAGAGTTGAAAAAAGGAACTTTCTTAAGGTCCCACAGTCACAGAATGGTTAACTTCTGACTTTAGAAGATTGTTCTTCCTCCCTGGTTGTATGTTAAGGAGTAATCTGATAGACATCTGTTTAAACTACTAACTCTTGTTTGTGCTTCTGTGTGAGCATTTCCATATATTCCACATGGTTTAATTTTTAAAAAACCTTCGTATTTGACTAATTTTATATTTACAGAAAAGTTGCAAAGCTAGTACAAAGAGCTCCCATACACCCCTCACCTAGTTTTCCCTAAGGTTATCATCTTACATTATTATGGTACCTTTATCAAAACTAAGAAACCAACATTGGTATATTAATATTAACTAAACTCCAGATATCATTCAGATTTCACTAGTTTTTTTCACTAATATCTGTTTTTATAAAAAAAATAAGTATCCAATCCAAGATAACACATTGCATTTAGTCATGATGTGTCCTTAGTCTTCTCTGATCTGTGGCAGTTTCTCAGTTTTTCCTTGTTTTTTCATAACTTTAACACTTTTGTGGAGTACTGATCAGGTGTTTTGCAGAGCATCCCTCAATTTGTGTTAGTCTGATGTTTTTCTTATGATTGCACTGGGGTTTTGAGTTTTGGAGAAGAATAATACAGAGGTAAAGTGCCATTTTTGTCACATTATATAAAGGGATACATAATGCCAACAAGTTTATCACTAGTAATATTACTAGTTATTTTTTGGGTAAGGTAGTGTTTACTGTGTTTTGGTTAAGGTAGTGTTTGCAATGTTTTTCCAAGATAAAGTTACTATTTTCCCCTTTCCATTCTCTATTCTTTACAAGTAACTTTAGCCCACATTTAAGCTCAACCTCCTTGTATTATTTGGAATTCTTCTGTAAGGAAGATCTATCTCTTCTCCAACATTTATGTATTTATTTGATCATTTATTAATATTTATACTGTATGTGCATGGGCTTGTATATATTAATTTTATACTTTGGATTTTAATTTGCTACAACCTTATCTATTTTGTTATTCATGTCATTCATGCTTTGGCTATTGGGAAATCTTTCACGTTGGCTCCCGTGTCCCTTGACATGTGCCCCCTTCCTTTCTTTTGTTTTTTAAATACTTGCTTATCTTCTAGTACCACAAGATACTCCAGACTCATCTTGTATTTTCCCTGACCTAGCCCTAGAATGCTATTTCTTCAAGGAACCCTGGTTCCCTTTATTGGAGAATGGTATTTGGAAACCAAGATTTAGGAGTGATCATTATTACCAAGCTATCATTGCTTCTTGTCTTAGTCCATTTGTCTTGCTATAAAAAAAATACCTAAGGCTGGGTAATTTATAAAGAAAAGAGATTTATTTGGTTCATGGTTCTGCAGACTGTACAATAAGCATGCTGCCAGCATCTGCTTCTGATGAGGGTCTCAGGCTGCTTCCACTTATGGCAGAAGGCTAAAGGTGCAGAGGTCACATGGCAAGAGAGCGGACACAAGAGACAGAGGGGAAGGAGGTGCCAGGCTCTTTTTAATAATCAGTTCTTGTGGGAATTAATAAAGTGAGAACTAATTACTACAAGGATGGCACCAAATCATACATGAGGGATCCACTTCCATGACCCAAACACCTCCCACCAGACCCCACCTCCAACATTGGGGATCAAATTTCAACATAAGACTTGGTGGGACCAAACAACCATTCTCAAACTGTAGCACTTCCAGACCACTTCAGTGGACAGAGAGAGCTAGGTAATAAATGTTTGTGTACTAACCTTTGTATACATACATATCTACAATTGTATATCCATCCATTTGTATATACATTAAGGTAAACATGAGTTCATATTGGTGTCTCCAACTCTAATCCAGGTCTACAGAGGTCATTCTAGCCCTTACTGTCTTGTATATCTGTAACTTCCCTCTACAACAGTGAGAAACATGGCTTCCATTATCCACCATCCCTTTACTTATTTGTTCAACCTCATTACATTTCAGCTAGTTTCAGAATTGTTCACCTCTACCCCCATGAGAAACAAATTTACCTACTACAGTACAGTGTTTATATATGGTTCTTTGTCTTTATCCTTATAGGGTTTTTTTTTTTTTTTTTTGAGACAGAGTCTCACTCTTTCTCCAGGGATAGAGTGCCATGGGGTCAGCCTAGCTCACAGCAACCTCAAACTCCTGGTCTCAAGTGATCCTCCTGCTTCAGCCTCCTGAGTAGCTGGGACTACAGGCACTCACCACCACGCCCAGCTAATTTTGGGGGTCTTAGTCTTGCTCAGGCTGGTCTTGAATTTCTGACCTTAAGCAATCCTCCTACCTCAGCCTCCCCGAGTGCTAGGATTACAGGCGTGAGCCACTGTGCCTGGCCAATTTATCCTTATAGTTTCTAGTCAAAAAACAATTTTCCAAAGTTAAATCAGCTTCATTCCCCCCACCCCCAGTGCAGTAATGTCACACATTTGTAATACAGTTAGATTCATTTGCCACAGTCTACATTCCATCCTGGGATCCTCTGATATCTGGTTTATTTTTAAATTTACATATATTAAGGCATGTCTGTAGGTTTTGACAAATGCATAGTGTCATGTACTCACCACCCCAGTACCATACAAAAGAATACCATCACCCTGAGAATTCCTCTGTGAAACCATTTTTATCAACCAGTCCCCCTCCCATAACATCCAGAAACTACTGATGAGTGTTTCATCCCTATAGTTTTAGCTTTTCCAGAGTGTCATATGAATGAAATAATACAATATGTAGCCTTTGGTGTATGGCTTCTGTCTCCTAACACAATGTATTTAAGGATTATTCGTGTTGTGTGAATCAACAGCTCCTTTTAAATAGTTCCTTTTTAGCACTGAATAGTATTCCATTGTGTGGATGTTTGTTTATCCTTCCCTTGTTGAAGGACATCTTGATTGTTTTTAGCTTTGGGAAATTATGAATAAAGTTGTTATAAACATCCACATGCAGGTTTTTGTGTGGATGTACGTTTTCAGTTCACTTGGGTAAATACCTAGAAGTGCACTTGCTGGATCATATCTGTTTAAACTACTAACTTTTAACACAATTCATTTCTAAGAAATCTGGGATGAGTAGGTGTGTATGGTGCAGTGGGATATCTATTCCTGAGCTGCACTGAAATAGTGATCACTCTCATACCATATTCCATATGGATGGAAAATGGAATACCCACAGGATGTCTCCTTGCCCTCCTACCAGGAAGATGAAGTTTCTGCAAATGACCACCAGATGGCAGGGTACTTGCTGGCACTTTGGGAGCTGGAAATCTTTGGGAGATTATGGTAGACTAGTAAAATTGTATCACTTTTCCCCCTTCCCTTTTCTCGGCAAAGGGATATTCTAGCCAAAATCAGGAAATAGAATACATGATTTCTGACACTGGCATGTACCTATCTACTGATTCAAGAGGTTAGACTAGGGTTTCATGTTGGCAAGTATCCCAATAGATAAATTTGTGTGATGATAAGCTTTGGGTTTGATAATGAGTTTTGACCTGAAATAGGGCATGCAACATCATGTCATGTTTGTGCCCCTTGCTGACCTCATTGCAAAGTAGAAGCCACATGGAGCCTTGATGCCTGGGTTCTACTGCCAGCTATGTATTGTCCTACTTCTGTTGGCCTCAATTCATCATCTGTAAAATAGGATAATAATACCTGCTTATTCATGCACACAAGGTTGTTGGAAGGGATCAACATAAGATAAATAATATGAAATATATTGAAGTACTTTGTAAATTTAGCATGACACAAATGTGAATTATTAATTATTAACGATCAAATCAGACAGAATATGAAATGCTACACATGTTAGGTGGTATCATACATTAATAAATCAGTCTTAAAAATACAATCTGTTTCCCTTGCATCAGGAGAGGTAGATATTTAGTTTCTGAAGTGACTTAGTATTTTTTCAGAACTTAGTGGGTGGATAATTTTTTATTATTGATTGATCAATTGATTGGTTGGTCTAGCAGTTGTAGAAAATACATCAGCTTAATTCTAGATTGAACTGATTTTATACAGTAATTCCTCACTCTCACAAAATCCGCATTATTTCAGTTTACCAAGTAAATATTGGCACATTCGGTAGATAATACTGTTTTGGATTCCAGTTGGTACTCATGGTTGGCTCTGTTGTTCTGGACCTAGGTTATCCTCTTCCATTGGTTATGCCAGGGTCCAGCAAACTCCAGCTCTAGAGGTGCCTTTACCTTTAGCTTAGAAATCATCTTTAGTTGCTCTGGCTCAAAGCTCAAAAGGAAATTTGGCTTCTTAGGAGGAGTGTTCTCTCTCTTCCCAGCAGTGCAGAAACAAATAGTCATCAAAGCACTGTCACCGTAACTGTGGCCAGATTCTTTTAGACCTTGCCAGTGTAACTTAGCACTCCTCTCTCTCCAAAAGAGGCAAGCCAGAGAAAAGAGCACCTACTCATTATAATCTTTTCAGTTTATTTATTTGTATTTAGAAAGCCTTGACCTTCTGAGCTCCCCTGCCTGTCTGAGTCAAAAAGAAAAGCCCCATGTGTATGTGTGGGCCTGTATGTAAGAAGTAAGTCTTGAACATATCCCTGACATCTGTCATGTGGCATATGCAATTATTTGTAATAGTGTCAAAGAACCATAGGATATTAGCTGGGAGGTCCACTTCTGTCCCTTCCTTTTATATTTGGGGAAACTGAGACCCAGACCAAAAGCAATAATTCTAATTAGCTAAGAAGGTCTTGCTTTATTACTGGTCACATTGAGTGAATCTTAACAGTAGCCAAAGTAGGTACTGGGCAAGTATAGAAGGAACTCTGTAATCCCCATGGCTTCAATCTTTATCTTTCTCCAGTGAAGGGAGCTTAGCCTAACTGAAAACAATTGATGCAATGTAGAGCATGGGAGGGACAAGTGATATGTGTGTGTGTGTGAACAACCTTATTGTCAATTACCTACTTCTGTTTTGCCCTAAATTCTGCATATTTCCCCTCCTCCTGTCAGAATCATATAGTAAATGTGTGCTTTTTGAGTTTGTAAATGGAGGCTGGATTAAAGAGTGTTCTTAGTTTAGGAATGTTGTATGTTCATCTTATTAGGTGTGTGTGGTTGTGTATTGGGGCTTGTGCTGGGTTCAAAATAGTAATATTCCTCAAAACTGGAACTTTATAATAAGAGCAAATGGTCTGCCTTTTTGCTTGCAGATCCCAGTTTTATTAACTGATGTGACATGCTGTGTGCTTGCTAGTCTGTGCCTGAAAATACCTCTATAATTGAGCTGCCTCTTCTTCCTTTGTCTCTAGATATTCCCTTCCATGTATGATTAAAAAAAAACCAATCTTGATGTGTTTATCTCTCCTTTTAGGACTTTATCAGGGTTTTTTTCTATCACTTGAAAAGACAAATCTACCCCCCCACACCCTGTGCAAGCAACCCAACATTCTCTGCATAGACAAACAAGCTTCTTTCCTGAGTGATATAAATCTGTGAAAACTCGCACACATTGTATTGAAACTGAACTTGCTGATTCCAAACTGTGAGCAGAAAGACCCTCTAGGAAGCCATTGCCAAGGAATAAGATTAATTGTTACACAGGCCGGTATTTGCCCACTTCCCCTGCTCAGTGGAAGATTTTGCCCAGCATAACAACAAGAAAAAGCTCAGCTCAGGGCTTTAAACTCACCCAGTGAGATTTTAATGTTGGGGATAAAAGCAAGGCTGTAAACTAATTCATTCATTTGCATTAGTGTTCAGTTTAAAATATAAAATATATATTTTATCAATACCAAATTTCATGAAAGGGAATTTATTTCGTAAGTTTTGTCTATTATCCTATCTAAGCACAATCTCTTTCCTCATCATTCTCAGAGCCTACAGCTTAGTTAGTGAGACAGACTACACATATGTATGGGGAGTGTTGAGTGACAAAGCTAGCCTTTTGGGAGTTTAGAGCAAAGTAAGGTTATGTTAGCAAGGTCAGGTCAGAGAAGGCTATAAACTTTCCCTTTCATTCTTACCCTAATAATGACACTGAACAAACCCAACTAGGATCTTTCTCAAATTCATGTGTACAGTTTTTGTTTGTCAAGGACTAGGCAGGATGCCTGAGGGAAGACATATATAATAGAACTAGTCATTCTTTAAAGTGTCATTTTCCTTGCCCATACATTTTTGTAGAGTGTCAGTAGAGCCCTGGACACCCTAAAACAGAAGCGAAGTGTGCATAGAAGAAAAGGGGGAGATAACTTGAATAAACTTTGCATTTTTTTTAGTTTTACTTCCTCATTTTTTCTCATATGGGCTTCAAACATATAGTTAGTAACTGTCAGAGCTGAAAGGGACCTCTTATACCATTTTATCTACCCCTTAACCACAACAAAATTTATATAGGTAACAGTTTAGTATGGCATAAAGAGCATGGGATTTGGGAAGAATTGAGTTCTAGTACCAGCTCAAGCCATTTGATCTCTCCAAAACTTAGTAACTCAGTTTCCTTATATGTAAAATGGAGGTGATAATCTTCATAATGACAGTGTAAGACAGTGTACTGGTAGTCCCCAGTACCATCCCCAGGTTCAATGATTTGCTAGAAGGACTCATAGGACTCAGAAGTAATTATAATCAGGCTACAGTTTATCATATCAAAAAGATAGAAAGCAGGATCAATAAAGGAAAAATGCACATCAGGCAGACTGGAAGATACCAGGTACAAGCTTCAAAAGTCCTTTCCCAATAGAGTCACACAGGTTGTTCTTAATCCCCAAATAATGAACTGTAGAAACACATGCAAAGTGTTTTTTGCCTGGGAAGCTTGCTTGAGCCTAAAATCCAGGGTTTTTATTGGGGTGACTATAGTGATTGACTGGAGTTACCCAAATTCCACATCCCTCAGAAAAAAAGAAGGTATTCACCATAAGTCACATTTTTTGCACAAGCTATCTAGACAAGCTGTTACAATATGGTTCAAGGCTTCAAGCATACACAATGCCCTTATCAGTTATTAGCATAGGGAATATTCTAAGACCTCAGTTCCCAGGAGCTGGCCAAGGGCCAATCACTTAAGTAAGTCCTTCTGAAAATGTACAAGATTTGAGCAACTCAGGCCTGCTGAGTTAACTCTTTCTTTCACAGATAGGTATTAAAATTATCATGTGTGTCAGATACTATATATACATGTGTGTGTGTGTGTGTATAAAATAAAGCAGTACATTAAAATGTGAGGGATTATTATTATTGCAAATGAGTAACAAGAGTTAGAGCTGTTCTAGGGTGTGACTGAGTACAGTAAGAATGTACATTTGCAAGGCAACCCCCAGATCAGTGAATGAGGAGACTATAAAAAAAATCCCACTGAAGATTTTATTTTTCTCTGTGATCAAAGATAATTTTGTCACCAGCACCATTCTGTCCCTCATCAGTTTCACATTGTACTTTCTTATTAGTAGCTATATATTTCTTGGGGCTTTTGCACAAGCCAAATTTTTCTACCACCCACGATGGAGTTTTGGCAAGGATATGACCCTCCCAAGGAAGGTGCAGAATTGAGCCTCTGGAGAAAGACATAGACAGGTACTTCCCAGCAAGTCCTGGTCAAGTCTCAATGAAAAACTATGGTTAATGATACTGTGATAATGGTAACTAATGCCAGCAGTGAATTTGAGTCTGAATTGAATTGAAGTAAATTTATATGAACCTGAATACTACTGAAGTATCATTTTGAGCTAAATATTGGGCTAGATGCCCAGCCCAGCCCTGATCATTTTTCGAAAAAGTTTGCCCTCTAAGGATGAAAAAAGAAAAAAAAGACTATATAAAGGAAGTTCTGGCATTGTACACTAGGAGGATTTCTGTTTATAGAGGGGACATCTTGAGGAGGTGCACATACTCATACCTAAAACTGCTGAAAGTATTTACCAAGGGATAGTCTGTATTCTCTGAACCCAGGTAGTAATGTCAGCCAGTAGATCAGAGAGCAGCTTGAAGTGGGGAGTGTATCTTACAGATGGACAACACACATCCTTATGGAACTTTGGTAAGGGAGTGCATGTTGACAGCATTTTAGCTGTTGTTGGGCTCCTCCTCTGTTTTATATCCCCATAGGTGCTGTAGCCCTCCCACAACCCATAAGTGGAGCCTCAGGCAGTTGCCTTTATTCTGTATATAAGCTAGAATTGGCTAATTTGTCTTGCTGGTATATTCTGTCACCCTTTACCTTGGAGTCATGTCAATAGTTCTCCTCAAATTGGCCCTCTGCTGTCAGACCTTACTGAGCCCTATCTGAGGCTCCTTCTGAGCTCCCTGCTCCAGGTGGCCCTGGAAACTTCACGTACAATGTAATGTAGGATTTTTGGTGTGCTAGTAGAAAAGGACAGAGATTAGATGGAAGCCTTGCCATCAAGGGAACTCATTGCTTCTTATGAAGTAAAGTATTTGTCAGATTGTGCCTAAAGAATTGAGGAATTGAATCACTCATTGCCCCTTCTTATCTTTCCTTAGAACAGCTTCTCCTACCCTTCACCCCAGTTAAAATGTTAATACTAGCCCTTGCATTTGTATCACATTTTATATTTTTCTAACATTTTCCTATGTATTATTCAATTCTTATAATATTTTTGTTCATGCTCCAAGGTCAAGCTCAAATGTTTTTTCTACAGTGGGATTAACTTTAACTTCCTCTGACCTCTTTAGGAACTTTCTGTGATGCTGTCTTGGTATTTAACCACATTTCCTAGTTTTTATTCTAATTATTTATCTACATATCTCATTTATTAGATTCTAAAATCCTCAATGGCAAGATCTAGATAGCATTCATCAACAATTAACATATAGCAGACAAGTAATGAATAATGAAGAAGAGAGTAGAAAACAAACAAATGCTTGAAGCTTAGATAATTTTGCCAGTTATTTACTCCAATTACTGGCAGACCTGGCACTTGAATTCAAATGTTCTCCTAATTCTGTAGTACTATTTTAAATTCTCCACCACACTTCCTGCCTTATCCTGGCCAGACCACATTTACTTTTCAGAAGAAGGGAGATCAGCTAAGTCTCTAATAGTCAGGAAAGGCTTTAAGGAGGAGGTGGACCTTGACAGATGAGTATAATGTCACTAGATGAAATATAGATAGAAAGTGGTTGGTCCAAGTGCAGTGGTATTTACAACTAATTGATCACAACCAGTTACAGATTCCTTTGTTCCTTCTCCATTCGACTGCTTCACTTGACCAGCTTAAAAAGAAAAGAAAAGAAAAAGAAAAAAATATAGATGGAAAGGTGTTACAGACAGACTAGCCATGAAAGCACATAAGGAGGGTGGGAGGAAGACCATGGTGTGTAGAGTAATGAGACCAAGCATAATAACCAGGGCAGCAGGAATTGTTTGGTGCAGGTCTTGAAAACCATGCAGAAATGTTAGAATGTGATGTGGTAGGAAACGAGGGCCCATGCAGAAGAGCTTATATGGAGGAATAGTCTGTAGTAGGGAAGACTTAGGGCTTTCTGGTCTGCTAACTCTTTAGGATGCTGGAAATGATGGCAGGGACCTAAACCCCCAAACCTCCTGCCTCCTGGTTTGGTTAATTCTGAATATGAAGTATATTTTATTAAAATATTCTGACTTGCTCAGTAGCATTTTATATTAGTTGCCAAACTTCCAAACCTGAGCTCAGAGGGGGCCCTCTTGCAAGTCCAAAAGAGTTTCAGAACTCTTTGTCATGGTAATAAGGATTTTGCCTAGCCCAGGAGAAGCTGCCAACTCCTAGAGGCCTCTCTCTGGCACTCTAAATCAGAGGAGTTTAAAGTAAATGTAGCTCCTGAGAGAGAGCATGAGTCCTTAAATCACCCTCTGCTCATCCTTTTTAATCTCTGGATTTATCCTCTGGAAACACCATTTGGTTCAGGGCTCTCAAGTTCTTGCCTACTGTCTGTGTCATTTTGTTGGTTCCATATGTACATTTTGAGAATAACAGAATTTTAGTCAGTCAGTCAATGAGTCCCTTCCCTATCCTCAAGAACAGCAAGTATTGAAAAACCATTGCTCTCCACTAAACTGAGCTACACCACACCCTGGTCAGTGGGTGAATCTTGGTATAAATTTCACATACACAAAACCTAAGGCTTCCCTCTTGTTCTCTCTCTCACCTCTCTCTCCCTCCACTCTTCCTCTGATTCACTTGCTGAAACATACTTCTTATGGTTTGTTGTTTGATACCAACTACACATTTGGCAATGGACAAAAAATACAAAACACCTGCTCTCATTTGTTCATATCACTAACCTCCTGATTCAGTTCTCTCTGCAGGAAATCCTAGCAACCTCTCCCAATGTTCATTTCCAACCAGTATTCTCTTACTCTTTCTCTGGAGAGCAGTGGAACTTCATCAAGGACTACTTTGTAACTATTCCAAAAGTTAGCCTCTGAAAGCTAAAGGGAGAAGAGACAGAAGGTGGTTAAGTGGGAGCTGGGCCCTCAAAATAGAATTATGAGAGAGAGTGTGGAATAATGGAAGGAGCACAGGTCTAAAGACCTCATTTTGGACATAGTTTTCTTTTAATTAATAGGTCCCCAGACTTTACATATATTTCTCAAATATTTTTGTACCTTTAGGGCAAGGACTGTTTTCATATCTGTATCACCTGACAATACCTAGCACACAATTGATGTTCAGTTAAGTCACTAGGGTCCCCACTGTACTGTACCCTCCCTTTCCTGCCCAACTTCTCTACACCCTGGGTTCAGGTCTTGTTTCTACCACTTCCTAGCCTTGAGGCTTTGGTAGGTTTCTTAACTTCTCTGACTTTGTTTCATCTTCCTCAAAAGAAAGGTAATACCTGCTTCATAGTTTTGTTGCACAGATCAAATAAAATAACAGATATAAAATGTTTTATAACCTATAAAGTGCTGTGAAAATGTAAGGTGGTTTTATCAGATGAGTCAAGAAGTGTCAAAAAGCACAGAATTTTATCACATCCATGAACCATGCCTCCAACTAGATCATGTGGTATAGTTCCGGGCCTATTTATAGACCTAGCCTTGCTTAAGTTAAGCTCATTTGGACCCTTTAATTAAAGTTAACGTTAGGAAAGAAAAAAAAACCCCAACCTTTCCCTGCTTTTGGTACAAAGGCCAATAGCAATTACACCACTTGAATGTAGTTAGATTTCATTTTCCTTTGGTATATTGGTGAAATTCCCAAAAGAATGCACAGGAGTAATTAAAGCAGACTGGCTCTGGCAGAGGAAGTATGTTAAAGGCAATTAGTACAATGTAACAAACTTAGATGAAAACCAAATCTACATTCCCCCAGCCATTTCCAAGTATAAACTATATAAATCTATGTTCCAAATTCCCCAAATGAGATATTTTGGGGAATTTAGCAGCAAGGGATCTAGTGGTCCCTTGTTGCATGCCCAGCTCTGTGCTTATGGGCATGGTATGGTGGTAGATGTAAAATCCTAAAAGCCTGCTTTCCAGGAGCTCATATTCTGGTTGGGTCCACAAAATATAGAAAAGAAATTAAGTTTTTTGTTAGAATAAATGAAACAATCTAACATAAAATAGCATCAGGTGTCAAATAGTATGGAACAGAAGGCATTCAGGAAAGGTGGAGATGAAGTGGGCTGAGCCTTGAAAGAGTCAGATTTAGAGAGGCAGAGAGGAAGAAGGCAGAGAGATCTTGCCTATTTGGGGAGAGTAAGGGAAGGAGCCTCTCAGAGATGGAAGGAGCATGTCAGGTGCTGTGCATGGTGTTAGATAAGGCTACTGATATGTGGTGGTGCCAGGTTACAGAAGGCCTTAAAGGCCTGAAAGAGGAGACAGGATTTGATATGACAGGCAATGGTGACTCATCGTGAGTTCTTGAGCCAGGAGACTGAGGAGAAAACAGTGTATTAAGAAGCAACATGCAGGGTCAATTTGAGTAGAGACAGGCACCCACTACCAGAAATCCATTTTTTAGCTTCCATCTTAGGATGTGGTGGTAGGCGTGGAGAAGGACCATTGAAAACAAGATATGGCCAAAGAAAAGAGAACAATAAGAACATGGGGGGGGGCCAGAAGGTCAAATTATTTCTTATTGAATCAGCCAGAACTCTGGCATCATAGGTAATTTTAGTGAAAAACATATATATCTGTTGGAAATGAATTTTTAACATTAAATGGTTAGCTTATAGGCTTAAAATGTAATAGGTTCCCAGAGTTGAATCAGTGAATGGCCTCTGCGTCTGACCTGTTTCCAGCAGCAAGAATGTGCAAGAATCTTTCTTCTCCAGGCTTTCCCAGAGCTAGAGGACACAGCCAGCATTTGTATTAGTGTGACTAGGTTAAAATGAAGGCCTCCGTTGTCTAAGCAAAGAAAGGAAGGAAGTACCAAAGACAAACTCAGCAAAACACCAGCACAAAAAGACTGCAAACAAAGAGGGAATTACATGGAAAATAAGAGAAAAATATTGAGTAGCAAATTGTTCTTAGTTACTCAGGAAAATGCTGTTTACTTTCACACACACACACAGGCATCTCTTCCCTTCCTTAAAATGTCTATAAGTGATTTGATAATATAGTAGGGAAATTATATTAATAGTTAGCAATAATTTGTTGTATATTTCAAAATGGCTAGAAGAACTGGAATGTTCCCAATGCAAAGAAAAGTTAAATGTTTGAGGTAAGGGATACACCAATTACCCTGATTTGATCATTATACATTGTATACATGTATCAAAATATCACATATACCCTAAAAAGTATGTACAACTATATCAGTTTTAAAAAATTAAAGATTAAAAAGGGTCAAAAAATTGCTATGTGACCAACATATTGGCCGAGAATGATGGTAAGGCTGTGTGACTTTGAGCAAGTTACTTAAACTCTCTGAGAAGCTTTAGTTTTCTCATGTATAAAATAGTAATGCTAATCCCTACCTATTTCACAGGGTTTTTGTAAGGGTTAAAACCAAATCAATATAAAGTTTCTAGCACACAGTAAGAAATTGATAAATGTTAATACTCTTATCATTAGACATCGTGAGGGGATGGGTCAGCTTAGTGTTGGGACACAAACTTGCATTCATCTAAATGCAAACACTTCCCCCAGCTTGCTGTTTAAATAGTTGCTAATATGTAGAATTTAATCCAGCCCCATCGGCAGCTGCTTAAATAGCAGCCTGGGTTTTACTTTAATTGACTGCCTACAATTTGGTTGAGGTTAAGTTGGAGAAGCGGTCAGCAGTTACTAAATCTAATGTATTACTTGTCCTAGGGAAATACTGTATTTTTAACCTTAAAAAGTTAACTTACTCTTTGGAATATGAGGTAGTCCAAGTGAGCCACTCCTAAGGGTGATAAGACTCCAGTTTAACTGGTTCAAAATCTACATCTCTATATTTCCCAATGGGCCTTGACTGTGGTGTAGCTTCACATTGGAACAGCTCAAGAAAAAATGAAAGTTACCATATGGGAGGCATTGACAGTGAGAGCTGTTTATTGCCATTCACCTGCAAACACTGTCTGTGCCGCCTATTCGAGCACACCAGTACGTTATCTGCAATACGTGGAGAAATGTTGACATGCTCATATTTTTAGAGAAATTCCTCTTCTTCTTGGATAGGTTTCCTTCTTTATTCAGCAGGGCCAAGATTTGATCTACAGAGTACAAAGGCTACCATGCCTTTTTCAGGTAAAATTCTGCGTACATCTGCCCCCTTGCCGTTGATCACTTTTATGGTTAAATGAATGAGTAAATAAAAGTAAAATGTGTTTTTCAAAATAAATAAATCATTCAGAAAATACCAAAGAAATCACTAGCTACAATTAAGTGGTTGGAGATCATTGGCTCTAAGGTGCCACATTATTCTCCACAGTAATTTAGCAGGTAATACAATGTTGAGCCTATTGTGGCCTCTTTATCAAAATGAAATGAAATCACAGTATTGCCTCATCATTCCATAGCTTCCCGGTGACGACTGTTTGGGTGACTGCAGAGATTTTAGTTAGTGTAAGCAGCAGGAGCTGCCACCCTGAGGTGACAAGACAGAGCTCTAGTGTATTGGGGCTGGGGGCAGGGGTAAGAAGTAGCAGCAAACTTTGTCATGTTAACCCACCTAAAAAATGTTCAGCTTTCCATACCAGTTGACAGGAAAACTCTAGCTCCTTAAGTTTCACTTATTCATATTCCAAGAACCTAAGACTGCCTCTCTGGCAGGGTAAACTCAATAGTGAGCAAGATATTAACAAAATGACAGGCTCTAAACTGATTCTCTGAAGTGTTTGCAAACGGCAAGTTGCCTTCTATTAGATAGTCTCAATAGGGGCTCCAGATCTTTAATTACTTCATCAGATTTAGGGTGCTGTCTTTATAATAATACTGGCTTTCACCTTTTCAGAGGCCTAGCATCCTGGCTAAAACCATCAATCTAAACATTGTAGGGTAAGGCATAGATGAGAATGCCCTATCTGAATGTGGTACAATTATTTCAGAACTGTTGTAAATATGTTGGAACATTTTGTGAGCAGAAGAGATGAATGAGAGCACAGAACTGGTTGAGACAAGAAAACTAGAAAATAGTTGGAGCAAAAATGAAAATGGGCCAGTAAAGGATGGGACAGGAAGAGGGGAATAAAAACAACTTGGGTCAGGATAATAGTCCCCTTTCTCACTCCAAAAATCTTATCCATAGTTCATAAGATGGCCTAACAATGGACTCATCTGATCTAGGTATATAATGAAATTTTTATCTTGATATATAATGAGAGTTAATTAAGCTGTCTCTAGCACCAGGAAAAGGTCAAAATGTGATTGTGGAGATTTTTTTTCTTCATCCCTCATGCCATAATGGCAGATGATAGAAGGCATTTTGCTGTACCTCTCTTTCCTTTGACTCATAACACCTCTATTCCTGCCTTCTTACTAGTATCTTGGCCTTTAAATGAGGCTGCTTCCTTTGGACCCTAGTGATTCCTAGAGTTCAGAGGAAATGGACTAGGTAATAAGGGAAGAGTCAGCAATACCACCACATTCACCTAATTCTCAACTAATTCAAACAAAGTACCTACATAAGGTATTCAAGAGCTACAGAACATATTTTAAGGTGAGCTGTTGTCTTATTTCTTCACAAAGAATGTTTTAGATTGATATGACAATATACTTATGTATCATAAATGACAGCAGAATGGATGATCCACAGAATATTTATTAAAAACTGACTCTAAGTCCTCTAGTTACCAAAGGTCTGATTTCTTTCAAAGTAGCTGTTGACATATTGGACACTCTTACATACCTTATTTCTTTCATCTCAGCCCCCAACAGCCCTTTTAAGTAGAAGTGGTAGGGATCATTATCTTCATTTTGCAGGGTCACACACTAATAAGGTAATAAAGTTGTAACTTGAATGCAGAGTCCCTGACTCCTAGTCCAGCATTCTTATTGTCTACAGTTCTGATTCTTTTGATTCATCCTGAGTTGACTAAACTTCCTAAAGTGCCACTTTGATCATATCACTCCACTACTTAAAACTGTGCTGAAGAGAGGATACCACTCATGGCCTTCAGAGTTCATCCAGCCGCATCTCAGCCACTTGGTATTATTACTTCCCAGGTCCTTAGTTTTCTCATCTGTAAATTGAGATGACAGTTGCTTTTTTCCTGTCCCACAGTGTTGTAATTTTCAAGTGACAGGATGGATGTGATAGTTTTATTAAACTGTAAAGTGCTGTATAATCCATATTCACTTATTAATTCCTTAACTTTAATTAGAAGTGGCATTGGAAAAAATAATAAATATGACTTTCTTAGCTGTGCAAAAATCTTTTCATGGACAAGACATTATTATATTTCCTTTGGTAAGTTTGACCTGACAAAAATACCTTGAATAAATGCTAACTTTTGATTATAGATACTGTTCAGGTTCAGAACTTATTGTAACCTCTTCTCTCCTTTTCTTATTACTTTTCTATCAAGGGATTTTTATATGTAAAGAGTTCAACTTCATTATTTAGAGCAGCATGTTAATGAGTTGAAGTTTGCCCTAATAGTCTTGGGGTGAGTCAGTACATACACTTCTATGGCCCCACTAAAGACTGAACCCTGGCCCTCATCGCAGTCACCTCAGAAGCCTGCGATTGAGTGGCAGGACCGTGAGCTTTGGAGTATCTCAATGCTGGATTTGAATCCTGATTACTCTCCTGCTAGCTAGGTGGGCCTGAAAGAGTTACCTAACTTTTGCTGAGCTTCCATTTTCCTATCTATTAAAGGAGATAATAATAACTATCTCATAGGACTATTGTTTGAATTAAAGTAATAAATATATTAAAATGCTTAGTAGAGTATCACCCAATGTTAGTCTCTTTCCCTTCCCATACTGTGGACATAAAGTGTAACCAGGTGAGTTTGTGGATGGATCAGTGAAGAATCCCCCTCCCCCCACTCCTCAAGAAAGTTTTTCTGAGTGTATATCTTAGGAATAGGGAGAGTTACCAGCATTATATCCGAATACTAAGGGCAGCATTATTATAGATGTACATGCACGGCAAAGACATTATCTTTAACAGCTGTGTTTAGTTGAGTAACAGATTTAGAAAGTGCAGACTTTAATCTATGTTTTCTCCTGGGATTTCATCACCATCTGATTTAATTTTTTCTGGCTAAAAATTATAATTGTAGCTTGATTCCCTCTCCCCCACACACACACCCTCCAGCTATCCTCTCAAGAAATAGCAGCCTTTTTAAAAATCTGAATAAGAAACTGGATAAGCATTTGAAAGACATGAGAGCAGGAGATACCTGAAGAGGTAAGAACTTGAGGACTTCGGCCAAGCACAGTGGTTCATGCTTGTAATTCTAGCACTTTGGGAGGCCAAGGTGGGAGGATAGCTTGAGCCCGGGAGTTAGAGACCAGTATGGCAATAGCAAGATCCTAGCTCTACAAAAAATTTAAAAATTAGCTGGACATGGTGGCATGCGCCTGTAGTCCCAGCTACTGGGGAGGCTAAGCAGGAAGATCACTTGAACTTAGGAGTTGGAGGCTGTAGTGAGCCATGGTGACACCACTGTATTTGGAGTGAAAGCTTTAATGACTAATATCTTTTTTTCAAAAGATCGTGTTACCTTAATGTCTGCAACGAACAGATGACTCTAGGGATATCACATCAAGGTTTGACTTCTCTTTGTTGCATAGCTAGGTGGGGCAATAACCAAGATTGAGGCTGTGATTGAATAAAAAAGACTAAATGGAGTAGATCATGGAAATTGAGGGTTCTTTCTTTCCCCAAGGAAGGGCTAGAGAGGAAAGGTAGCAGAGACTTTTGTCATTAGCTTTCTAGGGAAGAAACTGTTGATTCCTTTCTCCCCAATCCTCCCTC
Source organism: Lemur catta (assembly GCF_020740605.2). NCBI lineage: Eukaryota > Metazoa > Chordata > Mammalia > Primates > Lemuridae > Lemur > Lemur catta. The sequence continues at coordinate 44,102,351 of NC_059155.1, forward strand.
TCCACCTAAAAACCTAAATGGATTCTGGATTCTACCTTGGGCTATTTTGAGATTTGATAGCATAAGCTTGTCAGGATGTGGGAGAAAAGCAAGGTGTGATCTTCCAGGATAGCCATGGTGGGGAGGAACTGGAAGATGGAGAGATAAAACATAGGATTATACTCAGGCCATCTGAGACCATCCAGGCTGTAGCCATGGGGGAGTTCAGCTGCATGGCAGAGGGCAAGGTTTTTCAATTTATTCTAAACCATGTTCCACCATGTTCCATAGCCCGCACCTCACACACACACACAATCAGCAAATACTTTGCAGGCACCAGATAGGCTGTAGGAACTTTACCATTCTCATTACTTTGGGCACCACAAAATGTCTTAGAGAACAAGAAAGATGAAGGAAGGACTAAATTGCCCCATTCAGGTAGCTCTCCTTTACTACCCTGTTTAGTTGCTTTGAACACTGGTTTCTGTGTTCACCTCCTTGAATTACACTAAGATCCTGGGGACTCCACCTCCCAATTTAAGAGTGTCCTATCTGGAATTTTTAAAACAGTACTCTGGAAATGAGGAGGGAGAAGAAGATGAGAACTACAACTTTTGAGGCCCCACTATGGGCCAGGTGCTGTACGTACTGCTTTACAAATATATAAGAACAATAGTTATCTAAGGGCTGTGTACAGTGGCTCACACCTGTAATCCCAGCACTTTGGGAGGCTGAGGTGGTTGGATTGCTTGAGGTCAGGAGTTTGAGAACTGCCTGGGCCTGGGCAACATAGCAAGACCCCATCTCTATAACAAAATTTTTTAAAAAATTACCCAGGTATGGTAGTGCACACCTGTGGTACTAGCTACTCAGCAGGCTGAGGCAGGAGGACTGCTTGAGCCCAGGAGTTTGAGGTTGCAATGAGCTATGATGACACCACTGCACTCCAGCCTAAGTGAGAGAGTGAGACCTTGTCTCAAAAAATAATAATAATATTTATCTTATAGGGTTACCGTGAGGCACAGTAACCCTATGAGGTAACTACTATTTTTATTTGACAGATGAGGAAACTGGAGCTTGGAGAGTTTAAATGATTTCCCCAGCATCACATAGCTACTAAACGGCAGAAATGAGACTAGAAGCCAGCCTATGGACTTCATTCAATACTGATTAACTTCTTTTTCTCCCCACCCCCACTTCTACCTAGCTCCAAAAGAAGAAAATACTACTTAAGTATTAGCTATTATTATAATTATCACTATTTTTTTAATTGTACAATAATTTTATTTATCAATCAGAGTTTTTGTACATATCAGATTTTACTAATTATAACTTTCTGCAACTGTCAGTTTTCTTTTTATGCCTATTGCCAAATTCAATTTTCCATTTAGGCAGTGTTTTATTTTGTGTTGATATTTACTGTTGATACCAGTAACATTCATTATTTATTTTTATTTCGGCATATTGTGGGGGTACAAAAGTTTAGGTTACGTATATTGCCCTTGCCCTGCCCCCCGAGTCAGAGCTTCAAGCGTGTCCATCCCCTAGACAGTGCGCATCACACTCATTATGTACACATACACCCATCCCCTCCTCCCCCACATCTGCCTAACACCCGAGTAATGTTATTCCTAAATGTGCTCTTAGGTGATGATCAGTGAAACCAATTTGATGGTGAGTACATGTGGTGCTTATTTTTCCAGTCTTGGGATACTTCACTGAGTAGAATGGGTTCCAGCTCTATCCAGGAAAATACAAGAGGTGCTATATCACCGTTGTTTCTTATAGCTGAGTAGTACTCCATGGCATACATATACCACATTTTATTAATCCACTCATGTTTTGATGGGCACTTGGGTTGTTTCCACATCTTTGCAATTGTGAATTGTGCTGCTATAAACATTCAGGTGCAGATGTCTTTTTTATAGAATGTCTTTTGTTCTTTTGGGTAGATGCCCAATAATGGGATTGCTGGATCGAATGGTAGGTCTACTTGTATCTGTTTAAGGTATCTCCATAGTGCTTTCCACAGAGGTTGCGCTAGTTTGCAGTCCCACCAGCAGTGTATGAGTGTCCCTGTCTCTCCGCATCCACACCAACATGTATTGTTATGGGACTTTTTGATAAAGGCCATTCTCACTGGAGTTAAGTGATATCTCATTGAATTATCACTATTATTATTATATCTTGTACCACCTGCCTTTGGAACCGAAATAGGTATAGAGTAAAAAAGGGAGAAAAAGAAACTAAATAGATATTTACTAAGCCCTGAACTAGGCACTGAGGGGACGTATAATAGTAACAGGTAGCTACATTTGAACTATAGCCCTAATATTGATTTGGGATTTTTGATTTCACAGCCCAGATTTATAGGGCTATGTAATCAAGGATTTCAAACCAACCAATCTAATGCTCGTCCACCACCATCATGTTCATACTGGAGCCATTCTCTAGGCCACAAAGTACCTCTGTCCTGTCAACACACAGGTTCAAGACCTGAAGATTGTCAACAGTCATGATTTACTGGGTGACTGGGGCAAAGAACATTTGTTGTCTTGGAAACCTAGAGCAGCCATTGCCATTAAATAATATTTATAAAACCAACCTTTTAAGACATCTTGATTATAAATGTGCTAAAACATAAACAATTTGATAAAGGTGTAGATTATGCAGATGTGGGAGATGATAGAATGTTATATAACAGGACTGGGGCTGCATTGCTAGGCTAAGAGCAGGTTCTTCTTTCTTTATTCCCCCCGCTTTTATTTCTTCATGGTTTCTGTGGGAGCTTTTAGTTTCTTTTCATAGTGTTGGCATTTGATTTTCATTTTAATTTTCAGGGTATGTTTGCACTTAATTGGCACTGTGGCAAGTTCACTGCCTGTTGTTTGCCTTCTGCAAACCTTGATTGTAATCGAGTCTGGGCTAGAAGGGAAATTGAAGAGTACAGCAGGCAATAAAATCCAGCCAAGTGGAGTGTCATTTCATCCAGCTTTCAAACTCTGTACAGAGCCCTGGAGAAATGTGACAGAGCCTTCCTAGAGAAAACACTTTTTTTTTACATGGGGGAGAGGTGGTGCCAAGGTGCTAAAAGCATGAACCCTCATCTACCTAGGCCAATTTATATGTACCTTAATTGCTTTAGAAACACTGTCATTACTTTGGCAGAGAAAAAACTATAGATTGGTTCTTTAAGATTTTTAAAAACCTACAGCATTCCTCCAGTGCCCAAAGCCCCTTGTTCCTAACAGAATCTCTCCGTCCTTTATAAAAATGTGCCCCAACGTGGCTTGAGTCCATGGGAAGGCCATGCTCCTTGTTGCTATGAGCCCATATCCAAGGTTGTACTTGCTGCCAGAGTGTGGGAATATCTTCTATTATTCTCTTTCTCACACACATGGCTGAGTAGCTTGAGTAGGACCCAATTTTATTAGCTTTGCTGTATTTTCTTTCATGTCTTTTTAAAAGCCCATTGAATTGGTTTTAGATTTATACAACTGATTCTCCTGTTGTCACATAAAGTCGTGTAGTCCAGCTTCTCCATCCAATATTTAAATCTGTTCTTTAATGTTGCCAAATTTTTGTCCAGCCTCTGCTTGAGTACTTCCAGTAACAGGGAGCTCACTTTTTTCCCTGTGCCCCTCTCCTAGCACCCATTTCATCTATGGACATTTCTGTTGATCCATATGTTGAGCTACAGTCTTCCTCCCTCAAGTTACTTTCCATTGTGGTCAAACTAAACAAGTTTAGTTTCACTCTTTTGTGATAGATCTTCAAGTATCTGAAAACACAAAGCACATTTCTTGAATTTTCTCCCCTGAGCTAAACATCAGTTTTGAGTCCTCTTGTTCTGGACTTTTTTTCCTCTAAATTAGTTCCAATTTTTCTATACCACTTACCAAAGTTGATTAGAATATAGATTCATTTTGCTTCTGCCATCTTAATGACATCATGTGTGCCCTGTTCAGTTCCTTCTTTGTATCTCTGTAAATTATTAATTTTCTAATGTTAGATCATTAGCAGTAACAGATGATTTTAATTAAAACACATACCCACAACCCCTCCTTCCCACCTATCCTCCTCTCCCCCAGGAGGCAAACATTCTAATTTGGCATGACATTATCTGGCCTAACAGGGCCTGGCATATGAAGTGCCTAAAAGGTCATCTTCCGTTGTTTTAGCCTTCTGGAGTAGTTGAATTAAGTTCAAACTCGGGATGTTTTTGAAATCTTTAATCTCTCTGGGGATGTTTTTCATAACATCTTCAAACTAGATAACACTACAATAAATGAAATATGCTGCACTGGATTAAAAGGTTATTTCCCTGGTGTGTCAAGCTAACAGAGAACATGAAACCTCCCATCAGGCCCTGGATGTCTCTGGCTGTCAGTATAGCAACCCTGTCTCCATTAGGTTCCTAATCTCCACTGCTCAGAGAAAATTTTAGCCAGGAAACTACCCATCACACTGAATCTTGAGTGGTAGCAAAGCAAAGAAAAGAAGATGTAGGAAAAGTCAGAAATAAACAAAAGAGATAAGTGAATTTATGAGATAATAACCTAAGTCCAGGTAATCAAAGCCAAATACCAATGGAAAACCATTATTTGAAATTAAGAATAAGGAAGAAACCTCATGTAGGATCAGAGCCAAGCAAAAAATGGACAATGATCAATAACAGGCAGAGTAATATGAGTAAGAATATTGAAGGATAGTACAAAAGTCTATATTACAGGGAGTTAAGATACCCACAATTAAAACTGAGGTCACACACCCAAATAATGAGTACTTTTGGTTATGATTTTCTTTGAAGATTTTCTGTGGCGCCAAGAACTCCAACAAAGAATTCTGTAAAGTGCTAGGCCAGGCATCCTGGGTGTCTATCATAATGCAAGGAAATAGGTAAAATGTGGTGGGTGCATACCATAGAGCAGTGGTCCCCCACCTTTTTGGCACCAGGGACCGGTTTCATGGAAGACGATTTTTCCAAGAGGGGGTTGGCGGGGGTAGAGCTAAGGCAGTAATGCCAGCGACAGGGAGCCCAGCGGCTGTAAATACAGATGAAACTTCACTGGCTCGCCGGCCGCTCACCTCCTGCTGTGCCCTCCACCTCCATTTCTATGGTTCCTAAGTTTCATGTTTCAGGGAAGACAATTTTTCCACGGATGGGGTTGGAGGAGAATGAAGCAGAGCTCATCAGGCAGTAATGCGCAGCCCAGTTCCTACTAGGCCATGGATTGGTACCGGGCTGTGACCCCAGGGGTTGGGGACCACAACCATAGAGCATTATACAGCAGATAAAAGCAACAAATTAGATATGCACATAGAAATATGAATGAGTCTTAAAAACATGGTTAGTAATAACAATTAAAAGAATGAGATATCTAGCATACCATTTACATAAAATTTAAAATATACACATACAATAATACACCTTTTAAATGAACACACATGAACAAAATACACATTTACCACATTAGAATGGTTACCTATGGAAGAGTATAGAAATAAACAAGAATAAATGAATAATAGCACGAGAGAAGTTTTTCTTGGATCACTAATGAATTGAGGAATATGATGACATCAACCCTCCACACTTGAGACCAATAAAATAAATAAAATGCTAGGCCAGCCCACAAAAATAGAGAAGGTGACTAGATAATTAGGGAGTAAGAATAACAGTGCTATTTAGTAGAATTTTCTGTGATAATGAAAATGTTCTGTACCTGCTCTGTCCAATGTAGTAACCACTAGTCACATGTGATTACTGAGCACTTGAAATTTTTCTAGTATGAGGAACTGAAGTTTTAATGTCAGTTAATTTACATTTAAATTTAAGTGGCTACCCATGACTAGTGGCTACCGTATTGGAGGTTAGATGTTGCAAGTGAGCCCAGATCCCGGCACAGAAATGGTAAAGCAGAAAGCAGTCATTTTAACACTTGGCCCTATCAGTAGATGAGAAGACTGCAAAGAAACCTAAGAAAGCCAGGATCACTAGGAAAGAAAGCACTTTCCTCGGCCTCTCCAGGACTTGTTTTTCCCATCAGTAGGTGAACTTCTAGAAATTTGGCCCCTAGAAGTTCTTCCCTACTCTGGATTTGGCTGCTAGAATTGGGAAGACTCCCACAGAACCGACTGTTGCTGTTCAACGAATGTGGGCTTTGGAATTGCACGTGCAATGGGTGTTTCCTGTGCAGACTTTAATGAGCACAGGGCCCCAGAATGCCATCTGTATGGCTTTGGGCATCAGCCAGGATTGGCTTGAGTGCTGGGGAAGATTCCTTGAGGAGCTATTTCAGACTGTGGTGCTCTGAGGGCTTTTTTACTGCCTTGGGTATGGGTGACATTAATGATTTGTGGGGGGGTCAGAATAGAGAGATGATAGAGATAGGTGATTGCTAGGCTATTACAGAACTCTAACTAGAATGGCAACATACCTGTTCTTAGGCCCAACCCCTCTTTTTTTCTGATGCACCCCCCCTCATCTTGTACCTCTAATATTTCTCTTGTTCCTGGATAGCCCATTCCTAGTTCCATGTAGAAAATTAAAGGAATGTGAGGAAAGTGCTTCTAATGGGGGTGGAGAGACCCAGCCTTATAAATGTATGTTATAGTGTCCCTGGGTGCTTTTGTGCAGTTATTGAAATTTTCCTTTCCTGTGTTGAATAAAAATTTTGTAACAAAGTATTTTGTAAATGGCCAAATTCATCTTAAAGTATTTTTCTCCACATATAAGTGGGTAATAAAGAGATACCCCAGTGGAGTCCACTTACTAGTGGAGGATACCTGAGTCCTTTGACCCTTAGCAGAAACAGGTGTTTCATATGAATTCCCAGCTCTGCTCATCTTCCAACTTCTGGTCCTTTGTGCAGCATCCTGCTTCCACAATGGAAGAAGAAAGACACCATGATTTTTTTGAATGTGCACAATGTGTGTGTGCATGTGTGTGTGTGTGTGTGTGTGTGTGTGTGTCTAAGGGGGAAAGGTGGTTCTTGGACTGGTATGCCTCAGGGTGACAACACAGAGCTCTAGAATCCAGAAGCTGGAAGAACAGTGCCTACTTCCCAGATGGATTTGGGCTTTATCCCCACCTCCTTCCACTCCCCATCTTGGGATAAACAAGGGCAGCTTTCTTAGTTGTGACACATTTCCTCCAATAAAGATAAACATAAAGTTAGTAGTCCTCTGATTAGTGGTTATTTTTATTTATACTTTATATTCCACCTGGTAAGTAACTTGGTACCACGGGGATATTTCTGGACTAGAAGGTAACACACATCCAAGTTTCTGTATATGTGTTACCAACTTACTGTGCAACATTGGCAAGTGGTTTCCCCTTTCTGGGACTTTGGTTACCCCATTTGTAAAATGGGGAGTTTGGGATTAAACTGTCTTCCAAGATCCTTCCAGCGCTGTGGTTCAGTGATTATATTTCTGAAAAGAATTTAATAACATTTTTTAGAATGCAATTAACAAAATAGATTAGTAATAAGAAAAGAGATTAGAAACCATATACAGAAAGTTAAAAGATAATTCAGCCTAAAGTTACTGCACTCAAGCATTGAATGTAACTTGGTGCTGCCTGGCAACAAAGGCACTCTGCGATTAGGACACAGTCCTTGTATAAACCCATTCTTATAAAGGGCAAAACTACAGTGGCATGGTCCTTCCAAGCACTCACCATCTTGCACACATCAATGGGTGTTCTAGGTTGGTCTCTCTGTGCTTAATATGCCATTATACTGTCAATATGGGTCTAGAGTCAAGAATAAAAGTGACTCTTTGGAAAGAAATACCCATCCTTTACCTGACAAACAGTGATTGGACTCCTCTACCACTCTTTCCTTGGACTTAAGAAAGAAAGCAGGCAGAATTCCTGAGAGTAAAATTCTCTTACAAAGGCAAAAGAACTCTCTGGGATGTGCCAGTGAAGTTGAGCTACCTAGAAGTCTTAAAGTTTAAAAGTTAAGTGTGGGGAGGCTGGCTATTCCTGACTTGAGCCTATTAGTGCCTCTGCTTATTCTTTCTTCCCCTAATTCAGGTTTTAACGAATATTCTGTTTTCTAGCATTTGTATAGTATTTTAACATAAACAATGCATTTTCACAGACTGTCACATTGATTTATGGTCTTATGCACCTGCTCTCCTTGAAAGTCTCTTTAGAGTAATGTCACAAAGATGCTGCAGATAAGAATGGAAGGGGAAGGGAAAAAAGGGTGAAGGGAGACCCAAATGTTGAGCCGCTGAGCTAGGACAAAAATGCAGCTACTATTGTTTCTGCCCAGGAACCTGATGGTAAAGAGGGCCCCTGTTAGATTGGTGGTGGCCAAATGAAGGCAAGTAGAACATACAGTGCCCTGTCATCAGCAGCAGCACTGTACTTGCTGCCTCTGACAGGACTGGGGTATGAATGTATAAAAATCAGAGGCATAAAGGAAGGGACATGAGGTGGAAGGGAGTAAAGAGTTTCCTCAAGTATATAACTTAAGCTAATCTCAATATCACACAAAACTTAAATCAGAACTCCTTCGTGTGTGTCAATTTTTCCTTGTACATGTAATTTCAATTTTTAAAAATTGGAAAAAACAAAATTAAATGAATTTCAGATTATTCAGAGCTAGAAGAACCCTTAGATATAATCTAGTTCATCTCCTTTATTGTATAACTAATAAAACCAGTGAAGGGAAGGAGCTTGTATGAGGACACCCAGCTAGTTAGTGGTTGTACTCTGTCCATTATATGACATCACCTCTTCTATATGAGTTTTTGCATACATTTTTTGAATTTTGAAATCATATCATGAGAGATGAAATAGATTCATACTTTACCTTTGAGATATATAGAATTCTTTGGTGTGTAACTGTTATCATCTCTGTTTGATGTCTTTTGCACACTTAATATTTTTAAAACTTGTGCGGTTGCTCATTTACACATGTTTTTTGTACTTAAAAGCATCATACCTGCATATTTCTTATCTAGGGTCTTGAAATCCTGGTAGATATCAGAAAATGGAATTAACCAAGCAGAATTATGAATAAGAATATGCTCTCTGTACTGTTGCTGATTCTGTCATTCATTATATTTTCTGGAACTGGACTAGGAAGAATCAGACTAGATAGAACTAGCTGGGCTAGCCTGGAAAATCTTCTGTGGACCTGTTTGCTACAGCAGCACCATCTCTTTGCTTCGTCACAGTCCCTAACCAAACCTGTAGAGTCCCCATCTGTAACAGCTTGCTGGTCAGTTGCTTCTTTTCCAGTGTGGTAGCTAAGGTCCTGGTTAGCTTTATTAGCCATGTTGGACCTGACAGGCTTCTTACTCACCCACTTTGCTTTATTCCCAAGAATTTCCTGGCACCAGTATTTCTGAGGCTACTCTGTCCTGGAATCCAGCCACCCATGATGTTCCTTTCACAGCTATCTGTCAATTCCTTGACTTCTCTCTTCTCTATATGCTGACTACTGCTCCCTTACGTGTCATTATATCTAAATCATTCTCCAAGTCTATACATCACACCTCTGCAGTTGGATCTGAGTCTAACATCTCCTTTCTATTTCTATTTCCTCTTCCCTAATTCTATTCTTCTTGACATCTCACACCTGAGCATTGTCTCCCAACCTATCTCCCTACCTCTGTCTCTTCCACTTTCAGTGGTCCTAATGTTCTCCACTGCTCAAAACCCTTCAGTGCCTTCCTCAATTACAGTTTGATTGGTCTCCACAATATAGCTTCAGTTTATCTTGTCAGGCATATTTTGTTCTGTCTACCTATTTCAGTCAAACACTTACTGTTCCCTGAATTCTCCCCCTATCTTTTCTTACCAGTCAACATCATTGTTTGACTGATTTTTACAGTACATACCATATTATAAGAACTATGTGAGCAAGATCCAGTGGAGTTGGGGAGGCGCTTAGTCTTTTAGGGGTATCAGATATAAAGAAGTAATGTTTGTATAAAGTCATAAACACAGAGGAGATCAAAATTCTTTGAGAACACAGAGGACAGAAACTAATTTTGTGTGGAATGGGTAGAGTCAAGGAATGCGTCAAGAAAAATTGAGTAGGGAAGAGGACAGAGAGGTGAAAGGGAGGCTGGGAAAGGGAGGGAGGGAAGGAATAGGGGAACAGGAGAGGGATTCCGAGCAGAGAATATCACATGCAAGATGCCTAGAAACAAAAAAAAAATGGTATTGAATATTAAAGGAGCATAAAGGGGTAGAATATTTGGGAGGATATGGGGGAAATAAACAGAATGAAAAGAGGATACAATTTAAGAGGTTGAGGATTGAGACTGGTGTTGTATACAATGCAAAACAGAAATGTTTAAGGTAAGTTTTCAGGCCTATGATTCTATAGCAGTTGTTCAGAGGATAGGCAGGAGTGTTGGGGAGACTCGTGGCGCTTCATGAAGGTCCCTCAGCCTGGAATACCTTTCTTTACACTGTACTTCCCCATTCCCACCTCCAGAAAGGTCATCCTTCAAGCTCCTTCTTAAATGTTGCTGGTTCTAGTGAAGACTTTCTTGATCTCTCCAGAAATGGAATAATTTCTCTCCATTTGGGACTCCTATAAAAAACTTTCTGCCTCTCTTTCAGTATATTGTACTTATATTATGATTTGTATATGGCTTGTTTTCCCCACTAGACTCTGAGCGCTTTGAGAACAGGGATCTAGTCTCATTCATCTGCGTTTTCTACTTCAGTGCCTGATACAATACCATGACCACAGGTAGTATCTAGTAAATTTGTTCAATTGATTTAAACTGGCATCCCAGAGATAGGCACTACTCAAACCCCAAAGGCTATGTTGTTCCAGGCCCATAAGCAAACACATGATTTACTTTTTTGCCTTGCTTTTTCTTCACAGTTGGGAAAAGCCAGGGACAACCCCCAACACAGATGTTGATGTGAGTCATCTAGACTCTGAGATCTAAGGCTTCAAGGCCTCTGTGGAAGAGCATAGCAGCCTACTGGGACAGAATCTATGAGCCTTCTTCAGGCCCAAGTGAGGGGAAGGGCAAATAGGAGGGATTGCTTTTCTAGTTTAATTGAGCATTTCCTTGCTTCAAAATACCTGTCTTTGTGCTATTGTTATTTTAATGCCATTATGCTGTGTGAATTACTATGATCAGCAAAGCAATTTGTTGTACATTCTTCCAAAAGTGTTAATCAATTTTAGCTCAAAATAGATTTTTAAAAACCCACCTAATTTACTGTCCTAAAATGCCAAATCAGTGGGAAAAAGCTAAAGCAAGCCCAGAGCTCTTTGTATTGTAACTATGAGAAGTTATAATCCTTCTCCAAAATCATTTTTATAAGCAGCCAAGGTATAAGTAAATAAAAATGTAGGAAACTATGTACATTTAGCTGTCTCGTTTAGAGCTAAGATTTGAAAACTCATAGGAAAGGACTACAGGATTGTCTGCTCAGGGTCTAGCCTTCTAATTCTGGAGAACAAAGGACCAAATTATTGATAATCATTAAGTTCATATCTATATACTCAGTTTTCCCTTTTGAAAAAAATGGGAACCTAATATAACCAACCTTACAATTATATATCCAAAATGAAGTAACTTCTGTAATTATATGTAGCCTAACACCTAGTGAGCATTCATTCACTCCTTTCCACCTCCCAACTCATCAGGCTCCCACATCCACTGCACCTCTTATTTATCTCTTGCCAAATTGTATCTCTGTTCTATTCTCAACCCAGTAAGATTCCTTTTACTTCAAAGCCATAAATCCTGGGTGCTTGGTCAGATTTTTCCATTAGAGAAAATTTATGTTCTTAGGGAAATAACATCCTAGAGTAAAGTTACAGAAGCACTAATATGTCCCATGATGTAGTATTTGTGTCCTGTCTGACAAGTTGGATAATTGTTGATACTTAAGTATACTGTTTCTATATATATTTCCTGGTACATTAATTTTTACTCATGGTCAATACTTGTCTGAGGCAGCTGTTCTTTCTTTGTCTCATTACCTGAAAGGGGGTAGAAGTATAGATCAGTAACATGTGGAAACTTGTATTTCTGTAGCCCTGTTTTGGCCAGGGGTTGAAAGTGGTAAGAATTATGGGGAAGGCATTTTGTGTTTTAAGAAAAAAAAAACACCTGTTCTCTTGGTCAGGAGACTTGGGTTCCTTTCATAGATCTATCATTATGTTGTTTTAGACCTCAGCTATCACAGCCTCTCTTTCTGTGCCTTGGTCTTCCTGGTGATAAAAATGGACTTACTTGTAGTTAACTATAAATGTAAAGGACAAGAAGACATTAAATTATTGAAATCTACAAATAATTTGCTCCTATCAAGTCCTTGCCAAGATGGAATTAGTGGAGGGGTAAAAGAGGGGTAAATGATACCTGAAGTTCTACAGAATTCCTTAAAAAAGAAATGCACAGAGCAATCCATGATGGCAATTTGATTCCATCTGACCCATAGGGTCCTCTTTGAAGCAGAGGCAGCTATCTGATGTGTTCATTTGATTCCATTACAAATGAGCCCTCCTTGCCAAAAGGTGGGGATTTCAACATTGCTACCCACTCCTTTCCACCTTCTAAAACTCTCTAGCCCTTCTTTTGTGTAAATACATCTTTTTCTCTTTTCTCTGGCATCCATGGTTTATTGGCTACTCATAAAGTTAGGTCTCATATAAAATGAGAAGAAAATTTGGTAATTCTAATATGTAAGTGTTAGGGGAAACCCAGAGTCATCTAACATTTTCAAAACTGGGAGCTTACATAATACAGATTTCTTATTTTATAGATAAAGAAATAGGCCCAGATAGATAAAAATGTCTTATAGATTGAATAATGTGAAACTCTTACTGCTTCTTGTTCCCTCAATGTTGGACCCACCTTTTATAGTAATGTGCATGTATTAGGATAAGTGAATATACAGTTGAGATTCTTCTAATAGCTGCTTGGCTATCAGTGGCATGTGTTTTTAATAAAGGGATAGATACTTGGCTGGGGAGGAGGTCTAGGAGACAGGGGACTGGAATAAATAGGGATTTATAGATGTTGTATTGGCACATGGTAGGTATCTCAATCTTGTCTCCTATAATTTTGTATATACCTACCACTCAGGTAGGTAGGTGGACAGGAAGTCAGAAGCTATAGAAACTAAGTCCTAAAGATACCAGATGATGTTGGATCCTTTTCAGAAAATCTAGATCTTTGTAGACACATTTTAAAATCTTGCTGAGAGCTTGGAAGGATTCTTGTTAAAATCCAAGTTAAGTTTCTGAACATTGAGAAGCCAAGGGGAATTCTCTATCTCCTTTAACCTTAGCAGTCAATTTTTAAGGCACAGAGAGAGAAAACCTGAATGTGATGTATATGTGGGTATATGTATGAATTGGTTTGTTTTTGAAGAACTTCTGATCATGTGAAGTATACATGAAGCAAATAAAAATAAAGCTCATCTCCATGTGCATACACCCCTTATCTCAGTTTAGTCTGAACTCTGCTTTGCGTGTTTCCTAATTGGGCATTCATGATTAGGTTAATTTTGGTACTATCTGGAAGAAGGGGTAAGTTTGCCTGCTTCCTAAGATTTCAGCTTTGAATAGTATAGTGACTTAGAGGGGATAGAAGGATCTAGGATGTATGAATGAAGTGTGAGTTTCCAAATTGATTTATATGGGAGGTATAAACTATGAAACAAAAACACAAGCAGTAATGAAGCCAATCTGGAAACAGATAAATTCTAGTGAGCCTTTTAAGACCCCTCTAGCCTAAGTAACCTGTAAATCACAGAATAAAACAAATTTAATGACTGACATTATATATTTGAAATGTGCAGGTTGGACAGCATTTGGACTTGGAATGAAACAATAAGAGGTTACATTCATGGATAACCAACAAGATAAGGCTATTGTTGCCTCAGCCAGCGGAGAAAGCACTCTGATTAATGGGGTCAAAGAAAATGGTAAGAGAATTTAATTACAGTATATAATATCTCTCCCAGTAGTCCTTGGTTATTACTATGGATTTTCAGTATCCACAAAGTTGGGACAGGTTGAGTCCAGAATGCCTCTGAGATTGATGTTAATTGTAAACTTCGTTCCACCAAATCTCTAACTGTGCTAGAAGCATCTCTAAGAGGCATTGAATCTGACCCCCTTGCCCTCCCAAATCATCTATGTCAGATGAAGTTCCTCAAAATTCCTAGTGATTTAGAAATATGCTCTGATGTGAGGCTTGGAACTTCTAGAATCACTAGGAGCTTCCAGAACATGAGTCTGCAGGATGGTCCTGAGCCATATAGCTCAAAACTATAAATGTCCCATCTGAGCATTTTCCCCCAAAAGCCTTGACTTTGCAATTGATCAAGCAGTCCAATTCTTTCCTCATTTCTATGGAGGACTCTGTCTTTCTCTGAGGAAGAAGCTGGGCCTAAAGAATTATTATTTTTCACTTGCATGAATATTCAATGTAAAATCAAGGTTGTTTTTCAATGTTGTGGTTTTGATTTCCAAACTAGAGAAGTGGAAGTTTAGCTTATAATAAGATCAAGTACCAGAAACTGATCAAGGGGAAGAGTGTTAATTACTCTGGTCTAAGACCCTTAACTTTATTCCTGTCATTTCTTTCCCTTTTCTCTAGACTCAGAGGACCAGGATATGGCAATGAAGTCATTTGCAGCTCTAGAAGCTGCTGCACCAATCCAGCCTATACCGGTGGCACAAAAAGAGACCCTGATGTATCCCAGGGGTCTCCTGCCTCTACCCTCTAAGAAGCCCTGTATGCAGAGCCCTTCCTCTCCTTTGGGGCTGATTGAAGCACCTGAGCATGCTGCTAACAGTGCTTCTGTTAATGCCATCTCCCTCACATCTGGTGTTACAAAAGGCCTGAATACATGGTCACTGCCCAATGAGTGTGAGAAAGCTCCATTTGCCATAATGGAGCCTGCAGGCATGTCAGCTCTGAATGGGGACTGCCTCATGCAGCCAAGCCGGACTTGCTTGGGCTGCTTCATGGAATCCAAGGATGCAGTAGATCCTGAGCCAGGGATCAGTCTGAAAGTTGGTGATCTAAATAGGGATTATGAAACGTGTGCAGTCTCTGATATAGGGATTCAGTGCATCAATGCCGGAGAAAACATGAAATACGGAGAGCAGCTGCTCTCAGACCAGCTCCTAGGCTTCCCCCTGCATAAATCAAGGGTAGGAGATAGACGAGAAGCTGAGAAACCTGACATCGACTTGGAGGATCCAGCTCAGAAAAGTTATTATGAGGCATTACTGTTAGATAAGTGCAATACAGAAGAAGCTTTGCTTGCAAATCCCAGTCAGGATTGGGGTTACTTTGAGACTTTCATTAGTGAGAGTAAGATTGAACTACTTGACCTCTGTTCCAAGAATGAACTTTCTGTCAACCTATTCTCTGAAGAAGATGTGGATAACTACATGTTCGATGATGATGAGTCAACACTGGGCAGTGATGTCTGCTCCCTGAAAATTCGATATGAGTCCTTTCAGGACAATGTTCGTGACAAGACTACCCTTCTGATGCAGGAGGATGCCCAATTCAACTTTTTCCCCAATGTCTTTACTACCTGTCCAAAGCGTGAGTCTAAGAGTGGAGCACTGAAACAGAGCAGTGATCTTTCCCAATTCAAGGTCCCTGACATGAGCATCATCTGGGGAGAGGAAGATAAAATCTTGGACAAGAAGAAAGGCAAAGAAGAAGGACAGGAAGACAAAGGTGCAGAGAAAAAAGATGGAAAAGATAATGGAGAAAAATCTGCCTTAAATAAACCATGCAGTGAGACTGAGGTAGGGCAATTTAAGAATCCAAAACAGGACCATCTTGCTAATTCCTTGGAGACATCAGGGAATTTCAGTGATGATAGTTCCTTCATTGAGGTTTCATATGATTCCATGGGTGAGATCAAGGACTGTAGCCGCTATATGGCTCGGGACACTAATTCTGGCAGCTCCTCCTCCCAGCAGAACTATGGGCTGCGAGCCAAGAGAAAAGTCAGATACAGTGAAGATTATCTATATGATGTTGACTCACTAGAGGGTGAAAAAGTAAATGAGAGGAAAGAATGGCTGCCAGGTGGTTCCAAAGAGGAAGATGATGATGAATGGTGTCCCAAAAAGAGAAGAAAAGTAACCCGTAAGGAGCCCCCTGTTATTATCAAATATATTATCATCAACCGCTTTAAAGGTGAGAAGAACATGCTAGTGAAGTTGGGTAAGGTGAATGCCAATGAGACAACAGTGAATTTGAGTGAGAATCAGCTGAGCAAATATGCCAAGCTGGCACCCTTGAAGGGCTTCTGGCAGAAGAAGAAGAAGCAGAGAAACAGCAACACAGACTCCATCAAGACACCCTTATGCCAAAAGCAAAGCTTTGAACCAGGTAGCTTTGAGGTGTCATTCCTGCCACCTGCTCGCAAACGGAAATCTAAACTTGGCAACAGGCACAGGATTCAAAGAATCCCATCCATGGAAACTTCAGCAAGTAGTAAGCAGGTTTCATTCTGCAATGATCAGAAGCAAGCTAGTAATTGTAAAGAAGATGGAGGCCTAAAAGGTACACTGAAGTCAGTACCTCTTGCTGCCCCCAGCTGTGCAAATGGATCACATTTAAATGATCTCACAGGTCCTGACTCAGTGAAAGTCAAAGCCCAAGACACAGAGTTTAAGGGGCCAGAGAGGAAAGTGCTTAATAAAATCAAATTTAAAAGTGAAGCCAGGTTAAAATCCAAGAAAATTAAAGCTGCTGGGCAAGAAAGCAAGCCAATGGTCCAAATGAGCCCTCTCTTGGAAGACCAATCCTCCAAGGCTAATTTAAAGAATGAAGTTATTCCTGGGATCCCAAACAGTTCCCATCTATCTGAATTTCATGAGGCAAAGGCTTCTAAGAATTCCACTTTTCTACCAACCACCTGCTCTTCTGAAATTCCTCTATCATCTGCTAGTGTTGCCACTAATATACCTGTTATCCCTGGAGGGTATCTGCAGACATTGTTAGATGCTTCTGACTTGTCAAATAATACTAGTATCTCATACTTCACCCACCATCCTCCAGAGCAAAATGAAGACAGCCTCACTCAAACTGAAAAATCATTTGTACCTCTCCAGCCTGCCCAGGACTGTGTGCTCTCCTCATCCTCTGACTCTGAGCTGCAGCAGTCATCTCATAACTTCAAAATGGAATCAAACAACTATGGAAACGTGTGGCCCAACAAGGCTACTTCTGGCCCCCAGGAATTCATGGCTGAAGTCTCAAGGGAGATATCTCCAACCCAGTCCAATGAATATGGAGCCTCCCAAGTAGTCCCCATGGAAAATAACCTCACAGTTTCAGCATACAGTCCAATCTGCCTCAATAGTGGTGGCAGTAGTTGCAACAAGGTCCTATATGCTTCCGTGCAAGATACCCAACTCCCATCTGATAACTCTTATCAATTATGTCACTTTAGTAATGGAGAGATCTGCTTTCCTTTCCAGCAAGGCCCAGTCAATATGGATGATGGTCGGCTCTTTAGCTTTGAGTCAATGGCCCCACTCTCTGTCAGCTCAAGCAATTATTGCTCCCTAAGCTTGAAGCCCTGTGAAAAAGATGGTGATGATGATATCACTGATGACTTCCTGGCCCATTGCAGCCCCAAGCTGGTGATCCAGCAGAGCATTGATGAGATAGCACCATTAAAGGAGTCCACTGACCTCCTGGATATCTCTAACTTCACTCCTGACAAATTCCGCCACTCTTCCCTTTCAGAGATGTCGCCACCTGACACCCCCAGTCTTTCCCCTCAAATTACCAGATGCGAGAGTATCAAGACACTAGGAACACTGAAGGGGTTCCAAGAGGGTGTCCCAGGACCATTGGGAAGCATGGAGAAAATCAAGTGGGACTGCAGTACCCTTTCACGGCAGGTCCAAGTGGATGATGGATTTACTTTAAATAACCATCAGTTTCAGTTCCATATGTTCAATGATGAAGATTCTGTCAGCCTACTCCCAAAAAACGCTTGCCTGTCAACATTTAATGATCCATCTGGTCAAATTAGTACCAACAACAAAGTGTCAAAATCAAGAAAGAAAAGTTCACCCAGCAAGAGTGGGGCTGTGAACCAAAGCTCTTCTCAGAAAAACACCAGGAAAAAATCCCTCAAAGCCAACAACAAAGGGATTGAAAAGCCACCTGGCAAACCCTCCCGCCAGGTCCCTAAGTCAGCAAAGAAAGGGAAATACATAGCTGCCATCAATGGAGAGAAAATGCAAATTGGCATTGGCCGTGGGGAAGGCCAAACTAACAACATATCTTCCACTGGGAAGACATTGGCTGAATGTATCCAACATGGTGGTCCTATGGCCTCTGTGAAGATGCCAAGTCAGAAGGGACTTTCTGGAGATTGGGCTTTGGGGAAGGAAAGCAGCCCAGGCTGGAGTGACATAAGCATGGGCACCAACTCCAACAGCCTCCTGGATGATGACCAACGGGAATTTCAGGAGCCTTCCTATATCTTGTCCAACATTGCCTCTGGTATGGCAGATGTACAGAGATTCATGATGGCCTCCATAGAGCCCCTTTGGGAACCCATGGAGCACCATGGGGACCCCAACATATTCTACTCCCCCGAGTCCAACAGTCTAAAGTTAAAAACCCTCAAAATATTGGCTGGGACACCACAGGAGTCTAAGAAGAAGGTCAACAGTGGGTCTCCAGGAGCCACTAAGAATCACAGGTCAATCAAGGGTGTGAGCAAAAGCAATGGGAAAGCAACAATAGGTGATCCTGGTTGTACAAACATGCCTGATTATAACGAGGACTCTCGCTCTGCCTTCTTTGATAAAAAGTATAGTAACACGAGCACTTTAGGCAATAATGGACCGACACACAAAAAGTTATATCGTCACAAATCCAGCTCCAAGGCCCTGAGAGATGAGAAGTGTAAGGGAAAGCACATGGAGCGAGAACAGGTCCACAAGGATGAGGCTGGGACAGCTTCTTTTGAAAAACCGAGGTAATACTGCACCAAAATGACTGAGATGATGCACCCTTAGCTTTCCTACTACCTGCCAAATCCGCAGTCCCTCATTTTTTCCCTCTGGAAAGCAAAAGTTTGCATGAAAGAAACTGTCCCATTCCTTTCTTTTTCAGATTAAAAACAAAAGAAAAAAGTGCATGAAAATCTCTATATCTTTACGCCACCCAAAAGATTGGGCAATTTTGTTGTGGCTTGACTAGGGATAAGTTCTAACAAGGCTACTTTTTCTTCTGCTATTCAACATTGTTTTTTACTTATTAAGAAAATAAAACTAAAATTTGCTCTTGAATGATTTTGGGAAGGAAAGGGCTTTGCAGTAAGACAGATTCTGAACAACAGAATTAAAAAGTCATTAGACAAAAAGCCAAGATCATTTAAACAAAAAGAGCATAGTTGGAAGACGAAATCTCAACATGTGGCAATTAGGAGTGCTTTCTAGTGCCCCCTGCTATTTGTATCTTTCTCTGCATCATACGGCATCTAGTATGATGTTAACAAATTGAGATTGTATGATCCCTTTGTGGGACTTACACTAAAACTAACTAAGATGGCATAAATTGTTTGATTTTTCTGCAGGGATTCCGACTACAATCTCCTAAAAGCAGAAACAGCATTTTGGGTTTTACCTGTGTTTGAAGAAGAGACTCACTTTTTCCAGAAAGACATTTGATGTTTGTGTTTTCTTTCTTTCAAAATATGCCTTGTGGTATGTATGTTGACATGTAAGTGCTTAAAGAAAAGAATTTTAAATTGTGGGAATAAGTCTTTGGAAGCAAACTTTAATCTGATGTTCTATGTAAAAGACTTAAAAAATCATACAGTTGCACAAGTAGTTTATGCACTATTTACCCACAAGGGAAAAAATGGAAAACATTGTGCCAAACTACAAACAAGTGACTGTACTGTATATATTTTTACTTCTATATCAACATTTGGTTGTGAGTATTTGGGGAGCTTGTCCCTTTTAATTAACTAGAAACATTCCAGTGATTCTTGCTATTAACCACCCCCACTTATGTGGATAGCACCTGTAGATCACAGTGGAAAAAATGTTGTGTTACACAATTTACCAAAACTTAAAGGATACTGTTTGAAATGTGCCAAATTTCCTTACCTCATCTCACAGATTCACCCCACAGTTTAAAGCTCATTAATGGATTTTAAATGTATACATACATATGTGTGTGTATATATATATGTATACACATACACACATACATACATACATACATTCTTTTAAAGTTTTAAACTCTACTGTACTGTGTGGAAACATGAACAGTTAAACAAGGCACAATTAAGATTTCTTTGTTCCATTGTCTAAGGGTTAAAATGTTGGAAAAGTCTGAAAGTCACAATAGCTATGTCCGTCAGGGACCCAAGTATATGCATTTATAGAACCTTTTACAAGAAAACAAAACAGCTGCTTCGAAAGTTTGTTTTCTAAAAGTAAAATCTGTAGCTGAAAAATATTTAAAGTGCAAAGTTATATTGCTGATACTTTATATCTCAGTTTTATATATTTTATAATAGTCTGGGATAAATTATAAAATAGCTATAAAATCAACACTAATGATAAATGAAGTACATAGATTGCTTTTATTTAAGTAGTTTTCTAAATGTTTTATTCCAGTTTTGTCGAAAGTGCACTCATATCATGGCTTTAGTGTTCTTTAAATGTTTAATCTTGCAATGCCAATGTCATTGAAAGAAAATGTTAAGGCATCTCAGTTCAATCAAATTTTTCTTTCCATGAGTTAAATACATATATCAGATAAGCTGAACAATTTGTGGAAACAACTAATTTGGGCCATATATACTCAGTCTGAGGATGACTAGTATTTGATGCCATACACTAAACTTAAGTATCAATTTTTAATATAAATTTTTAAAATCACATTTTTATTCAGTCCTCCCCCCATTTTAAAAATTTCACAGCTCCAGCATCCCTCACTACTAGCCTTTTCTTCCCCTTTTTTCACCACTTGACTTCTAACATTTGATCTCTTTTCCTTGCACAGTTGAAGGCCTGTGTGTCTGATGACTGATGCATTATGGCACAGATGAGATAATGGATGTGAAAGCGCTTTGTAGATCGTAAAGTGCTATACAGATATAGGGGATTAATATTATTAATGTTGTTGGTTGTCGTTGTTGTTACTATTCTTACTAATATTGTTACTAACCTATTAACTTGTGAATATATAGGCTGGGGTGGGAGGGTGGAAAATAAGTGGGTAGGGGAAAAAGGGAACTTAACAAAAAAGAGAAGATGTTTCAAAAGGAAAAATTTAAGCAAAATATGATCCTACCTAGTCATTGCCACCTAAATATATTCACAAACAGAGGAGCAACATTTGAAAGTAGTCAGAGAAATGGAAGGAAGCCTGTCACGTATATAAGTATACACACTTCTCGGTCCATGATTCCTTTCACCAGCCTGCTCTACTACTTACAGCTAGGTAGCGTAATGAACAAGCCTGTGTTCTTGATTGTGTGTGTTCCCAGCATCAGTCTCTTCTGTCTGTGGAGATGAGTGTATGGAGCATTTTGTGAGGCTGGTTTAGGCCCATTCCTAGGTTTTGATGCTCTGTGCATAGTGAGCCCTGGAAAATTACTTAGTGGAAAGGCACCAAGTGAAACATGTCTCCTGCCCTACAGCTGCCATCCAAAAGGGAAAATAATCAAACTGGAACACTTTCTTCTATTTCTCTATTCTGTTAGCTAGCTGTTTGTGCTAAATGCTATGAATGCTATGGCTGGTTCCTAGGAACTGGTCTTTGTTTTGTTTTGTTTTGTTTTTGTTTGTTCTGTTTTACAGCTGAATTTTGGCTTGGAATCACTAACTTTGCCTGTGTTGTGATCCCCAGGACTCCAAACCTCAAAGTCACCTGCTGGCTTACAGGAATGCAGTGCTTTCTGTGTAATCAAAAGGTGGCAATTAAAGAAGAAATAAAGAAAATGTTCCACGGCTACAACATGTTTTTATAAAAATAAATATGGGAGCAGTTGTCCCCGTTTTGTTTGTTTGTTTGTTTGTTTGTTTGTTTTCAATATCAGTTTAGCTTTGGAGAATGGGATGGGAGTGGGGAAGGACAGCCTGAGACTGTTGGAAACCATTTCCTTGTCAAAACTTGCTATCATGAGTCCTTTGGAGTGAATGCTCTTTTCAGTTGCTCCTATAGAGCCCATTAAGGGACAATTCTAGGGCATAGTTCTTCCCTTTCTCCAAAGAGAATCACTATTTTAAAAGACCTTTTTTATTGGCCTGCAGTGCATTATATGTTTTTAACATAGAAATTAGTGACTCATACCAGTTATTTTGAACTGAAACATAACAAGAAACTGAGTTTGAGAAATGAGCAGTAGGCCAAGGCAGAAGATGCTTATTCTCTTAATTGCTTTTAATATCCCTCTCAGTACATTATGTTCTGGGTTGTTTAGCATTTAGCATTCTGTTGATCCTGTCTCTGCTCTCACAATTCTTTTCCTTCCTGTCATAACATAGTAGGCTGGACTTACTCGATCCCTTATTCAACCAGCTGCCTTAGTGGAGTGAGGACCAATGTATAAAAATAGTGTTTTGCCCTATCACTGATATTTTAAGTCAGAAATATTGTATTTTCCTTGGTCTGAAATTACTGATTACTACTCTTCTCTTCTGACCTTTCCTCTCTGAGAAACTGCTTCCTATTAATGCCTCCCGACCAGAGTCCCATTTAATCTTTACTTTCCTGGAAATGATATCCTCCCTTACTCTTCTTACTTAATCTCAGACCTTAGTTTTAGACTTTTTCTTCTTTTAGGGTCTTATATCCTACCTCCCCAAATTGTCAGTGTTTAAGAGCCTTAGCCAGGTTGCTTTCTTCTAGCAGTTCATAAGGGAGCTTTCCCTTTTTTAATTACCTTTAATTGCCTTGGCCATTTTCAAATCTAATTTTAAGCACACACTCACACGCATGCACACGTGGAAAAACTATATTTCATGGCTGAGGAAAGTTGGAAACTCTTTTTTTTCTAATCTGTAAGAATAGGTCTGATCTCCTGCCCTGGTTAGGTGCTGTACCATGTGGAGCAGGGTGCTGAAATAGTGCCCCTGCTCAAAGGTCTTCAAGACTTTGGAAGTCATGTTTGAGCTGTGATAACTGGCCTGAACCAGTGGCCATCTTCTCTGCCTCTCCAGCTTCCTCCCATATTGCTGCTTCCTCCCAGCTTTCGCTTCACACTTCTTGTTACTCAACTATGAGTTAAGGCCTTACCTTTTCCTAAATGTTTTCAAACCTCCTGCACTACTTTGACCATCACTTCTTCAGCCATCTCCCTGAAGTCCTTGGTGCTAGGTGGGCTTTTGTGACAACTTTCACCTTCTCTGACATTTTTTCCTTGCTGGGAAGCATCTGTGTGTGTGTGAGGGGGGCAAGGGAAGGGGGTAAATGTGTGTGTGTGTAAGAGAGACAAATAAAGGATTCTTCAAAAGCTGTAAACAACTCTAGCTAGCATCCTAAGTCCTATTATGTGAGGTCCTGCAGTTCTAGTGAATTTTCATGTTAGTGGGTTTGAATTAGAATTTACTGCCTAAGGGATAAAAATCATATCCAAGGACCTTTTATCCAAGCTTGCTCTTACCAAGCTGAACCGGTCTGATGCAGATCCAACACATTTTCAGTTTACACATGCTCTCAGAACAGTTCCAAGAATTGAAGAGAGCTAAGTTTCTGTGCTGAAGAAG
The DNA here is from genome assembly GCF_020740605.2 of Lemur catta. Lineage (NCBI taxonomy): Eukaryota > Metazoa > Chordata > Mammalia > Primates > Lemuridae > Lemur > Lemur catta. Next base: position 44,126,065 of record NC_059155.1, read on the forward strand.
AGAATGGATCACTAGCTAGTCCTAACTATTGCTAGAACTAGAAATGTTTGTTTTCTCCTGTATTATTGAAAAATTATCTAATTTAAGGAGTTTTCCTTTTCATTTAGGGATTTTTTTAAATGACTGTCCATTACTACAGAAATATGTCCTTTTTATAAAATAAAATTAATGTGAGGTTGGTTTGTTTTCTAATCATAAAATTCACTAAGCCTATAGTTGTATGTAGAAGGCTTGGTACCAAAATCAAACATTTTAGTAACAAATACGAATCTTGTCAACACAATGTAGGCCAGGGATTTTGTGAAGGTTTCTCAAAGACCCCAAAAAGGGAGAAAAAATTTTAGTTGGGCTGTTTAACTTGGGAAACATTGTCATCATCTTGAGGGTCCTCAACCAGCATGGGATTATTTTTATGACAGTACTCAGGCTACACTTTAAGGCACATTTTTACTCAGCATTAACCAGTAGCTACAGTCATAAAGCAGAACTCTCATTGCAGCTACATACTTGAGATGTACTCTTGGTTTCAGAATCATAAGAGGTAAAACATTGGAGAAAGACAGTGTAAAAGAGAGGCTTAGTACAAAGTTTAAGGTGTGAATGAGGCTTTTAAAATCAGCACCTGGGTAATAGATAGTAAAGACACTGAAGAAATACTTCATCCACATGAGATGGAAAAGATGTCTGTCCTTCTAACAGGCTTAGAGATTTCTGAGTCTCTGAATGACATCCCATTCAAAAAGAAGAAAGGAGACATTTGAATCATTCTGCTTCTTTGAGAGATGCCTGGTTGTTTACAGCACAATAGAAAAGGCTTAGAATGAAAACTAGAAGAGGCCTTTTGTTTTTTACTCCCAGTGAGGAGTGTAGAAATCTTAGGATGCTCTACTGGGATACCTGTAGCACTGACTGGAGTTTGCTGCCTACAGAGTTTTGAATGTACTAGTCCTTAGTTTCCATAGAACTGAATGCACCTCTTTAGTAAGTTACTGATTTATGGTGCTAAAGAAAACGATTATCCCCATTTCTTTCTTCTCCCCCAAGTCCCTTGAGCATTTAAGAAGATTTAAAATAAAAGCGTTAGAGGCCCTTTTTATGAATGTAACCTAAGTTTCTGTTTGACATATGACACTGCAACTTTAAAATGTTAGGAAATTATTTGCCTTTTTTTTCTTTTAGAGTTAAGCTTTATAAATAATCTGTAGAGTCAATTGAAGTATAAAGCTTAAGGATCACTCTTAAGACGCCTACAAAATCTTGTATATTTTTAAGTGTGCCAATTTGTAACATATTTTGTAAGTGTATATTTTTCTTAGAAAAGTGCTGTGAAGTGTCTGTATGTGAGAGTTTTCCTTTTTCTGCACCACTAGGTGCTAATAAAAGGATATTTACTTCAAAGTTTCTGGTTTTAGAAACCACAATACCAAGAAAAAATACACTTTTGTTGGAAATTTTGTAACACAAAACATGTTGTGAAAGAGTGTAGTGATCTTGTGCAAAAGAAAATGAACATTTGTGAGCTTCTTGCTGTTTTATAGATTTTCTTGTAAATTATTCTTGTAATACTTCTGGTTTTGTTGTTCTTGTTGCAAAGGTTTTAAATATTTGTGACTGAATGTATGGTGAAACTGTCATAATGTTACCTAGCTGAATTTTGTTATTGTTTATGGAATAAATAAAAAGAAAAGTTTAAAATACTGCTTTAGAATCATATGTAACAGAAATCAGAACCATTTCTAATTAAATTTATGTCCGAAATAAAAAGTTCTTTATCATCTAGAGCAGTGCTTCTCAAACTATCTTGTGGTGAGGGATCAATATTTTTTGCAATCCATCATAAATCAATACTATTATAAAACACAATAAAAATGAATTTCTAAAAAAAGTAAAATGGAAAGACATGCAAAATAAAGCCCAAATATATTAGATTCAAACTGTAAAATTACATTTCAAGACAAACATAACATAGGGAAAAAGAAAAGAATTGAAAAATATTGGTACCCTATTTGAGACAAGTTCACGCATCAATATCAAATTGCTATAGAAGGTTCTAACCACACTTTGAGTAACACTTTGAATAGGACTAACAGCATTACTATCATCTTGGAACTTGTTAGGAATGCTGAATTTCAGGACCTACAGCAATTCTGGTGAATCAGAATCTGAATTTTAACAAGATCCCTAGGTGTTTCATGTGCATGTTAAAGTTTGAGAAGCACTGGGCTAGAGTTTTGTGTAGGGGATTCCTTTGCCCCTCAGATTGGGAAATCATTATCTAGTGTATCCAGTCTTCAGGACCTTAAAACAAATGGTGTCTTTGTTTTGTGATCCAGATGGATTCTGCAGAGATGCAGTCCTCTCAAAGTGTCAAAGCTGTTTATTGAAAGTAATAAATGCTGATTTGCTTGGTACCCAACAGATGTCAGATTTTCCATAATTCCCTACAGTTCCTACCTCATTTTACTTACCACTCACCTATGGACCCTGTTTCCTTTAATCAGGACTTTCCCAAGCTCTATTCCTACTGTCCCCATCATTTTAAAGTATTTGCTGTGTCTAGAAAAATTGGGCTTTGCTTTCAAGTGTCTAGATCATTTGAGCCACCCATCAGAGCCTGGAGCCCTGGCTAACCACAGCTAGGGCGTTGTGGCACATACAAGCCAACAGCCATTTTCTTGGTTTTGAATACCGTTGCTCCAAGAAATTGAAAAATGTGTATCAGGGAGTAGCCCTCTTCTCATGAGATGACCCTGTCCACTTCTCCCCCTTCAACTACCACCTAGATTTCCATAAATCTCCCCCAAGATCCTGGCCTATGTTTTCAGTTATAGGCTGGCTGTCTCCACTTGGACATTCTGAAATATCCTCAGACTATTTATTCAAGATAATTTCATAATCCCTTTACCTTCTGAATGTGCTCTAGTTGAGTGAATGGTGCTGCCATCCATCCAAGCCAGCAACTCCTGAATGTGAGGGCGATCTGGCTGCGACATCTGTGATCCCATTGATTGCCAGGGTTGATTCAGCTGGTCTGGCTGCCTAGGTGGGTGTCCCCTTCCTCCCTAACCGCTCCATGCGTGTCTCTCCTGAAGCTGCGTGCTCAGTCAACGAGGATGACCTTCCCTGATAGAGGACCGATCTTTGGTCAAGGGTATATGAGTGGCCACGCTACCCTGCTAGAACCTCTAAACAAGCTCTCAAGCCAGCAACTCCTATCTCTTCCATTTTCACACCCAGTTGGTCACTCTCAATTCTCCTGCCTTTCTATCCCTGTTGCCATTGCTTTCATTAAAGCTTTCATGGTATTTCACCTGGACTATTGCAACATTGTTCTAATTCAGTGATTTCCAGACTTGGATTCCACACCTGGAAATTTTTTAATAAGGAAAAAGAAATGGAAAGGGGAGTCTCCATAGAGTAGCCAAATTTTTATTTTGCTAAATAATGGCATTTAAAAATAAATTTATTCATTATCAGTTCACAGAAGATCATTTAACATCAAAAGACAATCAGACAGTCCTTTATTCAAAATGCACTGTATTATATTTCTCTCTTCACCATGGACCATGAGAGACTCAAACCAAACTCCCAACCCATTACTTTAAAGAGTAAAAAGAAGTTTTACATTTCAGTGCTAATGGATGGGAGAGGATAGAGAATGAGGGGCAGAGCAGTTGAAGCCCCCATGATCAGACCCCCTCTAATGGTCTGAGGCTTTATTTCTCCCAATTTCTGGAAGTTTCATATGTGATAGAGGTTCCAAATGCATATTCTTCACTCTATGCACGATTGAGAGGTGTATTCTTGTGAATATGGCCTTAGAGAAAGATTCTTCTTTAACTATACTAGGGGTGGAGTTGGGGTGGGTAAATGGTCCCATTCCTTTCCCTGTGGTGTCACACCTCTTTCTTCTCTGGCCAAAGTTGAGAAAGGACCAGAGCTTAGGGGAAGAAGGCAAGTCCTTTCACTAAAGACATTTGATCTGTCTTTGATTTGAGCTTTTGATGAATTTAATTTGGGAGAGGGGCAATTATGGCACTGTTCCAATAGAATTTTCTATTTAAAAGTAATTGGAGCTGTAGTTATTAAACTTTTCAGGCCACATATCACTTTCAGAACCTTATAAATCAATGGGCCTTCTCTCCAGAAAAATGAACATACTCAGAATTTTACGTACAATTTCAGAAGGTTCACAGATTAGAAACTACTGTATTAGGGGTATGGACTCCCTAAAACATCTTCTCCACATCATAATGGAGTATCTTAGTCTATCTCCCCTTTACCGACCCAAAATAACTATCATTTATTTATTGCCTACTATGTGCTAGTCACTTTACATTAATTATAATTTCTCACAACAACCTTGGAAAGGAGGCAACTTTCCTATTTTATGTATAAGAAAATTGGGACACGGAAAGGTGCAGTAAACTTCTTCAAGGTCACACAACTAATAATCTTCAAAGACTTTCACCACCAAATCTGGCAAAACCCTTTGTGTTTGTCCCATCACACGCCCATGTCTCTAACTCAAGACACTATTTCCAGCATAACCATATTAACTATACTATATCAAAAATAGAAAGATAAATATTAATACTGGAACTAGACATTGTTCAATAAGTCATTGACTCTGTGTCAGGTATTATGCTAGATGCTGGGAAAACAAATAATTTAAATATAAAGCAAATGCTTTGCCCGCTAAGAGCCCACAGATAAATCAGACAAGGTACAATTCAATAGTTTAAATTCAAAAACACCCAGTGGTCAGTTTAAGATGAATAATCACATATAAAGTAGCTAATTATTTGCTGTCCTTAAGTACTTGAGAAGAAAAAAATTCTATCCACTGTTATGGATGAATCAATGTCACAAAATGCTACTCCCAGTAGCCAATATCTCATCTTCCACTCTTTCTCCTATTTTGGAATCAGAATCGAAAGTGAGCTTAGATCCATCACTTACTAGCTGTGTGATTTGGGAACAAATGACTTTAATCTTTCTGTATCCCAGATTCTCTGCCCTGTAAAATACGTAATATAACAACACTATCATTCCCATACACTTGTCATGAAGATTTCAGATCACACTCATAAAGTCTTGGCACCAGGTGGACAGTCTGGTCATTCTTAACACTTGCTATTGTTTCGTAGATATATTCAAGTGTTTTCCTAATAGTTCTCATTTTGATCCTTTAGAAATAACTCTGGCTCCCTACTCCAAATATTTCTCTTTTTATTAGGCTTCCAACTAAGAAAATTAGTAAACTGGCTCAAAGAACATTTGATATTCATTTGGAAAAAGATACCATTGTAGAGATAAAATTAGAAAAGCCAGTACATTAAACATCTATTATTAGAGTTAATTTATTATCAGTGGCAGAGCGAGGGAGTTAAAACTACAAATTATTAATCAAAATTACCTGGCTTCTGTTCCTGGCTTTGCCACTAAATTGGTTTAAGAACTTGAGCAAGTCACTTCCCTTCTGGGCCTCAATTTCGCCATCTGGAAAATGAAGAGTTTGGGCTAGACAGCATTTAAGAGCATTAAGTGTGAAGTCAGAATGCCTACGATTGAATCCAAGCTTTTTCTGTTGCTAACAATAAGACCTACCTCAATTTCCCCACCAGTAAAGTGAGAATAATTATCATACCTATCTCACAGGATTTGGGGAGAATTAAATGGGATAATGCATATAAACATTTTAAATGGTGGCTGGTACATGTATAAAATGCTGAAAAAATATTATCTATTATTATATTGGAGGGCCCTTCCCTTTAATTTAAGACCCATGATTCAATTTATTATCTGGGCTGCTGTGACTAAATTAGAATTTAATGAAGTGACTATGGATATTTGTTCATTATTCAATTAATTCATTCAACAAATTATTGTTGAGCACCATTTGTGTGCCAGCAACTGTGCTAGATACTGAGGATGCCATGGTCAGCAAAATAGGACTTCTACTCTCTCCTCATAACACTTATATTACTGAAAAAAGCATTTTGATTATGAGCATATAATTTAAAACTAAAATAAGAACTCTGAAGGAAAGGAACACACTTTTATGAGAACCACTGACAAAGAAACTTGACCTGATATTAAGGCTGGCCCCCCAAGGATGAGTAGGCTATACCTAGGTGGAAAGGAAGTTGGAGGTGGGAGTGGGGAACATCCCAGAAAGAGCATATGTGAAAGTCCTTTGGCAGGAAGAAGCATGCAGTACTCAGTACTCAAGGAACTAGAAGACAGCTAGCATGGCTGGAAAGGAGTAGAGAGATGAGATCAGAGAACAATGCTTCATGTGTTTCAATTTGGTCACATTTTATGGAAATTTTAACTATGCAAATTTGAAATAGTACCATACAAAAAATACTGAGAGCTTGGCTACGTGTGCAACTTCTGAAATCATTCAAATTAAAAATTCATTAAGAAGAGCGTAATTTCAAAGTAGGCAGGTATGTGAAAGATAAGCTATGTTATACTATTGCCACATTTTGATATCACTTTGGTTATTAAATAAAAATGCCTTCAGTCTCTTGTCAGAATTATACCGGCTTTGAATTAAGCAAGCCATTCATGAACACACTCCTCACATAAAATGCAGACAGACCTCACTTGTCTTTGGTTTTGATTTAATCTCAGTGGGTTTAATTTTCGTCCTCTCATGGTTGGACCTCCAAGTTTCCTTCCACCTCAAGCATTGTTTCTAATCATAAAATACATAAACATTAATGTACAGTAAGTTATATCAGTTGAACTTAATATGCCGAGCTACTTGAAGCTTAAAATATTTAAAATATGTATCTGGTTCTGTATATTTTCTCAAAGAGTTCTAGAAAGAAAACAACCCCATCACTTTGCATTTTGTAAGAGAGTTACTCAATTAACAACTCAGTCACTGAATGCCCTCAGGAAAGTGAGTGTTGGGATTGAATTTGCCTCAGGTTCTCAGAAAACAAACGCACTTTCTTTTCTTCCTATTTTAAGCTTAAAATTAAACAAAGAAAACATATTCTCACTACATAAGCTCATGTTAAGCAGGTACAATTGTGCAGATCTCAAAATTTCTTCTTATTTACATTTAAACTGCTTAAAAATATTTTTAAAGTATTGAAATTACCAAAATTGAGAAAGTAGATTTACAATAGAGCAACTAAATCATAAGGCAGCATCTGCTCTTTTGCAAATCAGCAACTTAGCATTTACTTACCATCTCTTCCTAGACATGTCCTGTTGACCAGGAGAGCACACGATCATTTTAGCCTTTCCTATTGATAGTATAGTAGAAATAACTTTCAAATAATTTGTCCTTCTTAAAATAAAATCTTTTCCATTGATTATTTGGAAAGAATTATTTGAGAGGTGAGTGATTTCCTGCTGATTCTATAATGGATGATAAAAACTTTTGGGAATCAGTTGTTCTTAACCTCACAGCTATGGCTTACTCTGCTTGTCCCATTGACTAGGTGGTTGAAAAATGGAAGTCTGAATGATAGATTCTTTAAAACTGTATTGAGATATAATTTACATACCATAAAATTTCCCCTTTTAAGTGTAAAATTCAATAATTTTATCAAATTTACTAAATTAATTATCACCATAATCCAGTTTTAGAACAGTTTCATTACCCTAGTAAAATACCTTATTCCTATTTACATTGAATCCCTGTTCCCAGCTCCATGCAAAAGCAACCACTAATCTACTTTCTGTCTGGATAGATTTGCCTTTACTGGACATTTCATTTAAATGGAATCATATAATATGTGGGGTTTTGTGTCTGACTTCCTTCAATTAGCATAAAGTTTTTGAGGTTCATCCATGTTTATAGCATGTATCAGTACTTCATTCCTTTTTATGGCTGAACAATATTCCATTGTACAGTTATAGCACATTTTGTTTATCCATTTATCAATTGGGACAATTGGGTCATTTCTGCTTTTTGACTATCATAAATAGTGCTGCTATGAACATTCATGTATGAGTTTTTGTGCAGACATATATTTTCGATTCTCTTGGGAAGATACCTAGGAGGGAATTGCTGGGTCATCAGGACGTGTGTGTGTGTGTGTGTGTGTGTGTGTGTGTGTGTGTTTAATTTCAAAATATTAAGGGGGTGTAAATATTCTGTGTTTAATATTTTGAGAGACTGCTAAATTGTTTTCCAAAGCAATGACTGTTTCAGTTTCTCCACATTATAATCAACATTTGTTATTTTGTTGAGGATTTTCCACTTGTATTCATGAGGGATATCAGTCTGTGATTTTGTTTTCTTGTGAGATCTTTGTCAGGATTTAGTGTCAAGCTAATACTGCCCTTATAGAATAAGATGCACAATGTTTCTTCCTCTTTTGTTTCTTGGAAGAGTTTGTGGAATATTGGTATTATTTCTTCTTTAAATGTTTTATTGAATTTACCAGGGAAGCCACCTGAGTCTGGGTTTTCCTTATGAGAAATCTTCAATTAAAGATTAAATTTCTTTAGTTGTTATAAATTCATTCAGATTTTCTGGGTTTTTAAAAACATCTGTGTGGGTAATTCACACCTTTCTAGGAACTTGCTCATCTAAGTTTTCTAATTTGTTGGAATAAATTCATTTATAGTATTCCTTTATAATCCTCTTAATTTCTGTATGTTCTGTGGTGATGTACCCTCTTTTTTCCTAATTTTGGTGATGTGTATTTTCTCTCTTTTGTCTTGGTCACTGTAGTTAAAAATTTCTCAGTTTTGTTGATCTTTTAAAAGCACAAACTTTTGGTTTCATTGATTTTTCTCAGTTGATTTTGGTTTTGTATTTCATTTATGTCTATTCTAATCTTTATTATTTCCTTCCTTTTCTTTACCTTGTTTATTTTAGTCTTCTTCTAGTTTCTGAAGGTGAAGATTACTTATTTGAGAACTTCTTTTGTAATACAGGTGTTTAATGCTCTATATTTTGCTCTAAGCACTACATTAGCTACATCTCATAAATTTTGATATGTTATATTTTCATTTTCCTTCAGTTCAAAATACTTTATATTCTCCTTTGTGATTTCTTCTTTGATCCATGGACTATTTATTTAACTTCCAAGTATTCAGGGATTTTCCAAATATCCTTCAGTTGTTGATTTCTAATTTAATGTCCTTGTGGTTGGAGAACATATTTTGCATGATTTTAATCATTTTAATTTGCTGAGGCTTATTTTATGGCAAAGCATGTGGTGTATCCTGAGGAATGGTTCATGTGCACTTGGAAAGGATGTGTGAATTATACTTTGGTTGGGTGGAGTGTTCTATAGATATCACTTAGTCAAGTTGTTTTATTGTGCTCTTCAAGCTGTTTTTTTAATACTTTCTGAGTAACCATCTGGCAGTTCTATAAATTTAGGGTGGGGTATTGCAGTCTCTATTATTGTCCAATTGTTTATTTCACCAAATTCTATCAGTTTTGGTTCATATGTTTTAAGGCTTTGTCATTAGGCATAAATATGTTTATAATAGGTATATCTTTCTGATAAATTGATAATTTTATCATTATAAATTATTTCTCTTTGTCTCTTATAACAGTTTTTGTCTTAAAGCTTACTGTATGTGATATTAGTACAGCAATATCAGCTTTCTTATGGTTACCATTTGCATGGTATATCTTTTCCCATCCACTTACTTTTAACTTGTTTGTGGCTTTGAATCTAAAATTTGTCTCTTGGATGGTCATGGTGGCTCATGCCTGTAATCCCAGCACTTTGGGTGGCTGAGGCAGGAGTATCACTTGAGGCCAGGAGTTCAAGACCAGCCTGGTCAACATAGCAAGACCCTATCTCTACAGAAAATTTAAAAATTTAACCAGGCATGGTGATACATGCCTATAGTCCTTGGTACTCAAGAGGCTGAGGAAGGAGGATCACTTGAGCCCAGAAGTTTGAGGCTACAGTGAGCTATGATTGCACCACTGCACTCCAGTCTGGGCAACACAGAGAGAACCTGTCTCAAAAAAAAAAAAGGGTGTCTCTTGTAGACAGGATATAGTTGGATCTTGTGTTTCTTTTATCCAGTCTGACAAACAATCTATGTTTTGATTGGGTTGTATAATTCATTTGTTTAATGTAGTTTTCATGTAGTTGGATTTATGTCTACTATCTTGGTATTTTTTAGTAGATATCTCATGTCTTCCTTAGTCCTCTCTTCCTCCTTCACAGCCTAATTTTATGTTGAATAGATATTTTCTAATGTACCATTTTAATTCCTTTGTAGTTTTCTTTAGTGTATTTTTGAGTTATTTTCTTTGAGTTGTTCTCAGGATTACAGTTTGCATCTTAATTTAAAATAATCTAGTTTGAATTAATACTAATTTCACTCCAATATAGAAACTTTGCTCCACATAACTCACTTCTGTCTACCCTCCTTGATACTAATGTTGTCATTCAAATTACATCTTTATATGTTATATACCCAACAATACAGTATTAAATTGTTTTATGCAGTGTTTTAAAAAATAATGAAGAGTAAAATATATATTTATTCTGTTATATTTACCTATGTAATTACCTTACCTGTGCTCTTTATTTCTTCATATGGATTCAAGTTACCACCTAGTATTATGTCTTTTTAGCTTGAGAACTTCCTTTAGAATTTCTTATAAGGCAGGTCTGCTAGCAGTGAATTCTCTCAGTCTTTGCTTAACTAGGAATGTCTTTATTTCATTTTCATTTTTGAGAGATAGAATTCTTGGTTGACAGAGTTTTTTTCTTTTAGCACTTTGAACATCATCCCACTGCCTTCTGGCCTCCACAGTTTCTGGTGAAAGGTCAGTTGCTATTCTTATTGAGGTTCCTTTGTGAGTCATTTTGTCTTGTTGCTTTCAAGATTGTCTTTGTCCTTGTCTTTCAACAGTTTATCTATGGTGTGTCTCTTTGAGTTTATCCTATGTGGAGTTTGTTGAACTTCTTGAAAGTGTAAATTAATGTTTTGCCATATTCAGGGAGTTTTCAGCCATTATTTCTCTGGATATTTTTCTGTTTCTTTCTCTCTCCTCTCCTTCTGTTATCCTATTATGCATATACTTAACTGTGTTCTGTATTTCTCTGAGGATTTGTTCATTTTTCTTTATTCTTTTTTCTCTATGTTCTTCAGAGGGCATGTCGCTTCAAGTTCACTGATTATTTCTTCTTTCAGCTCAAATCTGCTGCTGTGCCACTCTAGTGAATTTCTTTATTAAGTTATTGTACTTTACAACTCCAGAATTTCCATTTGGTTCTATTTTTATAATTTCCATGTCTTTATTGATATTCCCTATTTGATGAGTCATTGTTGTCATACTTTCCCCCAATTTTGAAAACATGCCTCCTTTTACTTCTTTGAACATATTTACAAGAACTGGTTTGAAGTCTTTTTCTTTTTACTAAATTTGACATGGTTCCCCTTAGAGACAGTTTCTGTTCATAGATTTTTATTTCTGTGTATGAGCCATACTTTCCTGTTTCTTTGCATGTTTCATAAATTTTTGTTGAAAACTGAATATATTTTAGATAAAATATTGTACCAAATACCAACTACGTCCTTCTTCCCACCCCCAATTAACAAATTGTTGTTAATGTTGCTGTTATTTTTGTTTGTATGTTTAGTGACTTGCCTAGACTAATTCCATAGTGTCTATCTTCCCTCCAATGTGCAACCATTGAAGTGTCTAATCAGTTGATTTTATTAATTCTTGTTTTTATTTTTAAGCCTGGCTTCTGCTATGGTCTGAATGTTTATGTCCTCCAAAATTTATATGTTGAAACCTAACCCCCAAAGAGATGATACCTTTGAGAGGTGATTAGGTCATGAGGGTTCTACCCACATGAATGAGATTAGTGCCCTTATAAAAGAGGCTTGAGGGGGCCCTTTTGTCCTTCTGCCATGGGAGGATGCAGTGAGAAGGTTCCATCTTTGAAGCAGAGAGTGAGCCCTCACCAGATTTTGAATCCGCTGACACCTTGAACTTGGACTTCCCAGCCTTTGTAATTGTGAGCAATAAATTTCTTTTGTTTACAAATTACCTAGCCTATGGTATTTTTATTATAGCAGCCCAAATGAACTAAGACAGCTTCCTAGGAGTCATCCCTAGGTCGGCATTGCTTAGTGGCCAACTAATATTTGGTCAATGTTAAACACGTTGTACTTAAAGACCTTAAGCTAGAAAAGTTTCCACTCTTTTCTAAGATGATTTTAGAGTTGGGACATGCATTCAGAGTTCAGGCAGTTAGTTGGTCTGCCTTGGCTTTCACTTTTGCTTATGTAGAGCCTCACTATCAGCTGGGAGTGAGTAGATAACTGGGGCCCTCTCTGGTCTTCCCTGACTATGTTCTTAGCCCTGCACATGCACACAGACTTCCAGATCCCTCAAGAATATGACATCCTTTTCAAAACCTTCCATCCACAGTTATTTTAGTCTCCAGATCTCCGTTTAAAAATTTTGGCTGATCTCTAGCTTTCTTAACCAATATTGTAGCCTCAGACATCTATGATATTGGCCTTTAATTTTTTCATATGGATCACTATTGTTTTCAACAATGCCCCTAGGCATTTGGACTTCAGCAGAGCTCCAAATCAGGTCAGCCACCTTCAGCCAGGTTAATGGTCCTCATAGCTTTTTGGGGGAAAAGATTTATTAAGGTCCTCACTCTGCCTGAATTATAGGTTTTGTTTCATTTTTTAAAAAATCTTGTTATGCCTCCTGCTCAAAAATCTTACTTATTTTTTAATTGATAGATAAGATTACATGTATTTATCACGTACAGCATGATGTTTTGAAGTCTATATACATTGTGGAATGGCTAAATCTAACTAACATATGCATTACCTCACATAGTTATCATTTTAGGGGTAAGAACACTTAACATCCACTCTCCTAGCAATTTTAACACTTTAACTGCCATGTCAGCTGTATTTAACTCACATTTATTTTGAGCCCAGGGCTTCATGAAGCATATGTAACTCACACATCTCTTTACCATGACAACATGTATGCTACCATGCTGTAGCATACCTGTTACATGATGGGTGGCCCCCTGGACAAAACCCTGCAGTTGGTTCTTAAAACCTTACTTGTTGATGTTCTTATTGATACAATTAATATTGACAATTTAATTGCATATAACCCACTCACAGAAAACAATAAAAATACCAAATTTTTCATTAAATTATGATCATTTTGTTTTCAAAGTTTTTATCCTATTTTTGTAATAAAACACCATGGCCCCAAGGAAAAATTTTTTTTCTGGTGTGGCAGCCCATGTGTTAAAGAATACAATATTGATGCCATGAGCTGTGCCTTAGACTTCTCTAGCATTTCTTAGATGGCCTGGTATAGTGCTGAACATAGATCAGACATGCCTGGAAGGTTTTTTGATCACTTGAAAGCCACCATAGATTATTCTGTCCAATGAAGAATTGATAGATTTCCTGCAAAAATAACTGCACAGGAGTGCAGAAATAATGTCTGACTTAATGTTTCTTCTCCATATTCCTCCCAATACATTACATTGTACCTTTGAAAAAGGCCTATAGGTCATTCTGATGCATAGCCTGGGGTATGAGCCACAGGTATATGTTATGTTTGTGTTCTACTTTAGAGTTTTCAAAGCACTTTTTTCTCCATGATCTCACTGATCCTTAAGACAACTCAGTGAGGTAAGTAGGGGAGGTATTAATATATATCTCTGTTTTTTATTTGAGGAAAATTTGGAAGGCTCAGATACATAAAATTAGTGTTAGCATCAGGGCTTGAAATCAGGTTTTCTGTCTCTTTGAGTCTCTTATCAGTCTCTTTTCCATACACAGAAAAAATTTCACAAGTTCCAATGTAAAGTTGATAAGAATAAGAACAAACAGTAATAATAATAATTTAACAAAATGTAAAATGTTAGCCTTTAGGTTTTCTTGAATTTCACAAAGAGTACTTAAAGACCAAGAAAAATAAATGTCAAATATATTCCTGTCAGGATAGACTAAAGTCTGTGAAAATAAACACCCCCACCCCAAAATATGAGTGGTTTGACACACAAAAGTATATTTCTCATTGGTACATTACCAATGTATATCAGCAAGGGGGCTCTACTCAACAACTACTTTTATGGCCACTGCAACAGGGGCTCTTAAAACTGCTGGCTAGAAGCTTTTCACTCACATTTCATTGGCCAAAACAAGTCACATGAGCTTTATCTGACCTCATGGTAAGCAGAGATATGCAATCGTATTCTGTGCCAAAAAGGAGGAAAGATGTAAATATCTGGTGAAGAGCATGAGTGACTATTTCCACCACCCCAAATATCATTAAGTGAAGTACCAAATAACCCACAAAGACATGATCAGAGAACTATTAAACAGAATTAACCCATCACCAAATTCCCATCTACTTAAGGAGTTGAGGTTAGAGAACCCTAGTTGGAGGATTTCTTTGGAGAATTGTTGGTGCACTGAGTGTTTCCTTTCTCTGCCTCTCATGGGGGACCAGATAGGATATTTTCCCTCACCTCAAGCCAAGTGAAAGGGGACTCAAGGGGTGGGTCATTTGCATAATAAGTGTCCCCTGGAGTTGGGAAACATAAGGTCTAATATTTAATTCACACTTGGGAAGACTAGAAGTGCAGGGACATGGTTGTACTGCCAGTTCCACAGCAGAGCCATGGGGAGAGACCAGCACCTCCTCCAAAGAGCAAGACAATAGGATGTGCTTTTCTTGGTAACAGATGTTGTTCAGGAGTTAGGGAGCTAAACAGGGATCACTTTTTAAAGAAATACTGCCTAAGAGAGGTGAAATAAGTGCAAAAGAGCATTTGTGTGGGACGGACTGAAGCTGAGGTAGGTAAGAAGTGGGCAGCCTAAGAGGTGTCATCACCGTCAGGGGAGCTAGTCAGAGATCCTCAGAGAGAGGCTCTCCAAGAACGCACAAAAGTGGCCCTTGAGAGATAAAAATGACCAATCAGCAAGCTGTTTGACAAGCTTCATACTAAGTTCCTTAAACGTATCAGTTAATGTCTCAAACCTTATGAGGTCAGTTCTGTTATTATCCCTGTTTTACAGATGTTGAAAAAGAGGCATAGAGAGGTTAAGTAACTTGTCCAGAGTCACACAGATAATAAGTGACAGAGCCAGAATTGAGGTAATATTGTCCAGTTCCACAGCACAGCACCTAACTATCTAGCCATCCTTCCTGCCTTCTACAATGATGGCCCATGTGCATCACCAATGGGAAGTTAAGAGCTTTGTACAGACTCAGTTTGACCAGGTGACCTGACTTTAACCAAGATGATCTGTGAGGCCAAATCAAAATCTAGGCCAGGGAAATCAAGAAACACACATTTTAGGAGGCTCTGCTACCTTTTATTATAGTGTGATATTATGAAAGTTATTTTCTTTGCCTTTCACCTGAAAATGAAGCAAAATAGCCTTGTAAGAAACAGTATAGACATTCATAAATTACAGTTGACTTGGAGTTAAATGAGTTATTTAAAAGGAAAATAACGTAGGTTACTCTAAGTCCTAAAGTATTTAGTTATACATGGGCCTAGAGAGTTATACACATACACACATATAAACATTCATACATGACAAAATGTACAAGATGCATGTTATAGTGTGTAGTCTCATTAATTTCATGACCACAAATATCAAATGCATACTTCATACTGCCCTACTCCATTCCTAGCAACCCACCATATTCCCCTAATAAATTTTTCTCCCATTCTCCAAAGTAATTATTTCACTTTGTCTTCTCAAACTTCCCCCTCCCTACCCATTATCACTCTCAACTCATGAACAGAACTTCAGAGACCTGTGGAACAATAATAAAATATCCAATATTCATATCATCAGAGTCCCAGAGAAGAGGAGAAAAAAAGAGAGTGGGGCATACCACTTTCCAGTACCAAAATCTGTATTAGTTTCCTATGGCTGATATAACAAAGTACCACACACTGTGTGTCTTGAAACAACAGAAATTTATTATCTCACAGTTCTGAAGGTTAGAAGTCCAAAATCAAGGTGTTGGCAGGGTCACGCTCCCTCTGAAACCAGTAGGGGAGAATCTTTCATGCCTTTTCCTAGCTACTGGTGGTTTGCTGGTAATCTTTGGTGTTCCTTGGCTTGTAACTGGAGTACTTTAATCTCTGCAATTACAACATCACATGGCATTCTCCCTGTGTGTTCTCTGTCAATGTTTCTCTTGTTCTCTTCTTATAAGGACACCAGTCATATTGGATTAAGAGTCCAGCCTACTCCAGTATGACCTCATTTGCAATAACTGTATTTTCAAATAAGGTCATATTGTGAGGTACTGGGAGTTAGTATTTTAACATTTGGGGAAGGGGACACAATTCAACCTATAACATATATGATGGCTGAAACAAAAAAATTTACAGCTCCATCTGATACTCAAGACAGTAATATTTTAAAGTAAGGAAGGTACAGGGACCTAAATGAAAGTTAATTTTCCACATTTCACTCAAGGTGGTAAAACTTTGATACCACAAGGCTATAAGAAGTCATATAAGTATATCGTGATACCCAGAGCAACCACTAAGAAGGCTATGCAAAGTAATACACTCAAAAACACTATAAATAAATCAAGATGAAATTGTGAAAATTGGTCAAGTAACCCACAGGAGGGCAAGAAGAGAGAGACAGAGGAATAAGAAACAGTGTACACAAACAGAAGACAAACAATAAAATGGGATACTTAAGCCTTCACAAATAAATAATCACCTTAAATGAAAATAAATGGTCTAGATACATCACTCAAAATGCAAAGATTGATCAAGTAGATAAAAAAATACACACAACCTATGTGCTGGATCAATCCACCAAGAAGACTTGAGGATCCCAAAAGTGAACATATAAAAAAACTAAGACTCAAAATTCATGAAGCAAAAATTTATAGAGCTGAAAGGAGACATAAACAAATCCACAATTATTATTAGGGACTTCAACACTTCAACTCTTAGCAATTGATAGAACCACTACACAGAAAATCAGCAGGGATATAGAAGAAGTGATCACCACCATCAACCAACAGGATCTAACTGACATATATAGGAAACTCCACCACCAACAGAAAAATACAAATTTTTAAGTGATCATGAAACATTCACAAGATAAACCATATCCTGGGCCATAAAACAAACCTCAACAAATTTAAAGGAAATGAAATCATACAGAATGTGTTCTCTGACCTTAATGGACTCAAACTAAAAATCAACAAAAGAAAGACAAGAGGAAACTCATGAAACATGTGGAAATTAAACACACTTCTAAATAATCCATGAGTTAAAGAGGAAATCTCAAAGAAAAAGAAATATGTAAAATTAAATGCAAATGAAGATATAAAATATCAAAATATGTGGGATGCAGCTAAAGCAGTGGTAAGAGAGAAGTTTATAGCACTAAATGTTTACATTAGAAAACAGAAACGGTCTCAAAACAATAATCTAAGATTTGACCTCAAAAAACTAGAAAAAGAAGAGCAAAACAAACTTAAAGCAAGCAGAAGGAAGGAAATAATAGAGATAAGATGAGACAATTAAAAAAAAACAAACTAAAAAGCAAAACCAAAATCTAGCTTTTCGAAAAGAGCAATAAACTGCATGTGAATCTACATTATCTTAAAATGAAAAGTTTAATTATAAAATAAATTGTAGGAGTACTTTTTTAATGCACTAAAAATAAAAAGTATAAACTATTGGTAGAAATATAAGTGGTACTCAAGTGTTACCTTTCCTGACTATCCTATTTAAAATTATCCCTCTACACTTGTATCAGTGAGGGTTCTCCAAAGAAACAGACCAATGAGAGATAAATAAGTAAATATATATATATTTATAAATATATATAAGACATATATAAGATACATATATTATAAGACATATATAAGATTTATTTTAAGGAATTGGCTTACATGATTGTGGGGCCTGGCAAGTCTGAAATCTGTAGGACAGGCTGGCAGGCTGGAAACTCAGGCAAGAGTTGATTCTGGAGTCTTGACTTGGAAATCTGTAGGGCAAATCAGCATGCTGGAAACTTGGCAGAATGTGACGCTTCAGTCTTGACAAAATTTCTTTGCCAGAAAACTTCAGGTTTTTCTCTTACAGCCTGAAACTCATTGGATGAGGCCCATCTACATTATCAAGGATAATCTTTATTTCAATTGTAGATGTTAACTGCACTTATAAAATGCCTTCACAGAAACACCTAAATCGATGTTTGATTAAATAACTGGACACTGTAAACTAGCCAAGTTGACGTATAAAATGAACCATCACAATTCACCCCTTGCCAAATTGGCACCCACACACATATCTCCAAACAAAGACAATAACAAAGTCATACTTCCACCTAACAAGGCACAACTGTCCTACATACAACTGAAAATGTGCTAACCCTTTCCCCTTAAGAGGATGCAAAGTCCTAGGGTGATGTTCACTCTTCTCCTTGATATCCTGTAACTTAAATACTGTGATAGAAAGTTAACTGTTATTAATACATTTTATTTTATGTAAGAGAATAAGAGAAGGAAGAAAAAAAGATATTTGATATACATATATACACAAACAAGCACATATATATAACAAAATGAGGAAATACTCATGATAATTACAGTCCTTATTTCTGCAACTGGTCACATGTTAAGAGCTGTTATTTATTAATAAAACAATCTTCTTCCACCACCCATTCCATATTCCCTTTGCCCTCAGCAAATATCTCAGCTTCCCATGGTTCTTTGCCTGGTTGGGTAACCCAAACCTTTATTCATGGAGGATCTAGAATTAGTTAGTAGTTTTGTTGAATTGTATTATTGCAGGGGTTTTGTTTTTGCTTGGTTTTTTTGGTTTTAGAGATAGAGTCTCACTATGTCACCCAGGCTGACTTCAAACACCTGGACTCAAACAATCCTCCCTCCTCAGCCTTTTGAATAGCTAGGACTACAGGCACCTACCTCTATGCCTGGCTGTAGTTTTCTGTTGACCTTAATCACAGGGCATGGTGGTATTAAGAGACACCCTTTAAGGGACCTACTGTATTCTAGACATACTCTTCCTTAAATTTCCATTGTGGAGTAAAAGCCCCATAAGTTGCAAGCTTTCCCCTTGGTAATCAGGATCAATCACCCCAGCCAGTACAGTAATTCTCTTCATTGCCTGTTGACTTAGAGGCATGAAGAACCCAAAGTAACACGGTGACAGTCTTGACTTCCAGTCCAGTGGAATTATTGTTGTATGTCCTGGTGAAAGTATCCCACCCTTTGGAACTAAGACCTGAAGACCAGAAGAGCATAATGTCATGAAGACAGAATGTAAACATGTTGCTAGTGGATAACTAGGGTATACTGAGTAATGCCACTCTCATTTTTACCCCTTGATTCTTGGATCTGGGAATCCTTGCTACAGGAGAAACAGCACCATATATTGGACACTGACTTAGAGCATGTACAGGCTCCTAAATAACATGCCCCAGCTCTGCAAGGTATTGTCTCCTAGTTAGTACTGTAACTGAGTCTTCAGAAGGTCATTTCATTATTCTATCAAGCCAGCTGCTTCTGGATGATGGGGAACACGGTAAGGCCAGTGAATCCCATGAATATAGGCCTCTGGCCGCACTTCATGTGCAAACTGGGTTCCTTGATGAGAAGCAATGTTGTGTAGAATACAATTGTGGTGAATGAGGCATTCTCTAAGTCCACAGATGGTAATTTGGGCAAAAACATTATGTGCGAGGAAGGTAAATTCATACCTAAAGTAAGTGTCTATTCTAGTAAGAATAAAATGCTGCCCCTTCCATGATGGAAGTGGTTGAATGTAATGAACTTGACACCAGTAACTTCCTGATCACTCTGGGGAATGACTAAGTGATGGTCTCTGCTGCTGGCAGATTGAGCTCTCAGCAGGGGGTATAGCCAGGTCACCGTTTATGAACTGAAGTCCATGTTGCTGAGCTCATGGATAACTACCATTCCTACCACCATGGCCACTTTGCAAATGAATCCATTGGGCAATGACAGGAGTAGCTGAGGAAAGTGGCTGACTGTTAGCCATAGAACAGGTCATCCTATCCACTTGATTACAAAAATCCTGAGGTCATTCTTTGGTGAGCATTCACATGGGACACAAATATCTTCAGGTCTTTTTGCCCATTCAGATAGGTCTACTCGGATACCTTTTTCCTATACCTCCTCATCACCAATTTTCCAATCATGTTCCTACCAAGTCCCTGACCATTCACCTAACCCACTGGACATAGTCCATGAATCAATATACACTTATATTTCTGGCTATTTCTCCTTCTAAGTAAAAATGAATGCCCAGGTTCAATGTGCAATGTTCAACATTCTGCCCACTGGGAGGATTTCCCTCCACTATCTTTCAGAGATGTCCCAGAAAGGGGCTAAAGAGGTGGAGCTGTCCACCTTCAGGTGGTGCCTGCATATCGTGCAGAACCATCTGTGGACCACGCTTATTTCCTTTTCTTCATTCAACTTATCATAGAGAGCTCCTGTGAGGATGTAGGTGCAGGCTGGAAGAGAGGAGGTAGTATAGCAAGAGTGGGGCCATTGGCATTTGAGCTACTTCTTCATGTAACTCACTTGTACCTTTTGGGGCCTACTCAAGCCCAACCTCATATATTGCTTCCATTTGATGATTGAGTGCTGGTGTCCATGCCCAACTTTATGGCTTGGTGGGTCAGATAATAGCCATGATGGGCAGCTCAGGTCACATGGTAAATTGGTAGCCCAAAGTTAAGTGTCCCGTCTCTACAAAGGTCCATTAGCAAACCAAAAGCTGTTTCTGAAAAGGAAAGTAGTTATCTGTAGAGGACAGCAGGGCTTTGCTCCAAATTCCTAAGGGTATGTGCTATGATTCACCTATAGCGGTCTGTCAAAGGCTCCAAGCTGAATCTCTATCTGCCACTGACACTTCAAGCACCATTGGATCTGCTGGAACATATGGTCCAAGTGGCAGAGTAGCTTGTATGGCAGCCTAGACCAGTTGCAGAGCCTTCTCTTGTTCTTGGCCCCACTGAAAACTAGCAGTTTTTTAGGTCACTCACTAAATGGGTCAGAGTAGCACATCCAAATGAGGACTGTTGCCTCAAAAGTTTAAGGAGGCTTACTGGGTGTTGTGCAACTTTTTGGTTGTAGAAAGAACCAGATGCAACAACTAACCTTCACTTTAGAAAGGATCTCTTCAAATACCCCACACCACTGGAACCATAAAAATTTCACTGAGGTGAAAACCCCGATTTTATTTTTGATTTATTTCCCACCTCTGACATGCAAATGTCTTTACAACAAATCTACAGTAGTTGCCACTGCTTGCTCATTAGGTCCAGTCAGCATAATGTCATCAATGCAATGAATTAGTGTGGTGTCTTGTGGAAGGGAAAGGCAAGCAAGGTCCCTGTGAACTAAATTATGACATAAGGTGCAGAGTTGATATACTCCTGGGATAGGACAGTATTGCTGTCTTTGCCAGATGAAAACAAACTTCTTCTGGTTGTCTTTACTAACAGGCATTGATGGAAAAAAGGCATTTGCCAGATCAATAACTGCATACCAGATACCAGAAGATGTATCAATTTAGTTTAAGCAATGAAACCACATCTGGCACAGCAGCTCCCATTGGAGTCACCACCTGGGTGAGCTTATGATAATCCACTGTCATTCTCAAAGATTCATTGTTTTTTCTTTTTTTAAACTGACACATAATAATTGTACATATTTTTGGAGTACGATGTGATATTTCAATACATGTATACATTGTATAATGATCAAATCATGAAATTAGCATATCTATCACCTTAAACATTTATCATTTCTTAAAAATATGAAATGCTTCACGAATTTGCATGTCATTCTTGCACAAGGGCAATGCTAATCTTCTCTGTATTGTTCCAATTTTAGTATAGGTGCTGCCAAAGTGGGCACAAGATCCATCTATTTTCTGCACAAGCCAAATAGGTGAGTTGACTGGGAATGGGGTGGGAATCATCACCCCTGCACCCTTGAAGCAAGTCCTTGGTGGTGGCACTAATCTTTGCAATCCCTTCAGGAATGCAGTATTGCTTTTGGTTTACTATTTTCCTAAGCACAAGCAGTTCTAGCAGCTTCCACTTGGCCTTTCCCACCATAATAGCCTTCAATCCACAAGTCAGAGAATGAATGGGGTGATTCTCCCAATTGCTGACTGTGTCTGTTCCAATTATACATTCCATAACTGGAGAAATAACCACAGGATAGGTTCAGGGACCCACTGGGTCCACTGTGAGGTAGACCTGAGGTTAAACTTCATTTAATACCCTAATCTCCATAAACCCTTACTCTGACTGGTGGAACATAGTGATATTTTGGGTCTCCTAGAATTAATATCAGTTCAGAGCTGGTGTTCAGTGGTTTCTGAAAAGTCTGATTATTTCCTTTCTCCCCCTGTTCTCTTTACCACTGTAAATAGAGTCTTTAGTGCATTTAAACCTAATCAGATCAGAAAAGCAATTCCAGAGACTTCAGAACCAATTCAGAAAACTCATCCTTAAGATTCTGTTCCTTTAGAACCACTCTTGGTATCAAAATCTGTATCAGTCAGAGTTTTCCAGAAATATAGGACAAATAGGACATATACATATATCATATTTATAAATATAAGAGATTTATCTTAAGGAATAGGTTCATGCAATTGTGTAAGGGGAAGGCAAGCAAGGTCCCTGTGGGCTAAATTATGACAAGTCTGAAATCCACTGGGCAGGCCATCAGGCTGGAAACCCTGCAGGAGGCAATGCTGCAGTCTTGAGGCAGAATTCTTTCTTCTCCAGGCAACTTGGGGTTTGCTGTTAAGGTCTTCAAGTGGATGAGGGCCACCCACATTATTGAGGGCAATCTCCTTTACTTCAAATCAATTGATTGTATGTGTTAACAACATCTATAAAATAGTTTCACAGCAACAGCTAGAGTAGTGTTTGATTAAATAACTGGGTAGTGTAGCCTAGTCCAGTTGACACTTAAAATTAACAGTCACAACACTATATACAGGTGGTCCCCAGGTTATAGATGAAATACATTCCTGAGAACATCTTTAGGTCTGATTTGTATGTAACTTGGATCCCTGATGAATGGTGCATGTGCAGTAACAATAAGAATAATAATACTATAACAGCTTATATGTGGTGATAATAATACAGTGTAATACTATAATAATAATAATAATAATAATAATAATAATACCCCTGTGCTGTAATAATAAGCTACAGAAACTATTGTGGTCTTTCTTTTAGTTCAAACAAACAGAAAATAAAAACAAACTCATACAAAATGTTTAGATAGGAGATAGAAATTTCAGAAAAGAATATTAAAGGTTAGCACTCACCTAATGTTGCATCAATGCTAGGCTAATAGGAATGTTATGTTTATTTTGATCATCCAACCAAATCAATAATAACCTTTCCATTTCAATAATTAATCCACTACACTGCTTAGTGATAACTGATGCTTTCATTGGAGCACTACCTTTTACATGTTCCGTTATTCTCACTTTATCCTTTATAATTGTTCCGATAGTTGAGTGACTGAAGCCTAATGTTTTCCCAGTGAATGATGGCATCTGGCCTTTCTCTGAACACTTAATTATTTCTACTTTCATTTCCAGTGTAATCACCTTTCTCTTCACTTCAGGCAAGTCCTGGACTTGCAGAGGACTTTCAGTTTGGAGGCATGGTCATAAGAGTAAACGCAGCATGTAGTTGTCCACGTTCTTCACCTCCTACTCTGGGAGCAGAGAGCCAGGAGGTCACCCCTAATCCTCCATTGTTTCAACTCACAACTAAGGGTCACAGACACGGTGAGCATTGTAGAGGGGAAGGGCATGCCTCTAAACCTCACTTGGGTGAGGCAAAGACATAAAATGTAACCAGAAGATATTTGCACCTCAGTGTTTATTGCAGCATTATTCACAATGGCTAAATTATGGAATCAGCTTAAGGGTTTATCAAGGGACGAATGGATAAAAAAGATGTGGTGTATGTACACAATGGAATATTATTTAGCCATGAAAAAGAAGGAAATTTTGTCATTTGCAGAAACATGGATAGATCTGGAGGATGTTATTTTAAGTGAAATAAACCAGGCACAGAAAGACAAATATTGCATTTTCACACTCATATATGGGGCCTAAAAAAAAATTGATCTCAAGGAAGTAGTGAATAGAATGATGGCTACTAGAGATTGGTAAGGGTGGTGGGAAGGGGTAATGAAGATATGTTGGTGAAGGGGTAATTCTGTTAAATAGAAGGAATAAGTTCTGATGTTTAGTGGTACAATGGGGCAACTATAGTTGACAATAGTTTATTGTATTTCAGAATAGCTAGAAGTTTTCAAATGCCCCCAACATAAAGCAATGATGAATGTTTCAGGTGAATCATGTCCCAGTTACCCTGATTTGATCATTGTATGTTGTGTGCTTGTATCAAGATGTAACATGTGCTCCTTGAATATGTATAATTATTATGTATCAATAAAAAATTTAAAAAAGAGTAAACACAGACTCACATAATTGAATAAAAAAGTTAAGATGAAAGTGATGCTGTGTGTAAGCAACCATATAAACAATGAAACTAGCCACTAACATAAAGATGCTGCGTCAATGAACCACTTACATCATGCGGGTTTGTTTACATGTGCGTTTGTTTACATGTGCGAAAGAAACTAGCTCCCTAATAATTAATTTAATTATTTACTTATAAATTATCCTTATGGGAAGCCTTGGGAGCCTATTTGTAAATATGGAATGCCATAAGTTGGGTCATCCATAACCCAGGGACTGCCTGTATTTCCTTTCCTTGCCTTATTTTTCTCTAACTTATCTGAATATAACGCATTCTATATTTTATTTAGGTATTTTGAGTTTTATCTGTCTTTTCCCAACTTCAATGTAATCTCCAAAAGGAGGAGACTTTTGTCTACCTCGTTCACTGTTTGCTCTGGTTTGAATGTGTCCCCTCCAAAATTTGCATGTTGAAACCTAATGGCCAGTGTGATGGTATTAACAGGTGGGACCTTTAAGAGATGCTTAGGTCGTGGGGGCTCCTCCACTCATGAATAGGATTAAGGCTCTGAGAAAAGATTCTTCACACAGTATTTAGTTCACTTGCCCTTCTACCTTTCCACTTTCCACCATGTGAGGACGTGGTGTTCCTTTCCTCTGGAGGATGCAGCAGCAAAGTGCCATCTTGGTAGCAGAAAGCAGCCCTCACCAAACAACTGAACCTACTGGTGCTTTGATCATAGACTTTCCAGCCCCCACTGTGAGAAAATAAATTTCTGTTCTTTATAAATCACCCAGTCTTGGCCAGGTGCGGTGGCTCACATCTGTAATCCTAGCACTCTGGGAGGACGAGGTGGGAGGATCACTTGAAGTCAGGAGTTCGAGACCAGCCTGAGCAAGAGCAAGGCCCCATTGCTACTAAAATTAGAAAAATTAGCCAGGTGCCATGGTGTGTGCCTGTAGTTCCAGCTACTTGGGAGGCTGAGGCTGGAGGATCACTTGAGCCCAGGAGTTTGAGGTTGCAGTGAGCTATGATGCTGCCACTGCACTCTACCCTGGATAACAGAGTGAGACTCTGTCTCAAAAAAAAAAATAATAAAATAAAATAAATTACCCAGTCTCAAGTATTCTGTTACAGAATCAAAAACAGACTAACACACTGTTGTATACATAG
The DNA here is from genome assembly GCF_020740605.2 of Lemur catta. Taxonomy (NCBI): domain Eukaryota; kingdom Metazoa; phylum Chordata; class Mammalia; order Primates; family Lemuridae; genus Lemur; species Lemur catta. The sequence continues at coordinate 44,151,775 of NC_059155.1, forward strand.
CTCTTAGAATAGCATCTGGCACATATTTGGAAGTAAATAAATATTTGTGAAATAAATGAATGAGTGTGTTGGACTTATTCAGAAAGCAATGTGGTAATATCCAGTAATATTGAAGATATGTACACAGTGTGTTCATTGCAACATAGTTTCAAATACCAAAAAGTTGAAAACCAACCAAATGTCCAGTAATAGTGGAAGGGATTTTTAAAAACTTTGTTATATTCATACAATAGGTTTCTCTTGTTCAGTTAAAGTGAGTTAAATAAAACTACATGTAAAAACATAGCTAAATTTCAAAAACAAAATATTGAATAGAAAAAAACAAGTTGTAAAATGGCGCATACCCTATGATACTATAAAATTTAACAATGCACAAATCAATGCTATATAATGCTTATGGATGCATATGAATATAGGAGGGGATACACACCAATATCAGGTTATCTGTAAGGAAGGAAGGAGATTAATGAGTGGGGAACTTAATTTTGCTTTTAATCTTTTTATTCTTTAAAAAATGAAAAATATAATAAATTTTGACATTCATTAAGTCTAAGTGGTAGAAACATGGATGTCTGATTTTTTATACTTTTGTATGTTTCAGATATTAATAATTGACAATAAAAATTTAATATAAAATAGAAAAGAATTCATTTCAAATAGCAACCGTTATACAAAAAAACTCAGGACTGAAAAATATGAAACCTAAAAGATCTGTATGAAGAAATCCTTTATGCACTTCTGAGGGATACAAAATCTTCAATAAATGTTCCATTACTGGGTAAGATAACTCATAATATACAGATGTTAATTCTTCTCTTTATATTAATCTGTAAGTTTAATTTGATACTGACCAAAACACCAGATTTTTCAAAACTAGGCAAACTGAATGTAAAGTCCATATGAAAAGAGACATTCAAGAAAGGCCAGAAAAATTGTATAAGAGTAATGAGGAGGGATTGGCCTTATGAGGTATTAAAATATCCTATAAAAATACAGACACTAAAAGAGTTGTGTGATACTGATAATGCATTAAATCCCAAACCATACCTCGGATCTGACCACTCCTGTCTATACTGCTGAACCTCCCTAGTTGAAGTCACTATTTTTTCTCACCTAAATTACTACAATATCCTTGTAAATGGTCTCTCCACTTGCATTCTGTGCACTCTGCTCATTCCTCCAACACACGGCCCATTCTCCACACAGCAGCTAGAATGATCTTTTAAAAAGTTAGACCACAGACTCTTCTGGTTAAAACTATGGATACACTGATGAAACCAAACTGAATTCGGAAATAGGTCCAATGCCTAAATGAAACTGGTATATGATAAAGGTGGAATATCATATCACTAAAGATAAATTATTTAATAAATAGTATTGGGACAACTAGAAAGTCATACAAAATAAAATAAAATTTGATCCTGGACTCATTCTTTACCAAAAAATGGATTTTTAGAAAAAGTCATATAAAAAATGAAGCCATACAAAACTAACAAACTCCTACATGGAAAGGAGTGGACAGTGACTACATGGGAGCACAGAGTGTGCATCTAGGGTATTGGTCTTGTTTAATTTATTATCTGGGTGCTGGTTACATGGAATTATTCAGTTTATGAAAATTCACTAAACCATACTTATGATATGTGTGATAATGTGCACTTTTCTGTACATTATATTTCAATAAAACTTTAAAAATAAATAAAATAATGAAGGTACAAATGGAAAATGATTGACAAATTTGATTATATAAAACCTATTTTTTTTAGATTCCACATATAAGTGAGATCATGCAGTATTTGTCTTTCTGTGCCTGGCTTATTTCACTTAGCATAATGTCCTCCAGGTTTGTCCACATTGTTGTAAATGATAGAATTTCCTTCTTTTTAAAGGCTGAATAGTATTCTATTGTGGGTATATATCACATTTTCTTTATCCATTCATCCATTGATGGATATTTAGGTTGATTACATATCTTGGCTATTGTGAATAATGCTGCAATGAACATGGGAGTGCAAATATGTCTTCATCATACTGACCTCAATTCTTTTGGATATATACCCAGAAGTAGGATTGCTGGATCATATGGTAAAGGGTACAAAATTTTAGTTAGATGGGAGGAATACATTTTTGAGATCTATTGCATAGCAGAACAAATCAATTCCAGGGTTACTGTAGTTAATAATAAGGTATTGTATATTTCAAAAAAGCTAAGAGAGTAAATTTCAAATGTTTCAGAACAGAAAATAAGTGAGATGATAGATATGCTAATTAGATTGATTTAATCATTCCACATTGTGTGTGTGTATATATATATCAAAACATTACATTGTAGCCCATAAATGTATACAATTATGATTTGTTAATTAACACAAATAAATAATCATTTTTTCCTACATGGGAAAATTCTATAAATAAAATCAAAAGACAAAGAGAAACTGAGAAACTATTTGTAACACATATAACAAAGTTAATTTCCTTTATAAATAGTAAGGGAAGTGATGAAAATAGCAAAAAATGGGCAAAATATCTGAATTAACACTCATAGTAAAGTATTAATATCTACAAATGGCTTTCATACAGATGAAAAAGTACACAATCTCATAATAGAATAAATGTAATTATAAACTACCAGGAGATACATTTTTTTATTAGCCTTTCAAATTTGCAAAGATTTTCAAACATAACAACACATTGTATTACAAGAGTGTAGGGAAACTGGTACTTTGTGCATTGCTGTTGAGAGCATAATCTTTATGGTGGTTAGTTTGGTAATATTTTTTAAATTTTAAATGACATATCCTGAGACCTAGTAATATCTAAAGATAAATTCCAATGTATTCACAAAAGTTATATACAAAGATATTTGTAGCATCATTGTCAACAAATGGCAAAAGATGGGAAACAAATGTCCATTTGTAAGAACCTAGTTAAATAAAATTTAGTATCCTCATACTATAGAATACTACACAGCCATTAAAAATAATCAGACAGTACTACATGTATTTATACAAAAAGATCTCCATAAAACAAGATTTATTTTACTTTTTCCTTTTTTATTTTATTTTTTCATCTTTAATGAGGTATAATTGACAAATAAAAATTGTATATATTCAAAGTATACTACTTGATGATTCAATGTATGTCTACATTGTGAAATGTTTATCCAATCAAATTAATTAACCTATCCATCACCACAGTCACCATTGTGTGTGAGTGTGTGTGTCTGTGTGTGTGTATGTGTGGTGAGGGCACTTAATATTAATATCTATTACTATTCTCTTAGAAAATTTCAAGTAAACAATAAAGTGTTATTAACTATTGTCACCATGCTGTATATTCGATCCCCAAAACTTATACTAAAAGGGTATAAAACCATGAATAGTATGGTACTAACATTTGTACATTTCTAAGTCCCTGAGGGTGATACCACTAAAATACTCCATTCAAGGAAAAAAAAAAGAAATTGGGCTGGGCATGGTGGCTCATGCCTGTAATCCTAGCCCTCTGGGAGGCCAAGGTGGGAGGATTGTTTGAGGTCAGGAGTTAGAGACCAGCCTGAGCAAGAGTGAGACCCCGTCTCTACTAAAAAAAAAAAAAATAGAAATTAGCCAGGCAACTAAAACTATAAAAAATTAGCTGGGCGTGGTGGTGCATGTCTGTAGTCCTAGCTACTCAGGAGGCTGAGGCAGGAGGATTGCTTGAGCCCAGGAATTTGAGGTTGCTGTGAGCTAAGGTGATGCCACGGCACTCTAGCCTGGGCAACAGAGTGAGACCCTGTCTCAAAAAAAAAAAAAAAAAGAAAAGAAAAAGAAAAAGAAAAGAATTGAAAAGGAAAGTTTTTCTGTAGAAGAACGGCAGCTAATAAATGTAGAAGGATGACAGATTTAGAAAATCATCATTTTGCAGGCCTAATGTCATAATGGATTTAGGTGAGGATCATCAATGGATGCTAAAATTATTGGGTGAGAATTTTTGTTTATGCATGAAAAGCACACGCATAAAGTCTCAAAGTATCACTGCCCCCTGATAATTCACTGATTACAAAGGAAAAATGTTTTTGTCAATGGAGAAATCTTAGCAAAGTGATTAAACTTAGCACCACTATTATTAAGACAGTCCAACATTATTATGTGCCTCCTGATATGATGCAACATGAAGTAAACAACAGCACCTATGAAACATTGCCCCAAATGTTTAATCTATTTTTTTTTATTTTCCTGAGTCGTTTTCCATATGACAAAATACCACAATTTGTTTATCTAGTTTTGTTGTTGCTGTTGTTAATGGGCATTTGGGTTGTTTCTAGTGTTTGACTATTATAAATAAAGCTTCTATATATATTTTTTGGACATATCCTTACTGTATAGCACAGTGGCATGATTGGGATACCATAGCTTTTTCCTTGATATTATACCTTTCCTCCATTCTGTTTCTCTGTCATGGCTGCAGATTTAGCTTTGGTAGGTAAGGATTGATTGGTGCTTTAAGTGTTAGTAGCTGGTACCAGTTGCCTATATTATGTTGTTCTTTACCTTATTCTGAACTACATTCATTGTCAAAGAGGGTAACAGTGTGACTCACCTAGAGATGTGTATGACTTGTATGCCTTGCTTCTAAGGCCCTCTTTCCTTGACCACAAACTATTGAATTGGTTCTGATTGTTCCTTTAGGTAGACCCTGATCCTGGTTATGGATTTCAAAGACTCAAAAGGATGATGAGCTTTATTGGAAACCAGATCAAGAAGTATAAGAGCCCTGAATACATGGAGAACGTGGCTGCTTTTAGGATTGAAATGGCAGGAAAAAAACCTAATGAAATAAAATACCACAAAATCCAAAGGGAACAAAATCAGAACAAAAAAAAAAAAAACAATGCACTAAAAAAAGACTGTAATGCCTTGGCCTTGAGAATCTGGTTGGCACAGCAACAGCTTAAGGACCTTGGCAGCAGGCAGAGAAACTACAGCGTGTTTTAAATGAACAGAGAACCACAGCCCAGGAGACCGTTTTAGCTTTAGAAATATCAGAAAGCAAATCAAGGGATTATTGGGAAATGAAGGTAGAAAAGGCTTAAGATCTTAGTGGTCAAACTCAGCCTATGTGAAAAGGAAAAGAGGGAGGGATGTACCCCCCCAAAATAGCCCCAGGCCTAAAAGCAAGGTGGATGGACGGATAGATAGAAAGATAAATTGATTGATTTAAGAGTAGATTGTAAAGGCATACAACATGATGTTTTGATATAATAATAGGGTATATTTTCTGTTATTAGGTACAAGAAGGTAACTCAGACTGAGATTTAATGGAAAATAAAAAGAAAAATATAAGAACAAATTGGAATAACCTCCCATTACCCCATGCCTTCATATAAAGGAACCCAGATTCAGAAAACTATTGAGGTGCCCTCTGAAAACTACAGACAAAATGTCAATAACAAGAGCAGGTTTTAATCCTTCTCTTGATGACTGATTGCAAAACATTTGGAAAGAATCAAGAGAGAGGAAGACCACAATGAGCAGCATAGGATATGTGAGGTATTGTTTTTTTTGTTTGTTTGTTTTGTTTTGTTTTTTTATTCTTTTTTCAGCATATTGTGGGGGTACAAAAGTTTAGGTTACGTATATTGCCCTTGTCCCCCTGCCACCCCCCCAAGTCAGAACTTCAAACGTGTCCATCCCCTAGACAGGGCGCATTGCATTCATTATGTATGTATACACCCATCCCCTCCCCCACTCACATCTGCCCAACACCAGATCAATGTTATTCCTGAATGTGCTCTTAGGTGATGATCAGTGAAACCAATTTGATGGTGAGTACATGTGGTGCTTATTTTTCCATTCTTGGGATACTTCACTTAATGAGTTTTAGGTGACACAGTAATTGTCATTTGAGAAACAGGATTGTCTAGGCCAAAAAGGAAGCTACTCAAGGGCATTCAGAGAGTTAGGATGCTAAGGGAAGGGGAGAGAAGATGAAACTCTCTAAAGCAGGATTTCAATATATATGGGTCTGGTCTGGATTAAATAATGGAATACCTCTTAGAAGAAATTATCCTACTTAGGAATGTGAAGGTAGGCAAACAGGTTTTACTAGGTCATTAAATATGAAATGTTCAATTTTAAATCAGAAGTTTAGTTTATTATATCTCAAACAAGAAGCAATATAATTAAACTATGTGCCTAAACTATCAACATAGTTTTGCCATCTTAAAGGTAGCTTGTTTATGCCAGCAGTGAAGAAGCCTAGAGAGCAAGTGGTGATGAAATCGTGAAATTTGTTTTCCACAGCTTGTTGAGACTTGAATATTTTTCCTTGCAAGAAGTGGTCCAAAGCCTGGAAGAAGTGGTAGTCAGTTGGTGCAAGGTCTGGTGAATATGGTGGATGACAGAGTTTCCAAGTCCAGCCTCTGTAGTTTGAGCAGAGTTGTTTGTGTGACATGTGGTCGAATGCTGTCTTGTAAAAGGATTGGCGTGTCACTATTGACCAATCTCGGTTGCTTAATTGCAAGCATCCTCATAATTTTATCCAATTGGTTGCAGTAGACATCCGCTGTAATCAATTGACTAGGTTTCATGAAGCTGTAGTGGATAATACCAGTGCTGGACCACCAAACAGACACCATTAGCTTTTTTGATGAATATTCAGTTTTGTACTGTGTTTGGACACTTCATCTTTATCCAACCATTGTGCCAAATGCTTTCAATTATCAAAAAGCATCCATTTTTTATCATATGTAATAATACGGTATAGAAATAGTTCACCTTTATGTCATGACAGCAAAAAAAGGCAAGCTTCGAGATGATTTCTCTGCTGATGCTCATTGAATTCATGTGGAACACATCCTTCCAGCTTCTTTACCTTGCCTATTTGTTTCAATGGTCCAGTATTGTTGGGATAGTAACGTTAAACCTTGCTGCTAAGCCACATGTCGGTTAAGATGGTTTCACTACCACTACAGCTTTCAGCTCATCATTATCCACCTTGGTCTCAGGTCGCTGACATGGTTCATTTTTCAAGATTAAAATCATCAAAATGGAACTTCTCAAACCGTCGACATACTGTACATTCATTAGCCACATTCTTCCCAAACACTTTGTTGATATTTTGAGCTGTCTGTGCTGCATTGGTTCCAGGACAGATATCATATTCAAAAATAACACGAATTTTTGACTTAGCCATGGTTTCACAAAAATTGCTCTAAAAAAATTGACAGATAATCACAAGCCAAAACATGCATTTGTAAGACTAAGGATGTACTGTCACAATGAAAATAAAACAAGAAGTGTCAAAGTGAAATGTCAGAGAAATCAACTGTCAAACTTAGTACGTAAGGAAATAGGACATTTCATACTTAATAACCTAATATTTGAATAGTGGATGCTTTCTGTAGTCCTAGAATTCCTTTTCTTCATAGCTCTCACTATGGAAAGGATCCCATAAAGCAAAACCTGAAGGAGTATGTTAGGAAAATATATGTCAAGATCACAAAACAAAGAAAAAAGAAAGGACAAAAGAAACTATGATCCAGCAAATAGTGTTAGTCTTACACAGATAGAGAAGACACAGGACCTTAAGAAATAAATAGGGGAAAAACAGAAGGAAATTAAACTAGAGGCATATGCCACTGATTCTGGAGGAAAAAAAAAGAGACAGCCAAAAGAATGTTGCACTACAGGTTACAAAAGACCTAGAGAATTTAAAACCCAAGAGAAGGCAAGGTTTGGGGAAAAAGGACATGGCTAAGGATATATTGGTGCTCGCTGGGTAGAACAGCCTTTGGAAGCATCAACAACAAAAACAGCTTTGGTTCAAGGATTTCTTGAGGGTATTTAACTTACTGAGTCAATTGTGTGAGGAGAAGGGAAAAATCTCCCTGAAAAGGCAAGTTTTGTTAGGCCAAGTAACCTATAGTAGACAGCAACAACAGCAGTAACTGTGGCACAGAGCAAACCCCTTGAAATCTCTCTCACTGGAGACACACACAGGTATACAGAGATGAGCATGAGATTGAGACTATGAGGACTGCTAAGCCAGGAATTTCACTTGGAGAGATGCCTGTTATAAATGGAATACCTTCTCACAAGAAGAAGTAGATTAGATTGTTAGGAATGCAGGAGTGAAAATGTAGATACTTTAAATATATAGGATGGATAATGAAGCAAAAGAGGAAAGGACTTAGAAAGGACTAAGAGACTAGAGAGGCCACCACAACAAACATCTAAATTCTACAAGAAGACAGGAGGCCAGCCTTTCCATCTCAGCTATCTGAGTCCAAAACTTGTGACCTTAAAACCCATCTGGAGAAATCTATAAGAGAATTATGACCATCTACTTCCCATGCCCTTATGAGGTTATCCACCAATATGTACAACTTCCTCTCTCAGAATGGTTGTTAAGCACAAAGTCATAATGAAATAAAAAGATTACAGCTTCCTCACACTCCCTCCCTCACTCAAGGAGGCCCTAGTAAAGAGAATGGCTTAGATTCCTTGAGCCATGCTTACTAGTGTGGTGGGTAGGGTCACTATGGGTTAAAAGGACACATACTATAGATGGCTTTCTCTGTAGCCATTTGGAATGATTGAAACACTAAGCTAGACCCTCCTGGGTGCCCAGCCATCTTTTCTTGCCTCTTTCATTTGATTGCTCAGGTACTTAGTGTTCTTATCAATTCAGTGATCAGCTTCTGATAAGATTGGAAATTGCCAGGAAAGGTGAAGCTCTTTTTGGATCTTGAACCTAAGTTATGTGCTGAAACCCAGCTTTACCAGAGAACCCTGTACCAGTGTACTGGGCACTAATTCTGCTTAACAGAAAGTGGTATTTTAATTCCGATTGGTCCTATCTGTCCTTGTCCCTTGTGTGTATGGCTTCTTTATGAACCTTACATGAAAAAGGTAATGAAGTTAAGTGAAACTGTCACTACTCCTGAGTCCTTACCCATGATACCAAATTATTACCATCAAAAATCATACCCGAGTTCCTGACAGGTCTTATGGGATTAGGGTTGGCAGGTCTGGGCACATCCATTTGGATATAATCAGGTAACAGACTAGAAATGAGGTGAAATGAGGTTGGTCCCTGAAACCACCATCACTAAGAAATTATTTTGTGGTCTCTAGTTAAAACTTGCCATAGAACCCTTGTCTTCCCTAGTTCATTCTTTTTTATGACCATTTAGTCTCTCTCTCAAAACTCCCACATGAATGAAATCCTGGTGGAAATGAAATTAGCCTCTTATTACCAGGCTAATCAATCAATGAGAGATGGATAGAGAAAGAGTTGATTTTTCAGTAACTGGAAATAGTGTTGTTTTTCTTTGCCATTGCTGCTATTGTTTCTTGAGGCCTCTTGGTGGAGAGATGAAGGGTGATTTCTTTCTTTATGTATACTTTTCCATATTTGCCAAATTTTCTATAATGTGTATTTATATCTTTGATAATTAGGGAAAAGTTTTAAAAAGAAGAAAAAAATCCATAAATTTAAAAGATTGAATTAAGAGAGACAGAGACAAAGACAGAGACAGACAGAGGCAGAGGCAGAGATTGAGTCTTCCCTTTCCCTATAATTCCAATCTTGTCTTAGAAATCAAAGTCATAACCCTCAGAGGACAATGGTCAATATGGAAATTCTATTATGAGGAGTGTTGCCCATCATAACAAATGACAAATTATGTATAATGTATATTACATATATTAATAATATACAATGCATATATTATATATTCTTATTGGATATATTTTTATATGTTATATATATAAAGTATGTTTAATTCACATTTTTAGCTCAACTTGTCCATAAATTGTTTTCTACTCCTTCTAAAACAATCAGTTGCTATCTCAAAGGATAAACACTCTCTGAAAAACAAAACTAGTTATTAGATTCTATCTTAGTATTACTCAGACTTGATTGCCCTGTCTACAGGTGGCGGGGTTAGCAAAAAGGTATTTTCAGTCATCCTGAGTGCTGTAAGGGCAAAACATAGTCCTTAATAGGTTGGTGGAAGATCCCAGATACTAGTAGGGTACGGGGCCCTGATAATGTCAGGGTGCAAAATAGGAATAACAACAGTTTCCCATCACAGAGCAAGACTGAGTCATATTCAAAAAAGAGTTTTGACATCCAGGAGTAAAATGTTGAGTTTGCTATTATCTGTTCTTACGAACATGGAGGCAGACTGCACCTTTAGCTGATACCAGAATGGACAACACCCAATCTAAATTTGGAGGTCCTTGTTACTGTGGGTAAAGAATCAGTTAGCCTACATTGCACTGCTAGAAGACAGAGTTCCTGGGATGGCCTCAGAATTCTTCAACTGAGTTTTTGTCTTTCACCAAATGGAGATGAAGAAGCCCTGGTTCTCATCATTAAAGGGCAAGATTATAAATTTTACTTTATGTCTACAGTTCAAAAAGCACTGAAATATATATATTCTCATGTAACTGACATCCCCAATCAACACACAGAACATTTCTAGCACTCCAAAAAGTTGCTTCACGCAGCATGGCAGTCAGTCTCCTTCCCTAAACCCCAAGCCCCAGGAAGTCACTGATCTGTTTCTGTTACTATCAGTTAGTTTTGTCTCTTTTAGGATTTCAGTAAGTGAAATGATACAGTATCTACTGTTTTATGTCTGGCTTCTTTCACTCATAAAAAGTTTTGAGATTTATCCATGCTGTTGTGTGTATCCATATTTATGCCTTTTAAAAACAGCTTTATCAGAGTATTATTTACACATCATGATATAAACAAACTGTGGTATGCTCAAACAACCCCATCAACAAATGGGCAAAAGGAATGAACAGAAACTTTTCAAAAGAAGACAGAATAATGGCCAGCAAACATATAAAAAATGCTCAACATCTCTAATCATTAGAGAAATGCAAATCAAAACCACAATGAGATACCACCTAACCCCAGTGAGATTGGCCTCTATCAAAAAATCCCAAAACAACAAATGCTGGCGAGGATGTGGAGAGACAGGAATACTCTTACACTGCTGGTGGGACTGCAAATTAGTGCAACCTCTGTGGAAAAGAATTTGGAGATACCTCAAAGAGCTAAAAATAGAAATACCATTCGATCCAGCAATAGCACTATTAGGCATCTACCCAAAAGAGCAAAAGACATTCTATAATAAAGACATCTGCACCCGAATGTTTATGGCAGCACAATTCACTATTGCAAGGATGTGGAAACAACCCAAGTGCCCATCGATTCATGAGTGGATTATTAAAATTTAGTATATGTATACAATGGAATATTACTCAATTATAAGAAATGAAAGTGATCTAGCACCTCTTATATTTTCCTGGATAGAGCTTGAGCCCATTATCCAAAGTGAGGTATCACAAGATTGGAAGAATAGGCACCACATGTACTCACCATCAAATTGGCACTGACTGTTCAACACTATGGTGCTCATATGGTAGTAATATTCTCCAGGGATTAGGGGGTTGGGGGGTAAACTCACAACTAATGGACGTGGTGAGCATTGTAGAGAGGAAGGGCACGTCTCTAATCCTTGCTTGGGTGAGGCAAAGACATAAAATGTAACCAAAATGTTTGTACCCTCATAATATCCTGAAATAAAAAGAAAAAAAATCTGGTATATACAGTCCATAGAATACTATACAGCAATAAAAAGGAATGAGCTTGTGCCTGTAATCTCAGCTACTCAGGAGGTTGAGGTGGGATGATCATTTGAGGGCATGAGTTTGACACCAGCCTGGGCAACATAGCAAGACCCCCATGTCTTCATTTAAGAAAAAGGAATGAAGTGGAAGGGGAGAGCATTTGCTGAATTCCTAACTCCACCATTCTGAAAGTCTATCTCCTTCCAGCTCACTCCTTTATATTGCTACATATATAATTTTTGTACATGTATGGTGTGAGGTAGAGGTCACAGTTCATTTTTCTCCATATATTAATAGATAGCCAGTTGTTCCAACACCGTTTATTAAAAAGATTATCAGGTCTCCATTGACTTGATTTTGTAACTTGTGTCAATAATCAATTGAGAAGCCAGGCATAGTGGTGTGCACCTATAGTTCCTCCTACTCAGAAGTCTGAGGCAAGAGGATTGCTTGAGCTCAGGAGTTTGAGACCAACCTGGGCAACATAGTGAGAACCCATCTCTTAAAAAAATCATAGGTCTTTCCTAGGAAAATTAGAAAAACAAACAAAAATCAACAGAGAGAAAATATTTGCAAATCACATATTCAACAGAAGACTCATATCCAGAATATATAAAGAACTTTCTAAACTCAATAGTAAAAAAACAAAGAACCCAATATTTTTAAATGGGCAAAAGACTTGAATAGATATTTCACCAAAGAATAAACAGTTGGCAACCAAACACATGAAAAGATATTCAACAGCACTGGCCAGGCCGGGCGCGGTGGCTCACGCCCGTAATCCTAGCACTCTGGGAGACCGAGCCAGGCGGATCACTCGAGGTCAGGAGTTCGAGACCAGCCTGAGCAAGAGCGAGACCCCATCTCTACTAAAAATAGACATAAATGATCTGGACAGCTAAAAATATATATAGAAAAAAATTAGCTGGGCATGGAGGCACATGCCTGTAGTCCTTCCTACTTGGGAGGCTGAGGCAGAAGGATGGCTTAAGCCCAGGAGTTTGAGGTTGCTGTGAGCGAGGCTGACACCACAGCACTCTAGCCCAGGCAACAGAGCGAGACTCTGTCAAAAAAAACAAAACAAACAAACAAAAAAACCCAGCACTGGCCATTAATAAAATTCAAATTAAAATCACAGAAAGATGTACAAACGACTAAAAAGCACATGTGAAGGTGCTCAACATCATTAGTCATCAGGAAAATGCAAATAAAGACAATCACACACCTATTAGAGTGGCTAAAATATTGCTTCATGATTCTGGATGAAAAAATATATAGAATGGCTAAAATAAAAATATTGATAATGTCAGATGCTGATGAAGATGCAGAGAAACTTATCTCTCCTATATTGATGGTAGGAATGTAAAATGGTACAGCCACTCTGAAACGTAATCTCACAATTCTCTAAGGTGTTAAACAGAGAAATTGCATCCAGAATAGAGGTGTGAAATGTTGCATGGACACCTTCCCCAGAGAAACAACCATAACTGGTGAAAATTATTTTTGAAAATAATCATTTAAAGTCTTCAGAAATTGTCCCAGGGGCATAGAACAAATACGGAGATATTTATTCAAGAAAATCTTCTAAATCTTAGTAAAAAAAACACAGTGAGAGTCTCAGGCTAAATGATAGAAATTCCACTCTGGGCAGGTAGTCAAGCAGACGTGGTTTCTCCCCAGGAGAGGTAGGCAACCATCATTTCTCATTCTCTACAGCTTCATGTTACAGAAGCTGTATTCCAACCAAGCATGGTTGAGGGGGATTGGGGCTCCCTTTCTCCAGCCAGCTTTAACTCATAGGATGAACACTCTAACCCAGGCATGGCAGGCCAAAAATACTGGACCCAAATCACCCTCATCCCAGCTAGCTCATGGGATAGCCTCCACATTGAAGAGGTAAGACACACTCTACTTGTAAAGGAGATGTGTCATTCTGAGAGAAGCAAGCCACTGATCCCAACCCCAGCTCTAGTTTTGTCCAGGGGTAGAGGTAAGCTGTGAGAGCAGGAAGGTCTGAAGATCTTCCCAGAGAAACTGACTTTATTTGGAACACAGTGTGGAGAAGTTTAAGCCAAATTGTGCTCTTGAAACAATGGAGATTTTGGTGGTAAGCAATAAAGAAGAGGCTAGTAGCTCCATGAGAACAACAAACTAAACTATAGGCCAGTTTACCAGAGAAAACCATGGAAAGAGATAGCTAAGAAAAGCCCTCCTGGAGTCAGAACAAAATTCAAAGGCAAGCAACAAAAACTACCTCTGCAAAGGGGCCCAAATTTAATTGCCTCATAGTAAGGAACAATTTATTCCTCCAGGCACTGTCAGAAAAAGTAGAGCAATTAGCCAGCAATTAGTGGTACCTAACAGCTCTGTGTGTTACCACAAGAAGCAGATAACAGAGAGGTCAGGTAAAGAGACAAAGAGAGCCCTGCTAAAACCCCTGTCATCTTACAGTGACTTCATACATGTCCAAAGCTGTGCCCTCTGAGAAATAACACTAACGTCTGCACACTTGCAGGGGAAATAGACCTCACTAAAATAGTTCATGCATATCACTAAACAAATAAACAAGCAAACAACAAGAAGAAACCCTGGATGGGGGAGAGTCCATATTCAGAGTTGCTGCAATATATTATCTAAAATGTCTAGTTTTTGAATAAATATATGAGATATTGGAGTTGAAAAGCACAATAACTAAAATGGAAAATGCACTACAGGGGCTAAAGTGTACATTTGAACTGGAAGAAAAAATAATCGGTGAACTTGAAGATAGACTGATAGAGATTACATAATCTTAAGAACAGAGAGAAAAAAGAATGAAGAAATATGAACAGAATCTCAGAGATGTGTATGACAATATTAAGTAAACATAATAAAGGGAGTATCAGAAGGAGAGGATAGAGAAAAGGAGCAAAAAAAATTCAAATAAATAATGACTAAAATTTTATGAAATTTGATGAGAAACATTAATCTACACATCTACGAAGCTTAACAAACTGCAAGTAGGACAAATGTAAAAAGATCCACACCAAGATATGTCATAGTAAAAATGTTGAAAGACAAAGAGAAAATCTCAAAAGTAGCAAGAAGAAAAATGACTCATCACATACAAGGGAACTACAGTGAGATTAACCACTGACTTCTCACCAGAAACCATGGAGAGCAGAAGGCAGTAGGATGATATATTCAAAGTGCTGAAAGAAAAATTCCCTGCTAATCAAGAATTTATATCCAGAAAAGCTGTCTTTAAAAAGGAAGCCAAAATTAAAGGCATTCTCAAATAAGCAAAAACTGAGAGAATGTGTTGCTCGCAGACCTGCCTTACAAGACATACTAAAAGAAGTTCTTCAGCCTGAGAGAAGGTGACCCCAAACAAAATTAACTGCTCTTAACATCTATTATGAATATAGACACAAAAATCCTCAACAAAAAAACTAGCAATCAGAGCCAGGTGCCTTGGTACATGCCTGTAGTCCCAGCTACTTGGGAGGGTGAGGCAGGAGGATCACTTGAAGCCAGTTCAAGTCCAACCTGGGCAGCACAGTGAGACCCCATCTCAAAAAAAAAAAAAAACACCTTAGCAATCTGAATCCAGCAACATATAGAAAGGATTATATATCATGACCAAGTGGAACTTATCCCAAGAATGCAAAATTGGTTTAAATATGAAAATCAATGTAATACATCTTATTAATAAAATAAAGGACAAAAACCATATGACCTCTCAAGAGAAATGGAAAAGCATTGGACAAAATCAAATATCCTTTCATGATAAAAACACTCAACTCATCAGAAATGGAAGGGAACTTCCTCAATCTGATAAACAGCATCTACCAAAAAACCCACAGGTATCATCATGCTTAATATTGAAAGACTTAAAACTATCCCCTCAAGGTCAGGAACAAGACAAGGATGTCCCTCTCACCATTTCTATGCAATATTTTAGTGGAAATTCTAGCTAGAACAATTAAGCAGGAAAATGAAATAAAAGACATCCAAATTGAAAAGGCAGAAGTAAAACTATCTCTATTTGCAGATGGAATGATCTTGTATAAAGAAAATACTTAAAAATCTTCCAAAGAAAATGACTAGAGCTGGCCTGGTGCAGTGGCTCCTGCCTGTAATCCCAGCACTTTGGGAGGCTGAAGCTGGAGAATCTCTTAAGGACAGGAGTTGAAGACCAGCCTGGGCAGCATAGTGAAACCCTCATCTGTACAAAAAAAAATTAAAAATTATTTATCCAGGTGTTGTGGTGCACACCTGTAGTCCTATCTGCTTGGGAGGCTGAGGCAGGAAGATTGCTTGAGCCCAGGAGTTTAGAGCTGCAGTGAGCTATGATCACACCATTGCACTCCAGCCTGGGCAACAGAGGGAGACCCTATCTCTAAAAAACAACAATAAAAACCCACAAAAAATCTAGGGCTAATAAATGAGTTTAGCAAGGTTGCAGAATTGCAGAATACAAGATCAATATATGGAAATCAATTGTATTTCTCTTTGTTAGCAATGAATAATCTGAAATGAAATTAAGAACATACTTCCTGTTACAAGAGCATCAAAAAATACTTGGGAATAAATTTAACAAAAGAAGTGCAAGGAAGGCCGGGCGAGGTGGCTCATGCCTGTAATCCTAGCACTCTGGGAGGCCGAGGCGGGTGGATTGCTCAAGGTCAGGAGTTTGAGACCAGCCTGAGCAACAGTGAGACCCCGTCTCTACTAAAAATAGAAAGAGATGATCTGGTCAACTAAAAATATATACAGAAAAAATTAGCCGGGCATGGTGGCGCATGCCTGTAGTCCCAGCTACTCGGGAGGCTGAGGCAGGAGGATCGCTTAAGCCCAGGAGTTTGAGGTTGCTGTGAGCTAGGCTGATGCCACGGCACTCACTCTAGCCCGGGCAACAGAGCAAGACTCTGTCTCAAAAAAAAAAAAAAAAAAGGAAGTGCAAGGCTTGTACATTGAAAACTACAAAACACTGTTAAAAGAAATTAAAGAAAACCTAAATAAAAGGAAAAGAAATTTCATGTTCCTGTATCAAAAGACTTAAATATTGCTAAGATGGCAATAATCCCCCAAATGACCTATTTATTCAACACAATAACAATCAAAATTCCAGCTTGCTTTTCTGCAGGAATTAACAAGTTAATCCTAAAATACATACAGATATGCAAGGAATCCAGAATAGTCAAAACAATCTTGAAAAAAAGAACAAAGTTGGGGGACTCACATGTCCCAATTTTAAAACTTATTATAGAGCTACAGTGCAGCAATTAAGACAGTGTGGTACCAGCATAAAAATAAATATATAGACCAATGGAATAGAACTGAATGTCCAGAAATAAATCCTCAAACATATGGTCAGTGGATTTCTGACAAGAAGGCCAAGACAATTCAACAGGGAAAAACATGTCTCAACAAAGACATGTGCTGGGACAGCTAGATATTCACATGCAAAAGAATGAAGTTGGAGCCATTCCTCATACCATACACAAAAATTAACTCAAAGTGGATCAAAGACCTAAATGTAAGAGCTAAAACTATAAGGCCCTTAGAAGAAAGCACAGGAGAAAATCTTTATCACCTTGAGTTTAACAATGGTTTCTTAGACATGAAACCAAAAGCACAAGCAACAACAACAACAAAATGGATTAACTGAACTTCATCAAAATTTAAAATTTTTGTGCTTCAAAGGATATCATCAAGAAAATTTTAAAAACAACCCAGATAGGTGGCAGCAGCTGTGAGCGGCGGAACCGTTACCTCTGAGGGGTGCCCAACATGACCAGTTCTAACAAGTTCAAGCTGAAGCAGCCACCCGAGGATGGCATCTCCTCGGTGAAATTCAGCCCCAACACCTCCCAGTTCCTGCTGGTATCTTTCTGGGACACGTCTGTGCGCCTCGACGATGTGCCGGCCAACTCCATGCGGCTCAAGTACCGGCACACTGGTGCGGTCCTGGACTGAGCGTTCTAGGATGCAACACACACCTGGAGTGGGGGATTAGATCATCAACCGAAAATGCATGATTTGAACACTGATCAAGAAAATCTTGTTAGAACCGATGATGCCCCTATCAGATGTGTTGACTACTGTCCGGAAGTGAATGTGATGGTTACTGGAAGTTGGGATCAAACAGTTAAATTGTGGCATCCCAGAACTCCTTGTAATGCCGGGACCTTCTCTCAGCCTGAAAAGGCGTATATCCTCTTAGTGCCTGGAGATCCACTAATTGTGGGAACAACAGGCCGCAGAGTGTTGGTGTGGGACTTATGGAACATGGGCTATGTGCAGCGGCGCAGGGAGTCCAGCCTGAAATACCAGACTCGCTGCATCTGAGCATTTCCAAACAAGCAGGGTTATGTATTAAGCTCTATTGAAGGCTGAGTGGCAGTTGAGTACTTGGACCCAAGCCCTGAAGTACAAAAGAAGAAATATGCCTTCAAATGTCACAGACTTAAAGAAAATAATATTGAGCAGATTTTCCCAGTCAATGCCATTTGCTTTCACAATATCCACAATACATTTGCCACAGGTGGTTCTGATGGATTTGTAAATATTTGGAATCCATTTAACAAAAAGCAACTGTGCCAGTTCCATTGGTACCCCACCAGCATCGTATCACTTGCCTTCAGTAATGATGGGACTACGCTTGCAATAGCATCATCATATATGTATGAAATGGATGACACAGAACATCCTGAACATGGTATCTTCATTCGCCAAGTGACAGATGCAGAAACAAAACCCAAGTCCACCTAATCATCTCCTGAAAGTGGTTTCTCTATGGAAAGCTTTCTTTGCTTCCTACAAATATATGTTTATCTCTTAAGGGATGTGTTATAGTCATTGTGGACACTTTATTTAGTATGTGGATTTCTCTGTTCTTACAAGAAACCTGTTTGTGTACCCTTTAATACTTTGTTTAGGATGAGAAATCTTTGTGTCCTTGTGCAGTAGTCTGAAGAATTCCCCTTCCCACCCCCAAGCAAGCCCAGTTGCTGTTTATGAGCATTTGAGCTCTTTCTGTAATATAACCTAAACCTGTTATTTCCATGCTGTCTAATAAATCAGAGATTCAGAACCTTTAAAACAAACAAACAAACAAAAACAACCCAGATAATGGTAGAAAATATTCACAAATTATATATCTGATAAAGGACTGTATCTAGAATATATAAAGAAACTCTAATAACTCAACGATAAAAGATAGGTAACACAATTTAAAAACAGGCAAACAATTTGAATAGCTATTTCTCAAAGGAATATACACAAATGGCCAATAAAGCACATGAAAAGATGCCCAACATCTTTAATTATCAGGGAAATGCTAATCAAAACCACAATGAGATACAATTTCCCACCCACTATAATTACTATAATAAAAAAGACATACAATGAAAAGTGTTAGTGAGGATGTGTAAAAATCAGAAAATCAGAACCTTCATAAATTGCTGGTTGGAATATAAAATCATGCAGCCACTTTGAAAACAATTCAACAGTTCCTCAAAAAGTTAAACATAGAGGTACCATATGACCCAGCAATTCCAAAAGAAATGAAATTCCAAGAGAAATTAAAACATATCCCCACACAAAAATTTGTATACAATGTTCATAACAGCATTACTCGTAATAGCCAAAACAGTGAAAACAATTCAATTTTCCATCAATTAATGAATGGATACACTATTTGTGATATATCTATACATTGGAATATTATTCAGCCATAAAAATGAAGGAAGTGCTGATGCATGCTACAGATGAATGAACCTTGAACACATTATGTTAAAGGAAAGAAGCCAGACACAAAATACCACATATTATATGATTCCATTTATATTAAATGAGTAAGCAATATGTGAAGACAGAAGGCAGATTAATGATTGCCTAGGGCTGGGAAAGGGGAGGAGGGAATAGGCAGTGACTGCTAATTAGCATGGGGTTTCTTATTGGGGTGATAAAAATTTCTGGAATTAGTGATGATGGTTGCACAACACTGTGAATATAGTAAAAACCATTGAATGCTTAAAAGGGTGAATTTTATGGCATGTGGATTGTATCTCAAGCTTTTGAAAACACAATGAAATATCAATTGTGATAAGGTGAATAATGCCTCCCCCCACAAGGTCTACATCCTAATCCCTGAAAGCTGTGAATATGTTACCTCAAATTGTAAAACAGGGTTTTCCAGATATTATTACATTAAGGATCTTGAGCTGGGGAGATTATCCTGGATTATCTTTATAGGCCCAATATAATCACCAGGGTCCTTTTAAGATGGAGGCAGGAGTCAAAGGGAGATGTGGCAACAGAAACATAGGTTGCAGTGATGTGCTTTGAAGGTACAGGAAGAGGCCATGCATGAGCCAGGGAATGTAGGTGGGCTCTAGAAGACAGAAAAGTCAAGGAAACAGAGTCTCCCATACAGCTTCCATAAGGAATGCAGTCCTTCCAGCACCTTGATTATAGCCCCATAAGACTCATTTTGGACTTCTGATTTCTAGAACTCTAAAATAATACATTTGTGTTTTTAAGTTACTAAATAATTTGTACAGCAGCAATAAGAAACTAACACACCATTTTGCATCCAATAAATACATAAATGGCTGAAACAAAATATGCTGAGCATATTAAGTATTGGTGAAGTGTAGAACAATTAGAACTCTTATGTCCTACTGGTGGGAATGTAAACTGGTATAACCACTTTGGAAAACAGTTTTGCAGTTTCTTAGAAAGGTAAAACATATATCTACCATATGATCCAGCCATTTTATTCCTAGGTATTTACCTAAGAGAACTAGAAGCATATGTTCATACAGAGACATATACACAAATGTTCATAACAGCATTATTTATAATAGCCAAAAAGTAAAAACAACCCAAATGTCCATTAACATATTCATGGATAAACAAAACTTGATATACAATGGAATACTACTTAGGAATAAAAGGGAATAAACTATACGCAATACGATATGGATGAATATCAAAATAATTATGCTGAGTAAAACAAGTCAGAAAAAGGAGTACTAAGTGTTTGATTACATTTACATAAAACTCTCAAAAATGTAAAATAAACTAAAATTGTGACAATGGTTGCCTATAGACAGGGAATATGGAGGTGGGGCTTGGAAAGTGGTGAGAGTTACAAGGCAGTGATTAAAAAGCAGCATCAGGAAACTTTGGAGGTGATGGATTTATTCCTTATCTTGATTTCAGGGTTTTACAGAGATATACATGTGTCAAAACTCATCAAACTTTATATGTACCGTTTATACCCTCTCATGGGTATACAGCAGCCAGAAGCACAATTAATACTTATAAAATTGATTCGTATCATATGAAGAAAAATCAAATCTCTAAGAACAATGACATACAAAGGTGGACAACAGATGGATTAGAAAACTAAAAGTGAAAGGTAACTGTCTTAGTCCATTCTGTTCTGCTATAACAGAGTACATGAGACCGGTTAATTTAAGAAGAACAGATATTTATTTCTTACAGTTCTAGAAGCTGGAAAATCCAAAGTTGATGGGCCTGCATCTGGTGAGGGCCTTCTTGCTGTGTTATCCCATGGTAGAAGGTAGAAGGGCAAGAGAGCACATGTGTGCAAGAGAGAGGGGAGAGGCTGAGAGAAGAGAGGGAGAGAGAGAGAGCATAAAAAGGGGCCTAATTCAGTTTTATAACAAACCCACTGTTGTGATAACATCAATTCATTCATGAGGGCATAGTCTCTTAAAGGTTCCACCTCTCAACACTGTTGCATTGGGGATTAAGTTTCCAACACATAAACTTTGGGGCACATATTCAAACCATAGCTGTAACACTATAACTTTAATAGAAGTTATAAAAAATCATATTTGTGACTAGGGAAGAGGGTCGATTGGGGGAAGAACTTTTTAAACAAAATCCCAAAAGCAAAATCATAAAGCAAATCTTTGATAAATTTCAATATGTTAAAATTAAGAGTTTCTATTCAACATAGAACATCACAGACAACATTAATAGAAAGATGATAAAATTGGAGAAAATATCAAAGTCTAAAACTGACAAAGAATTAATACCTAAAATATACAAGAATTCTGGCCAACCAACAACAAAAACTCAGAAACTCCAGTAGAAAAATGAGCAAGTGATATGTACAGGCAATTTACCTAAGAGCAAGAGCAAATGACAAATAAGTATATGGAGAAATGCTCAACCCATTCCCAATCACAGAAATGTAAAATTTCGAAAAACAATGAAATATCCGTTTGTAACTATTAAACTGACAAAACTTAGAAAGCAGGGTCATGCCAAGTGCTGGTGAAGACTGGAGCTATAGGAACTCTCAAGCAGGTAGGAGCATAGATTTGTACCATCATTCCAGAGAACTAACCAGAGTCAGTTAGTTAAATTTGATTCTTGTCCCATGCCTCAGAAATTTTGTTCCTGAGTCGGTATCCAAAAGAAATTCTTCCATAGGTTCAGGTACAGGTATGTTCACTGCAGTATGGTTTGTGGTGGTGGGGAGTTGGAGGTGCTGGGAGAGTACCGTGCAGCAGAAAAAAGCAATGGACTAGATTGGACATACGGACATAGCAACATGGATGGAGCTTTTAAACAGTGCTGAGGGGAAAATGAGATATACAACACAATGCCATTTACATACATTGAAAAATCAGCACACATGATCACACATACCCTGCAAGAATAACTATAAATTAAAATATTAATATATACAGCAAACATATTGGAATAGTTGTATATGGAGTGGAAAAGGGAAATGGGAGTCAAACATGGGGATGGAAAGCAGTAACTAAACAAGGATGAGCACAGCCCTTAACAATGGTGATGTAAAAATAAAATACCAGAATATAAAATAATTCAGCCAGGAGGCAATAAAAGCAGCCAGTATGTAGATTTCAAGAACTACAAAGACCATATTTCTTACTCTTCAAAAATCTGTAGGATAAGGAACAAAAGGAGGTGAAGTGAGTGGCTTAGCCTAGAAGCTGAACTGCTAAAGAAAAATATCTAGCATTAATGTCCTAGAAAGAGCTAATATTGTCAAATCTCAGAGTGACATGATTCCTTTCTTTTTAGGGATTTTTTCTATCTTCTCTATATCTGTGTTTAGAGACAGGAACTATTTTGAATCTACAGGCATATACTTGTGGAGCTGAGACTATAATCTCTGTTTCTTGAGCCCATGAGTTTTGGAACTTACATGCAAGAAAGAATTTTATAATAAAAAGGTTACTTAAAACTGGCCCAAATGATTGAGGGAGTTTGTTTCTCTGACATCTTTAAAAGCAGAAAATATTTTTCCAGGTCAATTTAAAATCTGTGGTTCATATAACATTTCCATATCTCTACCAAACCTAACCATCACTTACTTGACTTACCCCATGAGTGATCATTCTGAGACTACTCCACTAAGCGGAATATGCAAAATAAGAAATAATGTAATTCCTTTTAGCTTGAGGTTTTGTATAGATCAGGAAATAAAAGTAAGGGAGTATCTTTCCCTCAGGGATAATTTATCACTTTTATTTATAAGTAAAGAACAACAATAAATATGACAAACGTGCTTGGGTAGGTGCTCAGATGCTCAGTGGTCACTTCTAGACAACCTCTTTTTCAAGGGTTGACTACAGTTGGCCACATATTTTAAGATGGACTATGTTTGGAAATCTCACTTACATAGTATTCAATTTAACACAGCAGGAATTGAAAAATACTATCTTTCTAGATTCAGTTATTCATTCATCTAACAAATGAACATATGTTTAAAGCCTGATATTGAGGGGTGAGACTGTGTTAGAGTCAGTAGATTAGAAGCTGTGAGTATATTTTATAAGGGTACTGTCTTTGCCAATAGTATAAGACATTCACAGGACAAGGGTATGAGCGGAGCCATTAGCTGTTGGACAAGAAAAATTATTTTCTAGTAAAAGTATTGCTTAGAAATTCTAGAATTCTCATGGACCCTTGTACCAATCCCCACATTTTCTTCCTCACAATGATACCCTGTACATCTCCCCACAAAATGCAAAGTATGGAATTTTTAGCAGATGTCATTCCCAATGTAAGATCTGATATGGTTGAGGGGCCTCAAAGTAGGTTAGGGTATTAAGGGTTTTAATTATTTACAAATAACACTTTCTGGTTAATTTGAAAAAGGAGTAAAGCTGGGTCACATGAGGTCTCACTAGTGCTCTTTGCTATTAAATCTTTGCTGAGAGTGGGAATCCTGCTGCCAGGATTTTGGTGTGGGAGACTTAAAGGGTTTGCCGATGAGCAAAGGGAATATTAAGCCAAGGTCTGCTGCACAGTGCTTTGGATTTTAATGGTGACATTTTATATCTTGACAGCCCAATAAATATGTAAGGAGACAGTAGCATTAGTGTGTCCCCAGATACAGCCTCCAAGTGTTAACATAATGAGGCAGTATAAATTCACAGTTGGTCAATCTGCCCAGATTTCTAAACTCGCCACTTTACTGTGTAAAAATTTCCTACAGGAGATTTCAGAATCAATAATTCTCTATCAGAGGTTTGAGGAAGCAAAAGAAGTCCTACCCAGTTACCTGCTGTTTCTCTGAGGGACGGCCAGAGTCATGATTAAGCCCCAACCCATCTCCTCAGCTCAGCTGTAGCTATAATTAAGTATAAGCCATAATCTGCCTTTAAAATGCCCTCCACTTTCCATGCCTTCCTTGCACAGGCGTAACTATTTTAAAAAATCATATCATCAAGGGCTCAAATTGGGTCTTTATCCTGTCCTCCTATTTCTGATATCAAATGTGTAAATCCTTGAGCTCTGCTGTCTGATTCTGAAGAGCCTGTTCAAGTGCTTTTTAATAATTTAGTGGTTTGAGGGATTTTAACACTCATTCTCTCTGGGGCACCTGCTGATATTCTGAAGTACAAATTTGGTACTCTTATCTCAGCTTTGATGCAGAGTATGGAGTTCTGGAGATGACAAATGAAATGTCCTTTGACAGATCTGTGAACCTGTCCTGCTTGCCAGCTTCCCAACAGGACAAGATCCTTGTCACTTCAGCTGATTTGATACTGGCTGCAACAAGGAGCCCAGAGTATTCAGAGATAACCAACCCATTTACCAGTTGCACTGGTACGTGGTTATTTATTTAAACATTTTCAGTAAAGTGCCCAGACAGGCTAATTAGGAGAACCATAGAAAAGTTGGACCCAATCTCACCCAAACAGAGATAGTCCATGAAAATAATTGCTTGGGCTGAAATGAAGAAACTTGACTGGTATGACCCCAAATCTTTAATGGTCACTCGGTACCCTTAGCCTTGGCATTTTTCTATCTTCTCTATATCTGTGTTTAGAGACAGGAACTATTTTGAATCTACAGGCATATACTTGTGGAGCTGAGACTATAATCTCTGTTTCTTGAGCCCATGAGTTTTGGAACTTACATGCAAGAAAAAATTTTATAATAAAAAGGTTACTTAACACTGGCCCAAATGATTGAGGGAGTTTGTTTCTCTGACATCTTTAAAAGCAGGAAATATTTTTCCAGGTCAATTTAAAATCTGTGGTTTGGCCGGGCGCGGTGGCTCATGCCTGTAATCCTAGCCCTCTGGGAGGCCGAGGCAGGTGGATCGCTCGAGGTCAGGAGTTCGAGACCAGCCTGAGTGAGACCCCGTCTCTACTAAAAATAGAAATAAAATTATCTGGACAACTAAAAATATATATAGAAAAAATTAGCCGGGCATGGTGGCGCATGCCTGTAGTCCCAGCTACTCAGGAGGCTGAGGCAGTAGGATCGCTTAAGCCCAGGAGTTTGAGGTTGCTGTGAGCTAGGCTGACGCCACGGCACTCACTCTAGCCCGGGCAACAGAGTGAGACTCTGTCTCAAAAAATAAATAAATAAATAAATAAAATAAAATCTGTGGTTCATATAACATTTCCATATCTCTACCAAACGTAACCATCACTTACTTGACTTACCCCATGAGTGATCATTCTGAGACTACTCCACTAAGTGGAATGTACTGTTCCTTTCCCATCATATGGCAAAAGACTGGTAGCACTTCTCAAAAACCTGCCTTTCACTTTGGTTTCTCATTACTGATGAGAAAGAAATTGTTATATTTAAATATGCATGCCCACATAGGTACATAGGCTTATATGTATGCATATGCACAAATGCAGTTAGGCAACATTTATTGAATGCAGAACACTATGTGGCAGGAAGTACCAGGGGAAATTTTAAAAAAACACCTAATCTCTGCCCACATGATAGTTACAGTCTAATGGACAATTTGCGATGCATAGGAAGATGAGCAAAAATTGATTACTCTAGAGATAGAAGCCTCTCTCTCGTCTGTAACATTTATTTTTATTCTCCTGAGTAGAAAAGTAATGCATGTTTTTCACAAAAACTTTAGAAAGTAATCACCTGTAATACTAGTACCCAGAAATATATAATATATTTTATATTTAAATTGATTAAATTATAACATTTAAATATATATCCTTCAGCCTTGGTTTTTTCTATGTTCATAAAATGTCTTTAAAACTAAATTATGAATATCATTTTATAAACTAATAAACTAATTTTTCTCATTTGACAATGTCATAAACATTGTCCCTGTCATTAAATTTTCTTCTAAAATAAGGTACTTAATGACACTATTTTATCAAATATATGCCATAATTTATTAACAAATACTCTAATTCACAACAATGTGAATATACTTAACACTACTAAATCACACACTTAAAAAATGGTTAAGATGGTTAAAAAAAACTTTGAAAAACAAACCAAAAACTACCGTAATTATTGAAGAAAGTTAGGCCATTTTAACTTTTTGCTATTATAAACAATTCCACAATGAAAAATCCTTGCAGGTTGTTTTGTATAGGTTCATATCCTTGATTCTTTCTTTGGAAAAAATTCCTAAAATTGGAACTGCTAAGCTAAAGTGTATGAAGAAAAATAGAAATGTCCTTATTGCTTTTTATTATTTTAAAAATAATTCATGCTTGTAATTTTTTAGAAAATGTCAAAACATAAAAAAGAAAATAAAAATTACCTTTAACCCCACTATTCAGAGATAAACACTATTAATATATATTAATACTTTTCTCTTCATATATATTACTATATATACTTAAAATAGGAGCATACTGTTATATGTTTGATAATCTACATTTTCATATTACAACATATCATAAATATCTTTCCATACCAATAAATGTAGACAGAAATAATCATATTTAATTTCTGTAATACATTTCACTGTACAGTTGTACCATAAGTTATGTAACCAATACTGTATTTTGAATATTTAGCTTTTCTAGTTTTGCATTATTATTAACAACGTTTTGATGAGCAGTCTTATACACACAGCTTTGTGCACTTATGTGATTATTTCCTCAAGATAAGTTTCCAAATGTAGAATTGCTAAGTAAAAGAGCATGCACATTTTTAATTAAATTAAATTAAATTTTTATTGATCTGTAATATTTATACATTTTGGCATGCATATTTTTAAGGATTTTGGGATATAATGCCAAATTTTACTTCGAAATGGGTGGACCACTGTACACTTTCACCAGTTGGAGGAGTTTCATTTTTTATATAACATGGTTTTATCTATATGAATACTATTTTTGGACTTCTTTTGCTCAAAGCTAACTAATTGTCTAAACAGCACTGATTAAAAAGTAATTTGGTCTGGGTACAGTAGCTCATCCCTGTTGTCCAAGCATTTTGGGAGGCCGAGGCAGGAAGATTGCCTGAGGCCAGGAGTTCAAGACCATCCTGAGGAAGAGTGAGATCCCATCTCTACAAAAAAATAGAAAAATTAGCCGGGTGTGGTGGCATGCACCTATAGTCCTAGCTCAGGAGGCTGAGGCAGGAGGATCACTTGGGCCGAGGAGTTTGAGGTTGCAGTGAGCTATGATGACACCACTGCACTCTAGCCTGGGTGACAGAGCAAGACCCTGTCTCAAAAAAAAAAGTAAGTTATTATTAAGTTGATTTGAAATGCCATCTTTATCAAATACTTACTTGGAATGTTTATGTATGATTGGGGTTTCTATTTTTCCCCTACAATCTTATATCTGGCACGACTTCTTTGAAATTCTCTTAAAATAATAGTATCTCTTATCTGCTCCCAGTTAAGTACTTCTTTAGGTACTCAAGTCCAGAGTATCCTCACCTCACAATTTGCTCTGCCCCCCCTCCAAAAGACCTCCCTTCTGGTTACACCAAAGTTCCCAAATGCACATTCAAATTACTTGTTTTTTTTTTAAATACAGATATCTTCACTCTACCCCCAGACCTACTGAATCAGTAAGTCTTGCTTAGATTTAGAGCTTTGGAGGCCATTAGTTTCAAGGAAAATGGGCAGCAATTATCTCAAGAAAGCTAGAATTAAAACTCGTATGTATTACCTGGAGTCTCTTCCAATCTTCTCTCCTAAACTGGAAATTTGTTTATAAAATTTGAGCTAGGCAATAGGTCACCAAGGAGGCTTTAACCCTAAGAGGAAAAATTATAGAACTGGCTTACTTTGGAAGGGAAGGAAGGAACATAATATAGTAACTTCTAGACAGCAATGGGTTCCAGGTCAGGAAAGTCAATCCATAAAGGTTTCCCTTGCTTATGTTAGCTACCATATTAAATGTAGTTAGCATAATCTTTGGTAATATTCAGCGGAACATTCTATATTTTAGTAATTATGTATTGATTTTTCTGACTGTTCTCCACTCATGGCAAGTGATACTGGTGTTCCATTTATAATAGTGATACAAAATATCCTTTTTAATAAATATATTTATGTATCAAAAGAGAAGGAAAGAAAAATAAATAAATAAATAAATAAATAAATTTACACCTAAAAAGTGAGTCAATTTTTTAAAAAATCAGCAAGGGGTTATGATAAAAGTTTTAAACATGGTTAGGAATAACTAGGATTGGGTAAACACTGATTGGGAGATTCCTGGGGTAGATGTTTGGAAGTCTAGTTAGGGGAGGAATGCCAAAAGGACAGCCAAAATAAGTTTTGTCTATCTGGCAACTTTGCTCAGGATCAGAGCTAATATCAACTATATTTGTGTCTCTTAGGTTCCCCACTTGATCTTGTATCGGCTTGTACTGCATTTATTCAACGGGCAGCACGTCAAGCTGTACAATTTCAACTCCACACTAATGGGAAATGACCAGTCCATCTGTGCTGCTGCCTAAGTCTGATGTTCCATTTATGACCCTAGGCTTCTTGCTAAATCAAGTGCTGGACCAAAGAAGAGGGTAGGGAATCTAATTATGTGTCTTAGCATGATGATATTTATGTTATTGTGTATCTTTTCGTGGAAGATTTTCTTCAAAAAATGGAACAGTAATCCAAGACTGGCATCCACAATCAGAGAAATTGCTTATTCTGCTCTTCAAGAAATAGGCTCACCTCTATCAAGAAGGGGGGCTTGTAGGAGTTCCAAATCAGGTGGATTCAAGCAAGAATCCTTCCTTCAAAAGTACAAATGTGCTGTTCAGTATGGGAGTGACTGAGCAGCCATGATAGAGAGGAGAGTGCACTGAATAAAAAGGAGCACGAGATATTTCCTTTTCTTCTCTCAGTGCTCAAACCAGTGCAGGTGAGCCACCCTTCAACATGGAAGGGCTATAAGGAAGGCGGAAGCATTTAACACTTGAGAAATGAATGCATCTGTTGGCCCAGTGCTCCGTGGAGAAAACAAAAGCATACAAAATAAAAATACTCTATTCTGCTCCCTATTCTGAATCATGTGGGTGTGATTCTTTAATAACCCATGTGCAGTTCTTTTTCTGTCTAAGGTGTGCTGTTTTCCTGAAAGGTTGGTTCGTGGAGGTTAGATAGAGTGCTTAAGCACATGGTTTGTATCCCTGGCTTCTCCACTTACTAGCTGTATTGCCTCATAGTTTCTTTAAACTTCAGTCTTCCCAGCTGTAAAATGGGTATAATAATACTTATGCCACAGGTTTATTGTGAGCCTTAAATAAGATACTTAGTACAAAGCCTGATATATTTTAAATGCACAAGAAATATTACCTTTATTATCTATTTACATATGTAGATAGAGTCATGGAAGATTGATAGCCATTTTCTCACATCTGGATTATCTAGAGTGCTTGAAAATATGTGCTTGAACACTGCTGGTGCTTTCCTGAAGTCAAAGACTGCATCCCTTTTCTAGGTATTTCCAAGTGCTTTTGTTCTACCAAAAAGAAAAAAATAACGAACCTAGCCAAACAAATATGTGACTTTGGCTGATTTCTGCAATAAAGAGAGTAAAAGGAAGAGGAGTGGGGGTCGGGGTAGAAAAAGAGAGAGAGACAGAATTCATATTTGAAAAGACCATGCCCATTCAAGATCTTTAGTATTATAAGATATACAGCACAGAACTTCTGAGGAATGAAATTGCCAGCAGAGCCATGTTTTCCATCTTTTAAATCTTTAAGAAAATATTTTTAAATGTATGATTCATTTGAGGCCTGGTTTAGGAGCTAGGAGATCTGGGTTGTCAGAAGCAGCACGCACTTAAGAGTCCAAACCTATCTCCCTTATTTACTAGTAGTATGATCACGGATAAATTTTGTTTTTGCTGTTGTTTCTCACTGCTTTGGGCTTCATCTCCCTCACCTATAAAATACTCATAACATCTCACAAGGTTGTTTTTAGCGTGTGTGAGAGTTAAATGCAATAATGTGCCTGTTTCTGGCACATAGTAGGGACACAATAAATGGTAGCTGTTATTGTTTTAACAAAAGTCCATCTTCCAAACACTTTTCTGCAGATAGCCTGCATCTGAATCTTCTGATGAGTTTATTATTTAAAATGAAGTTTCTTGAGTTCCACCCTAAAACGTCTGAATCATAATCTTAGGACAGGGCTGGAATCTGTCTTTTCTTTTTTCTTCTTTTTTTTTCTTTTTTAGAGACAGGATATACTGCCCAGGCTGGTCTTGAACACCTGCCTCATCTTCCCAAGTAGTTGGGACTACAGGCACTTGCCACCGCTCCGGGCCTGAAATCCGTATTTTAATTAAGCGCCCCTCCCACCTCTCTATCTGGGTTTGAGATGTGAAGGATATGAGTCTACACTTTAAACTTTTTTCTCTCTGCGAGTCCTTGGGGAAGAGGAGGTCTTTTGGAAGCTGGCGCTTTTCAGTCAAAATGCAGAGGAGAGACTTTTCTACCAAGAGACTAAGAAAGCTGGGGAATGTATTAGTATTGAATGCACGGTCCCAGAGGGCTTGGTGGTCAGTGTTGGGAATGTGGAGAACAGTGCAGGTGGAGATGGAAGTGGATTTATAGCTGACCTCTATGGATATGAGAGTTTAGGTGGGTGCAGGGCCAGATAGACTTGAGGTTTTTATGGTGACTGAGAAGGATCAAGATATGAAGCAGGAGTGGGGTCATTTTGTCTCCAAAGAGAAACTTGGTATGAAGATGTTTGATGTCAGAGACGGTGTATAATCAACCTAGTCTACTGTAAACATTTTATTCTTCCCAGTTTAAATAATTCAATAACAGAGAACCTATTTATTAAAATAGACTACTAATTAGAGATAAGATATTATATTATATCTTCTTTAAATCCAAGACTTTTGTCTTTTCCCTGTCATACTGGTCTTAATTTGTTACCGGAAGATTACTGTCTGGTTGCTTTAGCATGAGTTGGAAACCTGCCCTGTGCTTTCTAAACCAGAGCACCTGACACCTTTATGTTTGGATATGTGAGGTGCTTGATATTGCTTCACTGGGTAGGTTACTTTATATTCCCAGAATATAGCACAGAATGTAAGGAGAAACCTTTCACTGCAGCTGTAATAGCTGGGGAAAAAAGACATGACAGTAAGTCTGCTCTGAGTTTCTCTGATATTAAAGTAATTAACCAGGCATCAGTACATATTTTGTTTCTACTATGTCTGAATATTTGCAATAATTTTTCCTATTTCTAGAGTATATTTTACTGGAAGATAACAACCTCAGTTAATTAAGTTACAAGGCACTTGTGGGAAGAGCAATATATATCACAGCATAACTTTTTCAAAGAGATAAAATGAACTCTGGAGAAACTAGAAGGTTTTCAATAATTATGCCAGTATCAACAAGGCATTGTGCTGCTAGAAACAAAAGCAGTTTTAATCTTTCCTACTGGTCTAAGGCAAAAATACAAGATGCTGTTTTTAAGGCTTTTAGGTTAAAAATACTTTCTACAGATGGTAAGGAATAAAAGGGCTTTACTCTTATGCTTTGTTGCTTTACTCTCTAAACTTTCATTTATTTTTAAGACCTCTGACATTCTACAAGTACAAACTTGCGAATGACTTCCTAAAGAGTGATAACCGAGCACCTACAATAGGACCAATGCATCAGCTTTAGCTAATATTTACTTTTAAAAAATGATGGTAGATGAAACTACATCCTTCCAGAATTCCTTTCTTCTCCTGGTCTGTGAACCTGCTCAGGACATAGATTATATCTTTTCTATCTATAGCCTCAGGGCCTATTACAGAGCCACAACACACAAAAGTATTTGTTGAATGAATGACTTAACTGAATGAATAATTTAATGAATCTCTGATTATCTTTCACTTGTCTCTTTCCATCTTGCTATTTCCTACCTCAGTGAAAACTGAAGAAAACATTTAGAATTCATTCATATCTTGAATTTTATTGTGAATTCCTAAAGGAACTTCGGCAAAACAGAAGCACCAAGAAGCAGACATTGGTTTTCTGGTTAAATTGATTTGGGCCAGTGATTCTTATTCAAAAGATTAAAAAAGCTGCCTCAACCGTAGAGGCAATATCTAAACAAACAAAAAAAATAGATATTTTGTGGGTGTCTTATTTAAAAACAAAGCCAGTCAATTTTCTTAATGATAAAGGAATGCTGAAATCTTCAAACATTGAGCTTGTCCACTATAAAGAAAACTGTAGTTTCAAACACATAGCAGTCAATAGCAGCCATAAAGATCTTTAAAAAAAACAAACAAACAAAACAAACCTTCTAATCAGACCATATGGCTCTTCTTTTCAAAACTCTTCAACAACCTCCTATTGCTCTTAGGATAAGATCCAAAATCTCTAATTTGAACTACAAGCTAATTTGTTCATTCTTTCAAGAAATATTGATTGAGTGCCCACTAGGTATTTTAGGATGGGAAAATACAGCGATGAGAAGGCGGGGCAAAGCCTCATTTCTCACGGAGCTTACACTTTGAAGGGTAGGAGTGGGCCAGTGGAAAGACTGACAGATTATAAACATAAATAAAATCAATAAATAAAATAAACAAATAAAGACGGTAAATTCAGTTGTGATGAGTGCTATGAAGAAAATAGAATATTTGCTACAGAAAATAAGCTGTTCTTTCAGTTCCCCAGGCTCGCCTTTCTCACCCCAGGTAATTTGTACAAGTTATTCCCTGTCCCACAGTTCCTCCCTCATATTCCTCCTGTCCTGAACCATCATTTTTCCTTCAGACCTCAACTAAAAATGGCAGCTTCTTTTGGTTAAATGTTCCTTTTATATACTCTGCATTTTACCTGCATGGCTCCCTTGTAATGATCCTTACATTTAAGTATCTGTTCAATGTCTGTCTTGCCACAGAGCAGGATCTTCCAGTCTGTGGTCTACTAATATACCTAGTGATAGATCCCCAGCAACCAGCATATAGTAGATGATCAACATATTTGTTGAAATGAAAAGAAGCAAGACTGGGAAATTCATTTCCTTTTTCCTGTTAAGGGCTGCTTGATCAATAAGGGGTAAAAATCATTTGAAGGTCACACATACATACAAAGAACATGGGAGGTCAATGTAATTAGGCTGAATGGAAACTGAATCAGTATTAGGTGCTTGCTTCGGCAACACATATACTAAAATACGAGCAATACAGAGAAGATCAGCGTGGCCTCTAAAAAAAAAGTATTTAGTAGTTGTTTTGTTGGGTTCTAGAGTGGCACCGAATGCCACCATGGGATAAATTGTTTTGAGAAGAATTTCCTAGATAATGGAAGTAAGCAACTCCATGCTTATAAAAGAGCATGGAAGAATACGTGGTTAAAAAAAAGAAAGTGTATATATATTAGAAGCATGGAAGGAATAAGTGAGTAGGAGAGATACTTTTTTTTTTTTCAAATTCAGACAAATTTTTCTTTTAAAGTGAAAATGGCTCTCCCCCTTTCCAATACCAAATAATACATGAACATTGTAAAATATTCAAGACAATACAGAACAGGGGAAAGAAGAAAGTTAAAATGACTAATAATCCTATCACATTTTATTTGCATGTATACTCATCTAGACTTTTTTCAGGCATATTTATGTATGTATTTAATATAAAAGTGAAGTCATACATGCTCTATTGTAACTTGCTTTATTCATTAAAAATGTAACCTGAACATATTTCCAGCTCTAGCTACCCATTTTTAATGGCTATGTAGTAGTCCATTATGTAGACATATTGTATTTTTTTTTTTTTGAGACAGAGTCTCGCTCTGTTGCCCAGGCTAGAGTGCTGTGGCATCAAGCTCACAGCAACCTCAGACTCCTGGGCTCAAGCAATCCTCCTGCCTCAGCCTCCCGAGTAGCTGGGACTACAGGCATGCGCCACCATGCCCGGTTAATTTTTCTATATATATTTTTAGCTGTCCATATAATTTCTTTCTATTTTTAGTAGAGACGGGGTCTCGCTCTTGTTCAGGCTGGTCTCAAACTCCTGAGCTCAAATGATCCGCCCGCCTCGGCCTCCCAGAGTGCTAGGACTACAGGCGTGAGCCACTGCACTGGGCTCGACATACTGTATTTAACTATTGTTGAATAGTTATTTTTTCGGATTTTTCAATATTTCAGTGTTATAAACCACATTGTGATTACCATCTTTGTACATGCATTACATACATCTTTGCAAACTTGTCCACTTCCTTCCTTAAAATAAATTTCTGCACGTGGACTTGTTGGTCAAACAGTACGAATATATTGAGTCTTTTGATACACACTACTACATTGCCTTAAAAAGCTTATATCAATTTGTACTACTAGCATACCAATGTGTCCACTTCATGGGACATCAACACTTAATAACATCAGTTTTTAAATCTTTTACATTCTGATAGGCAAAAAGAGAAATCATTGTTTTTATTTTCATTTCTGATTACTAGTGAGATTGAATATATTTTCATATACCTATCAGCCAAGTATTTTCTCCATTTTTTGAATTGTCTGTTCATGTCTTTTGCACATTTTAAACGTGGGGTATTTATCTTTTTAAAAATTAATTTATAATAGCTCTTTATAGACTAATGATATTAGCTATATGTGGTTATCATATGTGTAGCATTTTTGCCAGATGTCATTTGTCTTTTAATTGTATTATAAAGATATTACTCCTTAGCTGTCATATGTCATGTTGAAATTTTTTTTTCGGTTTGTCATTTGTCGTTTAACTTTACTAACCTTGTAAAAATATTGACATGCAGAAGCTTTATGTTTGTGAAGCTGTATTTATCAATCTTTCCCTTTATGGATTTTGTGTCGTGTTTGGAAAGTCCTTCTGCATTCCCAAGGCCACAGAAATACTCATCTATATTTTCTTCCACTTCTTTTATGATTTTATATTTTACATTAAGCCATATATGCCTCAAGAATGTTAAGGAGTGGCTAATATTTTTGCTATAACCTGAATATCAGGCTTAATGGCAGTTACAGGCCACTGAAAAATTCATTTTACACATTCTAGGAAAACAGTCTAGTACACGATTATGTAAAACAAGACAAAAACTGAGTAGAGACACAGCACCTAAATCAAATATCACACCATCAAAAATGACAGTATCAATGAGCCTACTGGGAAGTTGAGTAGTTAACCTTGAGGGATAGTGTTTTAATTGCTTGGAGTGAAATACTTTACTTATATTCCGGGCTAATATAATGTCCATCATGTTGAGGGGAGAATTCTCTCAAAATATATTTGAGGGCTTACTATGTGGTCTGTGGTAATACCACCGTGAACAAAATAGAGGTTTACTACTTTTAAATGGTGAGGTAAACAAAATAACAACATGCTTCTCAGAGTAAGTACTTTAAAGAAAATTAAGCAGGTAAGGTAAGGGGATGGGGGAAGTCAGGGAAGGCTTCTCTGGGGAGGTGATAATTACGAGGCTTGGAAAGCAAAGATATGAAAACAAAATATTCCAGCCTCGGTAAAAGTAGTTGAGGTGGGAACAAGTTAGGTTTGTTGGAAAAATAGTAAGAAAGCCAGAGTGGCTGGCATGTTATCAGAAAACAGAAAAACGGGAAAAGAAACAGAACATCCTAAAAACTTGGGTAAGTTTTCCTTTAACTGTCACAATGGGAGTGGCATGCTGTGTTCTGCATTCCCTCGATTCTTTCAGGCTTTACTATCTAAGAAAGGCCTTCCTTAACTGCCCTTTTACAAATTCCAACGTTATCAGATTTTCCCAGCCTTTTACAATCACCGCCCTTTTTCAAAGTACTTCTGAGAGTTACCGTCTCAAAGAGACCGTCTCTTCCCACTCTTCCAAACATGGTAATTCCCGTTTGCCCCTACAGGGCACTCTCCCGTCCCCCTTCCTCGCTTTATTTTTCTCCCTAGTTTTATCACCAAGTAATGTGACATGTGTTTGTGTTTTAAAAAAATTGTCTCCTGCCCCTCGTAGCTTATAGATCCACGAGAACTGGAATTTTTATGTTTCATTTTGTTTAATTTCTCAGTTCTTAATTTTGGTCTCTTAATTCTTAAGCATTTTACAATCGCGCTTGACATACAGTTGGCACTCAATAAATGTATGTTTAATACAACGTAGAATTCTGTATGAACTGGGACGGACTGCTTGTGTGACTGCCTGCCAGGATAGACTAATACCACGTTTCTCGCTCTCTGAAAAAGGCTTCAAGCAGTCACACGGTGACGTCCTCCAGCTTTCAAAATGGGAAAGCGCAGGTTCCCACAATTCTCAGAACGCGAATATCTCGCCACAATTCAAAATGGCGGAGGAGGGTGGGGCCTGTCACGTGGTGGGCGTCACAGCCGCTTTCCTTTTCCAAACCGCGGCCCGCCTTGCCGCGTCGTCTGGCGTCCCCCTCCTCCTCCCGCCGAGGCTTTTCGAGGAATCGACTGGGATTGGCTAACAGGGCTGCGGGCCCGAGACGCGGTGGCGTCACTTCCTGTTGTGGGCAGTCGTTTCCTGTCGCTGCTTGGTAACAATGGGGAAGATAATGGCTGCCTGAGCAACGTCTCCGAGCAGGCGCTGGGCTAGAGGCGGGTCTCAACCAGCGACTCATCGGAGGCGGGCTTGGGAGCGGCGGCAGGGGAGGCGCGGAGCAGCCTCGGCGGAGGCGGCCGAACCGACCGAGTCGGATCTTGACTCTAAAACCGAGTAAGTGAAGTCTTGGGAATCGTGTGAGAAATGGATGTAGAGCGAGAGGAAAACTGAGGAACCGGGGCTGCCGCGTTCTCTCAAAATGGCCCAAGTGACGCGGCGTGGGGGAGGCTCAGCGCCGCCTCCGGACCTCAGGCCCGTTGCTGCGGGGGGCTCTTCGGCGTAGTCGCCGCTGCCATTTTTGTTGGGTGGTACAGTCAGTGGGCTCTTTGAAGAAGGGGAAGGAGGTGGGTAGCACTTCCCCTCCGTGGCGGCGCGAGCTGCAGCCGGGGCCCTCCGGAGCCTTAGGAAATCGGGGGAGGCGGTTTTCGAGTTTTGGCCTCAGGCGTGAGAATCTTAGAACGTCTCAGGTTTTTCTCTCCTCTGTGCTCGGGAGGTTTTCCTCACCTCCCCGCGTTTTACCTGGCGGGCTTGGGGTTGGGAAAAGGGGGAAAAATCAGGCTGCCCTAAGTCAGACGCTGGGAACTCTTGGGCCTTTAGATTTCCCAGGATTTGGGAAACCCCATTTTGAGTTCTTCTGCAGGGCATTACCAACTAGGCGCCCCCTGGGGCCGTGATGACATCTTCCCTGAGGATCTGAGGCAAATGTGGTTTACTCCCTTGCTCGAATAACCCTAGCGTATCCTTTGCCAGATATCACTGGAAGGATTCCCTCCCCCCCCAAAGGGAGGGAAAACCGTTGCGTGTTTGTTGTTTTTCCCTGGGTAGGGGTGGGAATTGGGCCAAATTATTTTCAAGTTAATGTCCGTTTAATCCGCCAACAGCCCAACCCCTACCCCCCTAGGAAAAAAAAGCCTAAGGGTCTCGGCTTCTGCGGGCGGTACCTGCCACGTACGCCATAGCTTAGTAACTAGTATTAACCGGTTGGGCTTCTGCTTCCTGAATACTCAGTCCCTTTTTCCCTTCTGCTGATTAATTTCAAGATGGAGGAGACAGCCACGTTCCTTCCCTAGACAGTTTCACCATACTTATTCCACAGGTTAGTCCGGGAATCGAAGGCCTAGGAGACTTGTTATTTAGGCCATTTTTTTCGTCTTGGGGCAAGGGGAACTTTCATATTAGATTGTCATACACCATTTGCAAGGCCCCACAATAATATTTTTTTGCTGAAAGTAAGGAGCCCGCATTTCCTGAATCAGAATTTGCCGCATTGCTTTTGGCTGGTTGAAAAGGGGAAAATAATAAATGTACTGCTACTTAATCATTTCTTTGCTCTTCATGATTATGGACAAAATAGCTATTCATATCACCCCATCAGGTACGTTATGTCCGTCCTGCAGGCCTTGAGAGCAGGCAGGCACAGTTGTAGCCCCCCCACATCAGTTTTCTAAGCTGTAAAAATACAAATTGCCTAGAAAGACCAATCCAGACTCTTTAAAAATATGATTTTAGGACACTCTCCTCTTAACTGAAAAATGTTACAGACATTCTTTAGCCTAAGGTGTCCTGATGATTTTTAATACTTTAGTTCCTGCCTTAGGCTAATGTAATTTACCAAATAAGTCCTTGAAAGTGACTATGAGAATCTGAAAATAATTACTGGTTTAATAAGAAAAGACCTCTTTTAAGCAAGCGTATATTAAAAGGTGGATTGGCTCTCAGCATTCAATCTTTTATCTAACTCCTGGTCCCCTCTGACCTTCTTGGTCTCCCCAGATATCCTAATAGTAATACTGAATTCAGTTGGGTTACGCTGTGTGTGTGTGTGTGTCTAACTAAAATACATAGGATATGTGTATTTCAAAGAAAATGTGTATCTTATAAAAGAGGAAGAATAATGGATTCTTTTTTTTTCTAGAGCAGAGAGTGAAGAAAACTAAAATCCAGTTTATTGTATTTCAATACTATGTCATAACAGTCAGGTAATTTATTTTTTGTTGCGTCTCCTGATGATTTATATGTAGAATGCATGTTTACAAATGTTTATTGTGTTGTTTTGCAGGCCCTGTAATTGGATGGGCTC
Source organism: Lemur catta (assembly GCF_020740605.2). NCBI lineage: Eukaryota > Metazoa > Chordata > Mammalia > Primates > Lemuridae > Lemur > Lemur catta. The sequence continues at coordinate 44,190,778 of NC_059155.1, forward strand.
ATTGATTATATTAGTTGGTGTTGGGCATTCTTCCTGATGGGTACTTTTCTCTGAGAATTCAAAGGGTAATGTTACTGAGTACCTGGAACTTACCAGTGTTTTATTTGTGATTTTTACTTTCTAAAATATTGTCTGAAATTTACCAATACCTGTATAGAACAGAAAGAACAAAAAAGAAATTTGCTGCCTTAAATCATTGTTAGAATGATATGAGTGTAAATAAACAAAATAACATTTAAATGTTCATCAAATAACTAAATGAAATATCAGTAGAATATCTTGCAGGAATATAATCTTGCATTATTTTGTGTAGTGTTGGATTATTTTTCCTTTGAGATTAAAAAAGTGATAAGTACTGTGTAATACTTTTAATTGGTATTAGTTCCTTTCATTATCATCATCATCATCATTAAGGTAACCACATAATTTCTAGCCTTAACCAGGACAATTTTAAGAGCAAAGGGGACATTATTAATAATTATTCCTGGACAACAGGTGCAGACCTGAATTGTCTCAGGCAAACTGGGATGGGCAGCTAGCTTAAATTCATAACTAATTTCTATTGAAGACTTATGTGCTAGGCCCTGTGCTTTACATGCGTTATTTTATAATCCTCACAGCAAAGCCTCATGAGGATGTTAACTTTTACAGAGGATACTGAAACTCAAAAAGGTAAAGTAATTTGTCCTCAGTAATTTGTCCTAGTAAGTGATGAAGTCCTCATTTTATCCCAGGCCTGACATTGAAGTCACTAAACTTGAATGTCTCTAGACTTGATTGCTGTCTAATTGATAGGAAATGCAATGAAAATGAAAGATTATAATAAAAAAAATTATAGGTTATATTGCATCAAAAACTTTTGTTAACCCTTAAAGGTAATCTGCTTTAAGAAGCAAGTGAGACTTACCTAGTGGTCCCCCTCCTTTTTTCTCTGTTACAGTTCCTGTTTCAGCTATTATGCTCTTGATACAGTTTTTAATTTTTAAAATCTGCTTGATATCTTGATATAACTTGGTAAACTTAATTTAAAATCAGAAATGGTTTTTAAAAATAGCTTAATAATGAAATGATCTAGAAATATTAGGCTGGTTGGATGTTTTTCAGGTTAGTGAACCTGTGTGATGAGGCCTTAAATAAACTAGTAGGTCAAATGGGGCATCTGCATTTATGGAATTATATTATGTGTACATTAATTTTTCCATAGTCCTAGTGGATTAGAAATAGAGCAGATCACTGACCAGTCTCCTGTTCCCTTGATTTACCGTAGAGTGGATAGCAAATTAGAAAATGAAAAGTCTTTTGTCAAACCCAGACCAGTGAGGTGCTAGAATTTGGGGCCACTGCCCAGGACAAGGACAATTTTCTTTTATAAGTCCTGTTCATTAACATTTTTGTATAACAGATTTCTAAAACCTATAGCTCATTGATTTCTAAAAGTACCCAGTTTACATAATACATTAAAGTTTTCATAACCAGTGTAAGAAATAATACTTCTATATCCGTTTTTTCCTTAATTATTTTTTCTCAACCTTGAACATGGAAGTTTCCCAGATAAGCAGTTTGTTTTTCCTTTCATCAATTGTGGTATTTTTAAAAAATACACCTGGATTATGGGAATATATTTATGAACTTGAAGTTTTCCTCCTGAAATATATAGCTGGTGTTTTTGCTCTAGATTTTCTCATCTTGGGTTAGTGCTCCAACCCAAGATCTTAATTGCATTAGTCGTGATAGCAACTACACGTGTGAGACAAATATCTGTAGGCAGTGTTTGGTGTATTATTTAGATTTGTGGACCTCTTGCAGTAATTTCACAGCTGTGGGTTGGGCTGCCGTTACAATGTCTGACAGTCTAATAGTGTTTGCATAGTGATGAACACAATACTTTCTGGGAGAAAGGAGATATTTGTGTTTAGTGTTTTTAAGTTTTTTCTGGAATGAAAAAAAGTCCCTTTCCTCCTCATCTCCACTTAACTGTAGGAAGAAAGGAGTTAACTACAATTTTCACTTTATATTGACCAAAGTTCCCTTTAGTGTCAGTTACAACAAAGGGACCATATAAATTATCCAAACTGGAACACTTTTGAGAGTGAAAGGGGGCCATATTAATAATTACTCCAGCACAAGTATAAACCATTACTCTTCTGGAAAAATCAGGGATATAAGGTCACATTCCTTATATCATGTCTGTGTAGGAACACTGGTTCAGGAAGAACAATTGTCAGCATGTTTGGTCTTAATATAAAATTGTTTTCCTGAAATAATATAACTGTAGATAATATTTTCTTTTTTGGTCAAGTGATTTTAATTTTAAAAATTGTCTTCACTCTTTTTAAGAGGTTGATTTTTTTTTTTGATGGAAAAATTTTAAGTCCTTAAAATAGTACCTTAGTTACTGATGAATAAAACATTGTCAGTAATTGGTGATTTTATGTTTACACTAATAACTATCTTTTAAATAAACACATGGACCTTTTGGGGTTTTGAGTCTTTTTTTATTTTTTTTTTTATTTTTTATTTTTTTTTAGATTTCTTGGGAATAATGAGAGAAGCAAGTCAAAATTGAATTTATGGATAAGACCAAATTCTAATTTAGTGACATAGCTCGATAATAAAAGAACATCAAATGGGTAATTGAAGATTAAATTCACTATCTTAATTAAAGTACTTAAGTGAGATGAGATGTCATCATGATGGTTTCCTTTTTTAACTAGATCCTGTAAATTGGCAGTATTTGGCATGGTCATCAGTCTTTGATTTACTGAATTTCTTTCAATACTCTTTCAGTTTAACTGTTTTTGAGGGTTGTAGTAAAAATTGTTTGAGCCGCAAGTCAGTGGACACATGAAGGATGTTCCTGAGTTCTTTTGGTTTTTCTCTGCTGTCCTTTTTAAGTGGTAAAGATAGAAGAATATAAATGAGGCTAAGCTAACATTGCTGTTCAGATAAAATTTGATAATTTCTTACTGCTCTAGTAGTATCAGTGGTGGGTGCCTTGGTAGCTTCCTCTATTGGAAATTATCAACAAATTATGCAGTTGGTGAGAGGTATATTGTGCAATACAGAAAGGCAGTGAAACATCAACCCTGCGAAGAATGCTTAATATTTCTTTTCAAAGAGATAAGATAGTCACATAAAGGGAGTTAGAAGTGCATAATGAGTGAAATGGCAGTGAGGAAAGCAAGCTTCTAAGCATACATCCTAGTTATTTGTGTTGTTTCTTAAGCTTTATTTTTCTGACTTAATACTGTAATGTGACCTAGATTATATTTTATCCAAAATCACAGAATCATAGAACTGGACGGTGCCTTATAGATGATTTAATCCAATACTCTAATATTGATGGCGATTCTGTGGCACAAAAGGTTAAATTAAGTGGCCAAATTCACATAGCTAAATTACAACCAGGACTAGAATTCAGTATCTTTTTCTTTTCACAGAGCTGGAATTCCACCCATCTACACATGTATAGAATAAAAAAAGCTGTCTGGTCTTATCAACCATTTATTTGTTACAAATGCCATAAATTTTTAATTAAACATTCTCTATATGAAGAATCCCTAACATTTCTGGTGTCTACTCTATGATGATACTTAATATTCTGACCTCAGATTCAGCAGTTCTTTGTGATTTAACTTTCTAAAAACAATAATTTTTCATTTTGGCAATAGTAGTATTTAGCTAACATTTCTCTTCCTTGACAAGGATCACATGTCATTCTTATCTCCTTTATGAAGTTCTCAATGAAGCTTTGTTACAAAATGGGTTGCCCTCTTGTCAGTGTGACACATTTTTGTGTTTATACCCTGTTTTTTTAAAAATTTACATGTCCTACTTTAGAACTTTATTGAGTTTGGAGCTTAAATGAACATGTATGCAAAAAGTGACAATGCTGAACATAATTTAGTATTAGTTAATGTTAGGTTAGCTTAATTCCTCCCTCCCAGCCACCCTCTTGTTTTTAAAAAAGAAATAATTCCTTCCAGACTTACTAGAGATGGCTTACTTTTCAAAATTGATATTTATGCAAGCATTTGATTTTGTGTTTCAGAATTCAGTTTTGTATGGTCTGTTTTAACAGTATTTTTTGATGCCTTAAGTCTCCTTAATTGGGTGTAGTATGTGTAGTGTGTCCGTGGAATACAATATGTGTGTTTATCCTTTGCACCAGGTCTCCTGACCCATTAGTACTGAACAATATGTTTTAAGTCACTTTTTGCCTTAACAACATAACGAAATTAAACTTTTTTTAAAGATTGTTATGCATGGATTAGGAGAATTAAATGAGATGCTGCTTTTAGTAGTGGTCAGAAACATAGTAATTTGCGTAATTTATATTAGCATATGATAATGACTATAGAAGTTGATTATTAACAATGCTCTGAAATGCTCCAGGTGAATAAAATCTGTTTTAAATTACCTAATTACTGAGTAACTCTCAGGCTTCCTGTTCTTGTTGGCTTTTTCTCCCCAGAGTTAAATTTACCTGATACAGTCCTACATTCATTGACGAAATGAGTAGTTTTTTGAAATGACTGGACAAAATTTCTAATTTGGCTGCTTGTTTCCAAGAATGGATTTGGATATGTTGGCATGCAGTACTCTGAAAGAAATAAGGTTAATAAAATATGCTGTTTATCTAAGGGGTAGCTGTATTTAAAACAAAAATACTAGAAGTTGACTTATTTAAAAATAAGTCCAGCTGGGTTCATGCTGCTTATAAAAGGTTGTTTTTGTCATTTTGAAATTTTTCATACAGGGAAGGAACATGGTATAAAAAGCTCATAGTGAGATTGAACAGTTTTTTCCTGCCTATCGGGATTGAAGGAATGTGTTTTAAAGTCTATGGTCTTGGGAGCTATTGGGAGGCAGTTGTCTTTAGTGAAAAGTTGGCTGGACTTGGACCTGGATTTAATTACTGGCTCTTCCACTTACTAGGCACAGGATCTTTTTGGTAAATCACTTCCTCTCTCCGTGCTTCTGTTTCTCAACTATAAAGTAGAGATGGTGATTCCTACTTCATGGGATTGTTGTGAGGGTTAAATGAAATAATTACATTTCACCTGCTAAATTACTGTATTTATTGGTAATCTCCTCATAGAAATATTTAAGTTTAAAAATGGCTAATGCTAATCAAAAACTTGAGTCAAAATTTCTGACTTACACACATGATTGCTATAACTTGATAGAAAGACAGTTAAAGCAATAGATTTAAGATCCTGTTTTATAATGAAGGAGCCCCGGTTGTATAGGGATTCTTTTTTTCCTGCTACTGAACTGGAAATATACCACAGTGTTGTTCACCATAAAATAGAATCTGGAGACCTGTTTTGTTAACATAATTCTTCACTAATAATTTCACACCAAAATGGAGAAAAATCTGTATTTGATCGTTTGGACTATGATTCCCTGACATCTTTGGCATGCTTTAACACATTGAGTGCCACACAAAAAAATCAGAAACTTTTCTTTGGGGCCACAGTGTTTTATTACAAAAATAGAATAAAAACTTCAAGTGTGATTTAAAGGTAAACATAAATAGAAAAAATGAAATTTGTTGACTTCTATTGATTTAATCCACATTTTTAACATTCAATTGTCAATATTGTAAGAATAAGAACATCAACAAGTAAGATTTTATATATGCTTCACTTGGCCCTGGAGTCAAAACTAGAGTGAGTTAAATGCAACTCCCATGGCAGTTAATGTGTTAACCTTTAAAATGTTCTTTTGCACTTAACCAAACAATAGTGGCATTATATCTACCTGGGGAAGAACTTCTTGTGGTTTAGATTTATCACATTTCTTCATTTTATGCCAGTTAGGTAGTGAAGGACCGCTTAAAATGAGATCAGCTCTTGGGTGTGTGAGAGTAAGATTAGTTTACGAGGCATTTGAGAGCACTGCTTGCATTCAGCATTTCCTTTTTCTTTCCACATGTAATTACCTCTAGTCCAGGGGACCTCTGCAGGTGTTGCAGCCATAACTCACTCCTTAAATGTCCCTTTAGGGTGGAGGTGCCTTGCCAGTGCTGAAATCTCTTGACTCCTAATCCCAGCCCAGGGGAAATGCAGAAATAAGGCAGAAAGGATGGAGGCTTTGGACAGTAGTAGGGAAGCAAATCAGATTTTTCTCTCTGTTCCCTATCCAACTACAAGGACTAAAATGCTTTGATGGAAATCTCTACCTTAGCAAAAACATTGTGTTCTGTTTAATGAAGCCTTGCCAGTTTGCTTGCAGTTTTGAAATAACAAGTGTGTTGTGGGAATATCATGTGGGGAAAACGTTTTTCCTTGATTTTCTCTGGCATATATATGGGATGGTAGGGGGAAAGAGAGGAGCATATTATTATGGAAGTAGTAGTTACCTGGATTTGTTCACATGTTGCTTTGTGAGTGTGTCGCATTGTTAAAATTTTGAATTAAAAATATGTCTTGCATGGATTGGAATCCAAGTTCATCAGGCAGGAGCTATTTAGGATTCAACAATCTCTAAAATCAGTGTGTCAGGAAAGTTTTGAATTATGGGTATAACTTTTTGTCTCTAGTTTTCATGTAGGAAATTGTAGAAACTCTAAAAGGTCAACAGTGAATCTTGAAAATTGGTAAGCATAGAAAACAATTATCTATCCATGCATATTTGTAGAGTATTCAACATTATTTTATTTTTGCAAAACATAAAGGGGATATTCTAGAGCATGAACAATATATCTGGAATGTTTGAAACTTGCCATATATGGGATTTCTCTACCTTACAAAGAAATGCATTAAAGCTATGCTGTCCAATATGGTAGGCCACTAACCAACATGTTGTGACTGTTGGACTTGAAATGTGGCTAGTGTGGCTGTGGAACTGAAATTTTAATTTTTTTTTCATTTTAAGTTAAAAAAACTGAAGTACTATAAAATATTTTTCCACCATGCACAACTTTATTGTTTTGGTAGAACCACAGACCACTCTCTCTTGAAAATTTAGCATCCAACTTGTGAAGTGTCATAAGTGTGAAACACCAGGTTTCAAAGATTTACTATTGTTTTTAAAAAAATGTAAAACATCTCAAGATTTTTTATGCTGAAAACATGTTGAAATGATGATATTTTGGTTATGTTGGGTAAATAAGATATTATTAAAATTAATTTCATCTACTTTTACTTTTTTAATATGGCTGCTCAAAAATTTTAAATTACATCTATGGTTTGCATTGTGTTTCTTTGGGGAAATGCTGTTTCAGTTAGGTTATTAAGGGAAATGAACTCAGTATTCACACTGGATTTGGTTTGGTCATTTAAATTTCCACAGTATGCAAGGCATTGTGCTAGTGTCATTTGGGGGAGTTTTAAAGCGACTATAAATTTGGGTCTTTCCCTAGAGGAAACTACTTGGGAAGAGAAGGCACAGGCACTTCAAAAATATGAAACATCATGGAAGGCCGGAAGTGCCACTGTAGTGGCACAGATAAGTGCCATATGCAGAGATGGATGGAATAATTGCTAGCTGATATAGTAATAGGAGGGAACATTTCGTTGAACCTTGAAAGGTGAATGAAATAGGGAGAGATTAAGAAGAGGCTGAGGGAACAGCCGTAAAGCATGAAGGTTAGTAAAACACAAGGTATACTGGAGGGCAGGGGTGGGGCAACCTAAGTAAATTGGTCTTGCCAAGAAAATGTTGTGATTTTGTGTCACTGGAATATGTAGCTTAATATGACCCTAGGCCTGGAATAGAAGACCAAGAGTCTTAACTGTCCTTAATGATATTTAGTCCAACGGGTCTTTTGGAATTAGTCTGTTCCAACTCCCACCTAATAAGGAATCCTCCCCTTAATATCCAGCTTCTGCTTGAATGTCTCCAAATACAGGTAGTTTGCTTGCTTCAAGAGGTTGGTTGCATCTCCATTTTTGAAAAATTTTGTTAGACTTGTATTAAAAGGAAGAATTATTAACTTCCATATTTCTTCAACTATTGGCTCTCATTTGTCCCTGTGGCTGTGCTCTCTTTCATGTTATACCTCTCTGAATATGTGAAGATTATAATCACGTCCATTTTTAGTCTTCAGGCTAAATATCTCCAGGTAATTCAGCCATTTCTTTTATGATGTTCCCAGGCTTCTCACCCTCTTGATTATCTAGATACTTTCTCATGTTTGTCAGTGTCCTTTTGGAGGTATTTTAAAAGTGTTTCAAATATTCCATATGTAGTCTGAACAGCAGATTTCAGTGGGGCTGTTACCTGCTTTTTTTGAACACTGTGGTCTATGAAAGCAATCTATTAGATTTCTTAGCCAGGTAAAAACAGATTTTTATTGAGCTTGGGTTGGCTAAAAACTTGGTCTTTTCATGTGAACTAGCTTCTTCCCCTACTCTGTACTTTTACTATGGGTTATTTTAGCTTGATAGCCCTTAATAAAAATGTACAGGGTAGCATATTTGTCATCATTTTTATTTTAGCCCAGGCTCATAGTCCATTGAGAATTCAGAATATTATTTATCATGTACATCTTCTGTGCTAACTCACAGCTTTGAGGTAGCACATTTGTTTATCATGTCTTGGGCCGGTTAATCCAAATGGTTCATTTTAAAATGCTGACGTTTACAGGGCTGTTTTCAGGCTAACATTTCTCCATAATCTTTGAGGGTGGTATTCAAAAACTGAATCTGTTAAACTGTGTTGTCCTCAAGCTCCTTACTACTCAGAATGTGATTCTAGGTTCAGCATCAGCATTGCCTGGAGGCTTATTTAAACATGTAGATTAAATCATGCCAGTGCTGAAATGAAAAAAAAAGTTAAAAAATGCAGAATCTCTGGCCCACCCCCAACCTACTGAATCAGAATCTGTATTTTAGCAAGACTTTCACAATTCCTACGAACACTGCAGTTTGAGAAGCACTGATCTAGCCTACATTTTTTTTTAATGTTTGTTTGTTTATTTATTTATTTATTTTTACTTTATTCTATTGGTGATGTACTGGTTTGTATAGCCTACATTTCTTTATAATAGTAGGAAGAAAAACTTCAGGTCCTTTGCAGAAACCGAGTGGGAAGGCAGCAATGTCATCCCACTGTCCCTATCAAAGAGGTTTTCAACCTGTAGAAATTTAAAAATATCCATGTCTGGCCAACCCCAGAGAAAGCTTCCCAGGTGATTCTAATGTGCAAGCCAAGGTTGAGAACCATCCCTGTGTAAAGGAAATAAAGTTAATTTGGTAATGAACCCCACTTCTCGTGAACATGTTTTCTTCTACATGCTTGCAGTTTATCTGATAGTTTATTGCAGAGGTTCCCCCAGGTTGATTGTTAGATTTTACTTCTCTTTAGTTTGTAGACCTCACTGGTTGGTTTTGAAGATTGGATCATTTAAGAAGTCTAGTTCTTTAGCATTTCTCTCCTGTCCTCTGTGGTATCTTAAAGATTATCATTAGAAGTTATGCTATCTTGGCTTTTGATTCTCTTTGAAAAGTATGTTTTTTTACTATTTCAAGTTGGAAGGCAATTCTCACTGTTGAATAAAATAGAAACAGAACAGAAGTTGAGTGACTCTACCTTCCATCTTCTGTAATATACCAGACTCTCCACCATACTCAGTGTAAGACCCCTTTTCTTGTTTCAGATTCTGTTTTTTAAGTCTTTCCCATAATTCTGCAAGTTTTGTTCCTTGTGAGCTTTAGCCTCCCTGATACTATTCTTAAGACTTTGTCCCACTGTTGTAGCTTCCTTGGCATGTGAGTGTTCTGTTATCTTTGGTTCATGTTCTTTAAATGTGAGAATTCATCAGATGGCTTTGCCTTCTTCGGAAGATTTATATTTTTCAAGCCTTTTAAACCCACAGTTATTTTCAGAACTATTTACTGATCCTTCACAAGTAGATTTTGACCTTACTTATCTGGTGCTTTAAGAACATTAGCCAAATGTTTTTAGCCAATTTGAGAAATTACAGCTGAAGTTTCTTTTCCTGATTTTCTGCATTTTTAAAAATCAGCTGCTTTTGCCATTTCCAAAAGCAAATTGTATTACTTGGGGTACATGTGGGAAAATTTGGCTTCCTTTGGTTGTTGGTTTGGGGGCTTTTTTGTTTTGTTTTAGTGCCTTGCCCGTGTAACTTTTATGAGTGTTATATTTAAACAGCTGATTTCTAGTCTTTCAAGTATTATAAGATCAGCATTTGTCAGAAATTTCTTTAGTCTTATCAAAATTAGGGAATCTTAGTTATAAGATTAGAAAACTCCTTCCAAAAATATAGTCTGTCCCCTCACCTTCCTTTACATGCTCATCTAATTTAAACAATGATAGGACAGTTCTAAGAATAATGATCTAAGGAAACAGAATAGAGATCTAGGTATGCCCATGTCTGTGCTAAAATTGATTGAGGCTCACCAAAGAGGCAGTTTGACAAGATAGACTTCTTTGTGTTTTCATACCTGGAAGAGGGTTTGTGTTTATATTTCCCTTTAGTATTGATTTGTGAGCATTCTGGTACTTTTATGTTTTTTTTGGGGGGGGGGTTAAATTTTAGTACCAGCATAGACTACCTTTTTTCTACAAATCAATTTTTCATATTGTCCTAGTCTGCTTGGACTACTGTAATAGAATATCATAAACTGGGTGGCTTATAAACAACAGAAATTTATTTTTCACAGTTCTGGAAGATCCAGGTGCCAGTAGATTCAGTGTCTGGTGAAGGCCAGATTCCTCATCGATGGATATCTTTTCACTGTTACCTCACATGGCAGAAAGGGCAAATGAGCTCTCTGTGGACTATTTAATAAGGGTACTAATCTCATTCATGAGGGCTCCATCCTTATGACCCAATTACTTTCCAGAGGCCTCACCTCCTAATACTGTCACCTTGGGGGTTAGGATTTCAACATGAATTTGGAGGGGGACGGACACAAACATTCATACCTGTCACATATGTTCATGGAATTAAGTTTTATTTATGTGAACTTAAATAAGGTGAATCTGGGGTTGGAAGGAAAAGAATTAGAGAATGAAAATTTTTATTCGGCGTTTTCCCATATTTTAGATTGTTTACTACCATTATTTTTTATTAGTGTGGTTAATTGAGAGTGTGTGGCAATCTGCCAATACTCTAGTTTCCTTAAGCTCATACAATTAGTGAATGATAAATAAGAATTTTTGGCTAATTTTACATATTGCTTAGAGCAGGGTTTGGCATACTTTTTCTGTAAAAGGCTGTCGCGCCGCACTCGCCTGCAAGGACGACGCAACAAACTGGAGTTCTTCCAACAGCAGTTTAATGAGGCATCTAGTCTAGTTACATGGCGAGAGACCCCGAACAGGAAGGACCGTGGGCTTATATACCATTGCAGGTAGTCGTGGCGGGAAGTGATTGGTAGAGGGCCCTGACAAGGCTCCCAGCAATGATTCTATTGGCTATGTGCTCACCCGTAATCAGAGACCGCTCCCAACAGCTCCCCCTTTTGTTTTGCAACACAAGCTTTGGGGACTCCAACCTCAAGGTCCGGATCCAGGGGGTGGAGTCCCTGAAGCAGGTGCAAAGGCCACCGTCTCCCGTGCAATGAGCAGAGACTCTGGGAGGTGCAACGGCTGGTAAGGGGGTGACACGCCACAATCTGGTGCAATGGGGAAACCCCTCAGAGTGCATGGGCCATGTCACGCTGTGCGAGAGGGGAGGCGGTCTTGACCTTCGGAGCGTAACATTTGTAGCCAGATGCCAGGGGATTGACCACACTCGAGGGCGGCTAGGGCTTGGGTAACCACCACTCGGTCCCTGCGGCGCTGTGCACGAACGCGCAGGAACCCCCAGATCACGAAACCTGCTCCCAGGATCCCCATGAACCCTAGGGACCCCAGGCCAGCCCAGTCCCGAAGTCCTCGGACTATTGACTGAAACGTAGGAAAGAGACCATTGGTCACTGTCAAGTCCAGGCGTGTGGAGTTAATGTGGGTGATCTCCAATTGCAACTGCCGGGTCAGGGCGGTAAATTGACTAGACCAGTGTCCTGTCAACATAGCAGATAATTGACGAGACTTGTTGGCCGCGGCGGAAGCATTATCAAACGGTACTGAGGTAATGCATAGTCCTGTGAAACGCCATTCGCAGCCCAGCTGTGCCAGCTGCCATAAGGCATCTATTTGCTCCTGGACCAAGTCCACACGTTGGTTCAGTATCATGATACCACCCTTCAGGTGCGCGTTGACGGCGGATTGTGTGTCCAGAGCTGTAGCCACAGATGCCAATAGGTTGTTCAGCGTCTGTGCTGTCTGAACAGAGCCTACCGCTGCAGCCGTAGCGGCTGCCAGTGCGGCAGTCACTGCCAATGTGGAAATTACAGCTGCAGTAATGCCAAAATCTCTTCGCTGTCGGAAAAGGGTCAAGGAGCTAGGAGCCTCTACCGGCCAAGGAATATGCCGAGGCATACGGGCAACAATTGCCATGGACTGGCTGGAGGCATTCCAGCAACGGGCATAGGAGCAGTTTGCCGTGGAGCAATTGAGAACACCAGGACCAGAGGAAGTAGCAGTGATCCAGATAAAAGGGGGCCAGAGGCAAACAGGTGTGGAGGGGAAAGACAGATTACGCTGCTGAATAGCGTGGACCGACGTCTCAAATGTTGAGGAGGAGTTCCATGTAAGATTGGCAAGGCCCAAAGAGGCATTAGTAGCGAACAGCCGGGGGAAGATCTGGGCATCATGGGTCACCGGCATCGGTCTCGGGAACACCGACAGGATGGCCCAGCGCCGGTCCGTCGTCACCGATGCGGCCAGCAGCAGAAAGGTCAGGAGCAGCAGCATCCCCGGCAGCGGACGCCCCATCATCTGCATCCTCCACATCCGCCAACCGCTGCACCCGCCGCGTTAAGCGTGCCGGGACCCACACTGGATCAGGAGTGTCCTGCGGGAAAACACAGACAGCTCCCCTGGACCGGCTCACAACCGGATCCGGGCCTTTCCATTTGTTAAGCAGGACATCCTTCCACAAGACCTGCTCTGATAAAGGGGAACCGGGGTTGGCGTGGCGGTCCGCAGCAGAGCGCCCCTGATCATCCAGCAAAAGAAAATTTAAAGTGAACAAGGTGAGAGAGAGCACAGGCTTAGGGGTACGTAAGCCCAAAGGGCTCGTCCCCGTCTCCCCCTTTTGTTTTTTGAGATAGGCCTTTAAGGTGCCATGGGCACGCTCTATGATACCCTGGGCCTGGGGGTTATAGGGAAGGCCCGTGCGGTGCTCCACGCCTAGGCGTGTGCAGAATTGATGAAAAGCTTGTGAGGTATAGGCAGGGCCATTGTCAGTTTTGATAACCTGAGGTTTACCCCAGGCAGCCCAAGCCTCTAAGCAGTGGGTGATGACATGACTTACCTTTTCACCTGTCAAGGGAGTGGCATGAATTATGCCAGAGCAGGTATCAACAGAAACATGGACATAAGAAAGAGTGCCAAAGGAGGAGTAATGAGTGACGTCCATTTGCCACAAGTGGAGTGGCCGAAGACCACGAGGATTGACACCTACATGAGGTGCTGGACGAAAGGGTGCACAGGCCGCGCACTGCAGCACAATATCGCGTGCGGCTGCCCGCGAGAGGCCAAATTTGAGACGTAACGTCAGTGAAGGAGTATGGTATAGAGAATGAAACTGGCGAGCTGCCTCCAACGGAGAGCCAACCCAATAAGCGTGAGTGGCATGATCCGCCAGGGCATTGCCGCGCGCCATGGGGCCCGGCAAAAGGGAATGGGCCCGAATGTGCGTTATAAAAAATGGGGACCGGCGCGAATGGATGGCAGCACGGATAGCACAGAATAAGGAGAACACCGTGCTGCGAGAGTTAAGAGAATGGGCTGTTTCCAAGTGACGGACAGCCTGAACAACATAAGCAGAATCAGAGATTATATTAAGGGGCTCTGGCACGGTTCGGAGAACCAATTCAACGATAGCACATTCAACGTGCTGGGGAGAAGAGTAAGCGAAGCGGGCTGTAAACACCTGATCATTGATTACATAGCTACCGGTGCCTGTGGATGACCCGTCAGTATAAACAATGGTAGCCCCAATTAGAGGCTCAGGGGAAGTCAGATGAGGAAAGATAAGCTGATTGCGAAGTGCAAACTGAAGAAGGGGATGTTTAGGGTAATCTAGGTGTTCGTGAAAGCGATGTTGATTAGCGTCCTCAAAGACGGGGAAAGCAAACTCCCTCTGTATCTTCTTTCTAGCTCGGGGAGGCACAAACGAGGTTCCGCCCTCCATATTTAGAGGGGCGGATCCCGCAACGGGAAAAGGAGGGGCAGTAGCGTACGGGGGCGGGCGATTACGCTCCGCCTCATATCTAGCCGCCGCCGCCTCCAGCTCCGCCTTCTCCTGCGGAGACAGCCCCTCCTCCGCCTCGCGAGAACGCGAACGGGAAGAAGAGCGAGACGATGAAGAAGAACAGGAAGAAGAAGGACGAGAGGAAGAAGAGGAAGCCGACATGTGGAGGGAGGCCATTTTGAGAGCCACCTCCTCCGTGTCCCTTTCAGGCGGCGGGCGTCCCCGCCGTTCCTGTTTACCCGCGGACTTACGTTTCCTTTCCGGCCTTTTCCTCGGCCGCCCCGGCCGAGCCGGACCCACTTTGCCTCTCTCAGACATACTATCTTGATGATCACTGAGTACTTGCTGACCTTCCCGGACCGGACCGCTGCAACGGTCGTCCTCTAAACAGGAGCGCACCAGTGCCCACACAGGGAGAGCACACTCCCAAAGGGGACCAGACTCTCGGGCACGGCGAAGGTCCTGCTCTAGCTTATCCCAACTCGGAATCGTTAAAGACCCCGAGTGGAGAAACCATGGGGCCACCCGGTCCACGTCCTGCACAAAATGGCGCAGGACACGGTCAGGGATAACTAGGAGAGTTCCCCATGGGGTAGGTCACAAGCACCCGGTGCCGGCGTCAGAAGAGGGCAGGGGTCCAAAATAAAGCTGCCCCAGCTGCTGTGGTTCTGAACTCACCTCCAAAGAGGTCGTCTCCGCCGGTGCGAGAAGTTCCCGGGTTTCGGCACCACTTGTCGCGCCGCACTCGCCTGCAAGGACGACGCAACAAACTGGAGTTCTTCCAACAGCAGTTTAATGAGGCATCTAGTCTAGTTACATGGCGAGAGACCCCGAACAGGAAGGACCGTGGGCTTATATACCATTGCAGGTAGTCGTGGCGGGAAGTGATTGGTAGAGGGCCCTGACAAGGCTCCCAGCAATGATTCTATTGGCTATGTGCTCACCCGTAATCAGAGACCGCTCCCAACAAAAGGCCAGATAATATTTTAGGTTTTGCAGATCAAAAAGCAAAATCGATGCCAGGCGTGGTGGCTCATGCCTGTAATCTTAGCACCTGGGAGGCCGAGGCGGGTGGATCATTTGAGCTCAGGAGTTCAAGACCAGTCTGAGCAACAGCGAGACCCTGTCTCTACATTCATTCATTCATTCATTCAATTTTGAGATAGAGTCTTGCTCTGTTGCCCGGGCTAGAGTGAGTGCCGTGGCGTCAGCCTAGCTCACTGCAACCTCAAACTCCTGGGCTTAGGCAATCCTACTGCCTCAGCCTCCCGAGTAGCTGGGACTACAGGCATGTGCCACCATGCCCGGCTAATTTTTTTTTCTATGTATATTTTCAGTTGGCCAGATCATTTCTTTCTATTTTTAGTAGAGACGGGGTCTCGCTCTTGCTCAGGCTGGTCTCGAACTCCTGACCTCGAGCGATCCACCCGCCTCGGCCTCCCAGAGTGTGAGGATTACAGGCATGAGCCACCGCGCCCAGCCAAGACCCCGTCTCTACTAAAAAATAGAAAGAAATTATCTGGACAACTAAAAATATATAGAAAAAATTAGCTGGGCATGGTGGCGCATGCCTGTAGTCCCAGTTACTCGGGAGGCTGAGGCAGGAGGATCGCTTGAGCCCAGGAGTTTGAGGTTGCTGTGAGCTAGGCTGACGCCATGGCACTCTAGCCCGGGCAACAGAGGGAGACTCTGTCTCAAAAAAAAAAAAAAAATTGAGCATGTTACATAGTCTCTTATATAAAAAGAGAGAAACCAAATTTCCACAAAGATTTCTTGATAAAACTCAAAAGGTAATAAAAACTGAGTGCAATGTTTTGTAATATAAGTTTACTAATGTGAGAAGAATGGCATTCTTTTGGGGGGTAACATTTTGTTTAAATTGGGGTTCATAGTTAGTGTTCCTTATCAGTTGTCTGCACATGTTCATCTATAATTGCTGACCTGACAGAAATTTCCATATTTCACCTTTGAAAATGTCTTTTCATACATGTAGGTACTACTATCTTAATCCACAAGCATATGATTTTTGATGGAGAATAGTCATCTTTTAGAAGGCATTTATAGACTTTTGTTAGATTCTTCTCTTAGTATTTACCTTTTAGCATATTATACTGCAGAGTTATCACTTCTAGTAGAGGGTTAGGTGGAAAGTTCCTCAGTTGCACAGTTAAATGGACTTCGAAATATGGAAATTTCTTTTGCACTTACATTGGGGGTCCCCAGAATGGTTCTGGAACTATAGTTTGAGCTCAGAAAATATATCTGCTATAACTTAGTCTGTAAATGGAACCCTCATTTCTTTGACAGCCCAAGCAGTGCATAAAGCAGCTTTATATTACTTGTGATGATACTAGGGTTAGTTGTTGTTGAAATGACTTCACCACAGTATAAGTGGTGAAGCATTGTATATAAGCATTGTTTTCCTTATTTTAGGTTGGATTTAATAAGAAGCATTATCAAGTCTGCAGCAAAAGATTTTTCCAAGCCATTTATTTTTTATAGTAGTAATTGAGGGCAGTTCTTCTAACTCAGAAAAAAAAAATTCCATGTTTGCCCTGAGTACAACAAATCATAATAAAACTTTACCAATGTTAAGCCATAGAAATGCTGCGTGGTAGAGCAAGCCAATATTTCTGACAAGCTGAGTGTGGTGGCTTGTACCTGTATTCATAGCTACTCCAGAGGCTGAAGTGGGAGGATTGGTTGAGGCCAGCCTGGGCAATATATGGAGACCCCGTCTTTAAAAAAAAAAAATTCTGACAAAAATTCATGGAACTGATGATGGTTAAGTCCACAAGAGTGAAGTTTGTCATTAACACTACTGGTTCTATAATATGATATTCAAATATTTTCTGCAGAGTACCTGCTGATGAATAATATAATGCATAGCTGTAGACATTAAACACCTTACATTTTCATAAGCTTTGTAGATTTGTCCAACTAACTTGTGGCCTCAAGGCCACACGTGGCCCTCCAGATCCCCAAGTGCGGCCCCTCAACTGAATCCAAACTTTACAGTACAAATCTCTTTAGGATATTTGTTCTATAAAATTTGGATTCAGTCAAAAGGCCACACTCAAGGACCCAGAAGTCCACGTGTGGCCCCAAGGCTATAGGTTCCTCACCCCTGAACTAGGTCTTTTTCCATTCCATACATACTTTTACCATTTCAGTTGTAACATATTGTGTTAAATATTGACAGATTCTACTTCAGGTTGTGCTGAATTAGTGTTTTCTCAACTTTGGAAATATTCTCGCCTGTAGTTGTTTCATGCGGACTATTCATAGAGGCTACTTCTGTAGTTAGTTCAAACTCCTTGAATAAGCAACACTTGGCTCTTTGAATAGACAACAAAATACTGTCAGTGATGTTTGTCAACTCATCAAGAGCCATGGAGAAAACCACTCCCTCATTTGCCTTGTTTTTCAGTTAATTAGTGATATTGCTTCCAGTGTCCTCAACTTCTTATACAATGGTACTCACCAAAAGGCCAATCAATATTCTTAAACAAGTTTATTTTCTCTGGACACGTTTCTTCAGCTGCTGCACTCAAACACAATTTTACTAACTCACCATTGATAAACAGCTTTCCTTGCTTAGCCAACACATCAGCCACTGGAAACTTACTTTGGTCGAAGCCTTATTTTCATTTTTTACTTTTGTGAAGAAATATTTTGTGATGAGATTTTATTTTAAATTGTCTAGCTTTTTAGACTGCAGTTTTCCTGTGAATTGGAATATTGTGACTACTGTTTAGTCTAATGTCAATATATATTGTATTACGTTAGCATATAAGCATATAGTGTCTTTGCATAATAAACATAATTTTTGGCATCTAATCTGGTAACAAAATAATCTATTCTCTTCTGTGCCTGTAAGTGTGACATTTTGAAGTCCACTTTTCTGCTTGTTTGACATGATGAGTATATGCTGGTAATGTTTTTTTAATGTCACAGTATGGTGGCACTTGAAATGCTGTTGAGTTACAACCACATCACTGCAACTTAGAGGATACAGAGCAGCAGTGCAAAGCAATGAGTGCCACATACAGTCTGTCACAACTGCTCAACTCTGCCTTTATAGCATAGAAGCAGCCATAGATAGTATGTAAATGAATGTGTATGGCTGTGTTCCAAGACAACTTTATAAATACTGAAATGTGAATTTCATGCGATTTTTCACACATCACAAAATATTCTTTTTTTTTAACCCTTTAAAAGTGTAAAAGGAATTCTTAGATTGCAAGGAGAATAAAAACATGCAGTGGGGCTGGATTTGGCCTAGGGGCTGTAGTTCTCAAACCCCTGACCTAATCTTTTCTTAGTATAACAATGTTCTTCTGGAGTTTTTTTTGTTATGAAATTTCATTCATTTGAGGTCTTAAAATCAACGTCTTGACCTGCATTCTGGATTTTCACGTAATTAAAACTGTTGTATAGAATACATTGTGACTTCTGTTTTCAAGATAGGTCTCCTTTCTCCTTTTAGGTAATTTTCCACTTGTTCATCAAGATGGAAAACTCAGATTCTAACGATAAAGGAAGTGGTGACCAGTCTGCATCACAGCGCAGAAGTCAGATGGACCGATTGGATCGGGAAGAAGCTTTCTATCAGTTTGTAAATAACCTGAGTGAAGAAGATTATAGGCTTATGAGAGATAACAATTTGCTAGGCACCCCAGGTATGCTACATGTAATTTAAAGATTTATATATGTAAATTGCTGGGTTCTTTTTTTACAGAAAAACTTTTAACGTGTTTTAAAAATACGCTTCTTTAGTCATGAAATGTGGTTATTTAATATAAGGGATATAGAATGACATTTACTGCTGTACTTACTACCTGATTCTATTCACTCCATGTTTGGAATTATATCAGATTTTTAAGTTATATTATGAATTTTTAGTGAACTGAATTGAAAAGAATGGAGCTGAACAATCTTTTTGTTCTTAGTTAGCTTTATTTAACTTACTAGATATGGATCCAGGTGTAGAATAGCTAACGGGAACTTTGTTCCTGGTACAGACTTATTCAACTTTGATTTTCTGAATATGTCCCAATTGTAATCTTCCAGAGCTAGCCTTAGGTAAAATAGCAATTAGAACTTTGTGCTTAGTTATTCTCTTTTACTCCACTAAGTCCTGTTTGATCCTAGTTAAAATTCAGTATCTGTTTTCTTCTTCATTTCTGTTTAATTCTACCAACCTTTGGGTGATTGCTTGAATTTTAAAAGGTAAGGTTTTAACATGACTTTTAAGAGAGGGAGTAGGTTTTGAGCGAACAGTACCAGACTTGAATCAGAATGCCTTAGTTGGAGTTCTGACCCTCTTGTTAATCAGTGTGGCTTCTGGTAAGTCAATCTCTCACTTAGTCTGTTTTCTCTAAAAGGCAGATAACAATATCTACCCCCCAGAGTTGCAGTTTTAAAAAATCAAATATTGTATACAAAAGTGCTTTGTAAACGGGAAAGACCTTTGTAAAAATATAAGTTGTAATATCTATGTTCCCAAAGACGTGAATTTTTCTCGGGTTCCTACTCTTTGTTTTTCATCTCAGAGGGTTAAGAGTCGCTGGTTTTCTTTTTCTTTTTTAATTTTAGTTTAAAAAATTTCTTAACTATTTTAAAAATATAATTTCTAATCATTGTGTATCAGATCAGATAAAGTATTTGGTTGTCATATCCTTTAATCTCATCTTTGCCCTGTGGTGTGTGTTTGTCACTGGTTTTCATTTGTAATTTGGCAAACATTTTTAAACTTTCAGGTGAAAGTACTGAGGAAGAGTTGCTGAGAAGACTGCAACAAATTAAAGAGGGCCCACCACCACAAAACTCGGATGAAAATAGAGGTATATTTTGCTGTGGGGATGGGTAGAGGATGGAATGATAAGAACTTTGTATACTAAATGTCAGCCAAAGATTATCCAGAAATGGCATAAATTAATTTGGTGCTAAGTAACTGCTCATAAAAAGAGCACTGGAATTTTCTTGATATTTGGAAGAATGTCAGCATGTTTTTTTTCTGCCTCACCTTTGGGTTGTTTGTGTTAATTGGGACACAGAGGTGGCCTATTTTAATTGTGATTTTTGTTCTTGGTTTTCCATCTCAATTGAAATTTCCTCCTACTTAATTCCTGCTTTATAAACATGTGACTTCTTCAGAAGCAAAAAGAAATGCTGCATTTTGTAACCCAGTGGTTCCTAATGGGGTATAATTTTGCCCCCCGCCTTAGGGGCATTGGCAATGTCTGGAGACATTTTTGGTTGACACAACTGGGGGTTTGCTACTGGCATCTAGTGTGTAGAGGGTAGGGGTGCTGTTAAACATCCCATAATGCACAGCACAGCCTCTACAACAAAAAATTAACTTTCAAAATGTCAGTGGTGCCACTGTTGAGAATTCCTGCTTTAACTTCAAGTCTGGTGTTTCTCTCCCAGTGTGAAGTAGGAATTATGGCTGTGTAACCTAAGGTTAGGATAATAGTTTGGCTTGTGAACTGGACATTATATGTGCTATGCAAGGTTCAGGCTATTTATTTAATCTGATCTCCAATTTCATGTCAATTTAAAATCTTGGTAACATTAAGATATATTTAAATAGTTTTAAACTTATAAACCTTGTTTATGTTTTTGTTATGACTATAATAATCCTATATTTTAAAACAACCTCATGTGTTATCAAAGGCACATAAGAGCCTAAAGTAATGTTGTAAACTAATGAACATTTGAACAAAAATACTAGTACTATACCTTAACTAGTGTTTGTTTACCTAGTCTGATTACATTAGTGTTTTGGCGGTGGACTGAAAAAATATTGTTTCCTGATAGTCCCACAGTGGTATGCTAGGCTCTGTATATGATGAAATACCAAAAAAAGACATCTTCCAGATCCCCTTTAAAAATAAAATGATTCTCCAAATTTCTCTAAGATTAGCTTGCTCTTTTCAAATGGAATTACAATTTTCTTGCCTTTACTTAAAAGTCTATGCAGTGTAGTTCACAAAAATCCGTAAATGTGAACTATGTTCAGAATTTTAAAGTTCTTTTCTTTAATGCAAAGTTTCAGAGCACTATTGTATGATTGTCCTAATTTTAGTAGTTCCTTTTTCTCCCTCTTCCCCTCCTTTGTTTTAAACAGGTGGAGACTCTTCAGATGATGTGTCTAATGGTGACTCTATAATAGACTGGCTTAACTCTGTCAGACAGACTGGAAATACGACAAGAAGTGGGCAAAGAGGAAACCAATCTTGGAGAGCAGTGAGCCGGACTAATCCAAACAGTGGTGATTTCAGATTCAGTTTAGAGATAAATGTTAACCGTAATAATGGGAGCCAAAATCCAGAGAATGAAAATGAGCCATCTGCAAGACGTTCTAGTGGAGAAAATGTGGAAAACAACAGCCAAAGGCAAGTGGAAAGTCCGAGATCTGAATCTACATCTGCAAGGCCATCTAGATTAGAACGAAATTCAACTGAAGCACTAACCGGAGAAGTCCCACCTACCAGAGGTCAGAGGAGGGCAAGAAGCAGGAGCCCAGACTATCGGAGAACCAGAGCGAGAGCTGAAAGAAGTAGGTCACCTCTGAATCCAACGAGTGAAGTTCCACGAAGAACTCATCAGAGTACCTCATCTCAGACTATTGAGCATTCTTTGTTAAATGAGAATGAGGGAAGTTCTAGAACCCGGCACCACGTGACATTGAGACAGCAAATATCTGGACCTGAGTTGCTAAGCAGAGGTCTTTTTGCAGCTTCTGGTACAAGAAATGCCTCTCAAGGAGCAGGTTCTTCAGACACAGCTGGCAATGGTGAATCCACAGGATCAGGACAGAGACCGCCAACCATAGTCCTTGATCTTCAAGTAAGAAGAGTGCGTCCTGGAGAATATCGGCAGAGAGATAGCATAGCTAGCAGAACTCGGTCTAGGTCTCAGACACCAAACAATACTGTCACTTACGAAAGTGAACGAGGAGGTTTTAGACGTACGTTTTCACGTTCTGAGCGGGCAGGTGTGAGAACCTATGTCAGTACCATCAGAATTCCCATTCGTAGAATCTTAAATACTGGTTTAAGTGAGACCACATCTGTTGCAATTCAGACCATGTTAAGGCAGATAATGACGGGTTTTGGTGAGTTAAGCTACTTTATGTACAGTGATAGTGATTCAGAGCCTAGCGGCTCGGTCCCGAGTAGAAATATGGAAAGGGCAGAGTCACGGAATGGAAGAGGGGGTCCTGGTGGTGGTAGTAGTTCTAGTTCAAGTTCCAGTTCCAGTTCCAGTTCCAGTCCTAGTTCCAGTTCCAGTGGTGAAAGTTCAGAATCTGGCTCAGACGTGTTTGAAGGTAGTAATGAAGGAAATTCAGCAGGCTCAGCAGGTGCCAGGCGAGAGGGTCGACATAGGGCCCCAGTCACATTTGATGAAACTGGTTCTTTGCCCTTCCTTAGTCTGGCTCAGTTTTTCCTCTTAAATGAGGATGATGATGACCAACCTAGAGGACTCACCAAAGAACAGATTGACAACTTGGCAATGAGAAGTTTTGGTGAAAACGATGCATTAAAAACCTGTAGTGTTTGCATTACAGAATATACAGAAGGCAACAAACTTCGTAAACTACCTTGTTCCCATGAGTACCATGTTCATTGCATCGATCGCTGGTTATCTGAGAATTCTACCTGTCCTATTTGTCGCAGAGCAGTCTTAGCTTCTGGTAACAGAGAAAGTGTTGTGTAATTAAGATCTGAACTCTCAGCTTTGTAGCTGGTATAGTGATGGGCAAACAGGAATCACTTGCTTTTATGTCCACTTTTTGAGTGGTGCTTAAATGTAAAGTTACAACCTGAATTGAGTCATTGCTTTCTGAAGCAATCATTGTCCTTTCTCCAGTTTCTGTTCCAGAACAAAAGGAAATACTTTAAAAGCAACATTTTAGGATTTAAAATCTGATGTCAGTACCAGGTGAATTGGTAGCAGCTCTGTTACTGATAATTTGTCATATACACTTGTCAGTTTCTCCTTTGTTATCTTAAAAGATCTGCCTTAGCAATGGCTCCTGTCTGTTTCATGTTGATCTTTAAAGTTTCCCACGCCATAGGAGAGAGGGGCGGAGGAAATTCCCGGTTTAGACTAAGTTACAGTCTGTGTTTCATGAGTGATTACTTAAAGCTGTATCATTCCCAGTTATTAGTTGATGCAAATTCAGCCACATTCTGAATATAGTTTGTTCACCTTTCAGACTAGGTGATACTGGACATGTCAGTGTAAATAACACTAAGGTTAGGATCTTCTAAGTGTATAATTGTCTCCTAAGCCCATCACTGTGGCACACTGTAGAGTGAGCTTATAGTTTGAGATATTTATCTTGTGGAAATATTAAAAAAGCCTATACTTGTGTAAGTGAAAAAATCACATTCATTTGTTTAAAAATGTAAAGCTATTTTGTAGAGGCTCAGTACTTTTCCAAGGCACTGTTGTATTAACGCATTAAAAACTGTAAAGTACCATGCTTAGAAATGAGAAAACTGCTTTTTGTGAGCCAACGTAGTAAAAAACACACCAAACAAAGTACAAAGCTGCTTTTGTAAGTGTGTAGATGTCAAGAGCAGAACATATCTATAATATTTAATGTATGTGAACAGCTACTGTGACATGCAAAGGAAAGGACAGTGCAGAATCAAACTGCATTAAAGACCAATGTAAATTGTGTATTTTGACTTGGATTTAGGCAGGAAGTGAAAGATGGCATGTAAAGAAAACTGTTCTGAAGAATTTAAAGTTTTCATGAAGATAGTGATAATGCAGGCATAAACTGGTTTCATATGGTGAGAGCAGCAGCAGCAGCAGCAGCAGCTTGAACTGCTATTCTACCTGAGTAGATGAAGCACATCAGCAAATTTGGCAGAGCTTTGGTTTAAGAAAAACAAACCACTACCACCTAGCACAAGTTAAACTGATGTTTTTTCAAGTCTGCTCCTCAAAAAAAAGGTGGAGGAAAGAGACTATAAACCACTTTTAGCATACAAATTGCAGTTGGTACAGATGTGTGTGCTAATAGGAAAGTCTCGAATTTGTATTGTTTTTGAGATTTATCATTTAAGGTACCAGTGCACACTTGTTAATATTTCATTACTCTCTCTAACACCTAACATCTCACATTTAAAGATCAGTGGAAGATTAAGGAATTTTTATCCTTTGTTTAAAGTGCATCATGTTGGGTTATTGGAAATTCACATTTTAATTGTGCTGCCCATATTTGAAGATGAGGCTGCTGACTCACTGTGGACATGCACTTTATGTTGTTTTCTTAGTAGTAAGAATAGCTTCGTGATAACTCTAGTACTCTTGCCTAATTTCTCTTTTGAGACTGGTTGGGGTTAGGATTAGTCTGACTGTGGAGCAGATGTTTGTTTTTCTGGGAAAAGCTAACAGGCCAGAAGAGGGATTGAACACATCCTTGGCCTTTAACAAAGCAAGCTAACTACCCAGACGTGGTCAGATACTCTCCAAAATAAACAAGTCTGCTTTAGGAATTATCTGGCTACCTTCACTGTTATCAGCTTAGCTGTAAAGATTATTTCAAAGCTCGTTCTTTCATGTTTTCTTCTGGCTTTCCAATCCTACCTAAGTATCAAGGAAATTGTAAATATGGTAGTTGTTTGCTAAGGATATGTACTGCTCTTGCAAGGAAATAATGTCCAAACAAAGCTTCACTTATTTTTTTTAATATAAGCAGATTTCACTGTTTATGGCGCTTATGTAATACATTTTATCGTTTTAAAAAATTGTCCATGTAAAAGTCAGGATTCCTTTATATTTGTGAGCCTCCTTGTCTCCTTTCCTAAGGGTGTAACCTATGTTTTTCAGATCTGCAGGGTAGTCCTGATTGGCTAAAAACAAATGCATTTTCTTGGCATAAAATGTTCCATTATTATAGGGTGTTCATTTTAAGTAGTTTAAAAACTGCAGCACATTCTAAGCATAAAAGTTATTGACAACAGGTACCTCCCTAACCTCCCAAAATGTATTACTCATTTGTGAAGTATTAAGAGGTAACTCAACCAGAATGCTGGTTATCAATGTAGATACTAAAGCTATTCATAAACACTGGAAGTAGAATTTTAAGCTTTTAGCCTTCAGTAGAATGCACATATTGGACATGTGCATTTGGACACCTTTTTCAATAGCACTCGTTAATTTCCATTGGATGGTGTAGAATAAATTACATGTATTTTAGTGGAATTTGTTACTTAATTTTTTATTTTGTGAGGTCCATGACTAATATATACTTAGTATTGTTGTGGACATCAAAGACAAGGTCATTTATAGGTGTCAGATGTACAATGGAGGACAAAAATCTTTTTTCCTCACCAGCATCTATACACCTATTCTTGAGGGAGCATTTTCTTGCAAAAGACTTTACATTTCATTTTGTATCTTTGCACTTTTTCTTGATTACAGAAAGGTTCTGTCCTTAAGAACTAGTTTGAACTTCATGCAGTAATAGGAACAACAAAAAACAATGTTGGAAGTTTACGTGATTCAAAGCATAGGGAAAAGTACTAAAACCTGAGTTTTCTTGACTATTTCAGATGTTACTAGTCTAAAATGTTTGAAGTGATTTACTATTTAACTCCAAGCAGCTGCAGACAAGGTTGAGATTTATTAGTACCACTGGAAACAAAATTGAACAAGTTAGGTTAAAAGTTTGCAGACTTTATCTGTAGCAACACTAGAAGATGAGCCATGTTGTTAATTTGGAATATTTGCTCTAAAAAGAACACATTAGTTATACCTCAGTGGTAGTGGAGGTGGGGGTCGAGAAGAGTATCCACATCAGTGTTGGAATGTAGGTAATAATAGTACAGATCATAGGAAAACCTTTAGCACCAGGAGATACGTGTGTGTGTGTACACACACACAGTCTTTAAGAACATGATTATTGAAATTCATCCAAACTTTAGGAAACTGGTTAGCTGTGTTACCTCAAGTAATGTTCCTCTCCAGCCCCTACAAACATCTTCTCCGTGCCAAGTATTCTCTCCTAGTGTCAGTGTCTCAGATTGTATTTATGAAGGGTTGTCACTTAATATGCATTGTATTTAACCATCTACTTCCCAAGTGTCCACTACATGAAATGGGCCAAGCATCAGCCATGACTTTGAGTTAGTTCCCAAAATACCCTTGTGACAGGGAGGTAAATGTTGCAACATGCCTCTTAAAAGGCCATTTTTACAGCTTGCTAGGATACAGTGGCACCTTGTGGTTGTTAATATTTTTCTTTTAAAGATGGAGGGTATTTTTCTTCTCCCTTTTCTCCTTTGTTCTTTTGTGAACGAAAAGAATTCGTAATCTGCCTTATTTGATTTTTTAAAGTTGTACCTTACTGGCTTCCCTGTGAAATGTTTTACCAATATTAAGTACATAGAAGCCATGTTTGCAGGGCACTTTTATTTTTTCCTAGTCTTATAAGACTATGCTAATTGCTACTTTCTGAAGTATTCTGTACCTTAGTAATGCAAGAGATTGATACGGCACATGTTAAAGTGTCAGGTGTGTTTTTTTCCCTTAAGTATATAATTCTTCAGTATGTTTAATATGCAATAACAGTGTTGTAATTCATTAACTGGTAAATTGTGTGCTTTTGAAACATTTGAAAATGTAAATGAACATAACATGCTTCATTTGGAAAGTTAAAGTGCAAGGTCCAAGGAACTAGTATTTCACTTATTTTTAAGTCAGATTTGTAATAAGCAACTAAAAACAGCTGTGAGTTCAGTACCTGGCCTTTAAAATTTTAGCATTCTGAAATTAAAAATTGTTTTTCTTAACTGGAACAATTCTAAAATATTATCCAGTATCCCAATAAGCGAGTGAGCTCATTTAAGTAACCCTAGTTTGTATTTTAAATTCTATAGCATCTAGTAGAGCCGTTATTGGGGTGTTAAAATTCTCAAACGATAATTATAGAACAATTTATGAGTTTTATGATTCTTTTCATGTCTCGGTTTAGACCTGAAGGAAATAGGCACACCCTCCACTCTAAAAATTACAGTGAGATACTTGGGTTTTTTTAAGATTTGTTTACTAAAGTTCCACAAGCTGCTTTATAGTCACTTAGGTTGATTAGTAGTTATCTTAAAGACATGCAGTGAAAGTGAACCCTATCATACCACCGTGCCTCTTTTTTTCAAGGCTTCCATCAGTTCCTCATCTTGCAGATTTATTCCAATACCAAGGTATGGTTGAACCAGCTGCCCAGCCTTAACTTTATTTAGTGCCCCATTACTAACATTCTTTTAACTGATTTGTATGTGTTTTAACTGTCCAATGTTTGGATTTTACCTCTTGATAGCTCCATTTGTCCCTGGTACGCAGTTGGCCTGGTTATGTATCCGTGCCTGTTTTATCTTCTCCCAGGAAGAGCTGCTTTGGTATAGATGTTTACTTGGATTCATATAAAGAACCAGGCAGCAATCTTGGAAAGCTTTCTGAAACCTATAAGAACCTGAAGGTTTGGAGGGGGAACAGTAACAAAGGCTGCCTTTATGTCTTTGGACACGAAGCACATAAATGTATGTTATGTAAAGACTTAAGTGATTGTTATACCAGGGCTTCCTGACCTCCAGGAGAGACTCAAAAAGCAGAGAGGAGCACAAAATGAAGTGAATTTGGTTGGCTTGATTTATCTGGTTTCTCATTTTCTTTCAATTTAAACCTGAACATAACACCCTTCTCCAATATCTATCCAGCAGACTCCTGGTCGGGAAGCCCTGTATTAAACTTTGAGAATGTACCCAGTTTTTTTTGTACAGTGCTTAAACTTGCTAAAAATTAACTTGTTTAATGCAAAACAAGACCTTGAAAGGTCAGTCATATTAAAGCTGGTTTGATTGTTAATAGTTATCTTTTAGTAAGAAGCTTTTTCCCTATGTAAGATGTCATACTGCAGATTTAAAATATAGACTATCAATAAAATGCATGAAGTGATCATTTGTGCTTGATCATCTCTCCTTGGGTTTTTCTTTAAAAGGGGGAATCTTCTAAAGGTTCTGTTGTTTCAAACCAATGTCAATAGACTTGATTTTTAGAATCAAGTGGAATTACAGTGCAATCTTGATTTTGATTCCCCTCACTGCTGAGTGTGGGCAGGTACTGGTTTATGTGATATAACTTCCATTTTATCTGTGTTGTGTAGTTGAATGGCTTAATCTTTGAATGGTAAAATAAAAGATTAAAGTATATTCTGATACAAGAATCCTGGAAAGATTTATGTAAGTGACATTTTAAGTAGATGCATCTTTGCTGTTCTTGTATTCTCACCATTGCCCTGACCACTCCCTTGCTCTGTATATACAAAAACTTTTGTAGATGTACATGCACGTGTGCTCAGCTTCTGTCTTCCATCCCTACCTTCAACCTCTTAAACATTTTGTTTAAGCCATTAAGATATCCTTGTTTCGAGTAGATCATCACATTCTGATACCCGGATGAGACTTCCCCTTGGTATTAATTCCATTGGTGAATTTTATCATAATTTCATTTCCTCTGGTGCCTACAAAGGTAGCTCTCATTGGCATTGTAATTTAGTTCTTCAGGATAGTTTTGGTGTGGTCAGCTCTTCACCTCATGGTCTTCCCAGGGTTTTAATTTTAGTATCGTTCATGATTCTGTTATTTGAAACTCAACACCACCACTGAAAAACTTTGTGCTCTAGACAGTGGAAGCCAATGCACAGGCATCTTGTAGGTCAGAGAAAAGGACCCAGATACCTAGCACAGAGGATTTAGTAAATCTGAGTGGATTACGAACTGCACTCTTTTTGTTTTGTTTTTAAAGACAAGGTCTCATTCTGTCACCCGGGCTGGAGTACAGTGGCATCACCACACCTCACTGCAACCTCAAGCTCCTGGGCTCAAGCAATCCTCCTGCCGCAGCCCCCTGAGTAGCTGGGATTACAGGTGCACGCCACCGCACCTGGTTATATAAACTTCACTCTTAATTGTCATTTTAAAAAAATGTGAAAGCTAGAGTTCGGTTTCTTTGAGGTCTTTGAATTTAGACAAGATTTAAATTTAAGACCTTGCAAATGGATTATATTAATAATAGCTATGCTAAAAATAGCTAAATTTTTCTGGTTGCTGCCAGGCTTTGTATTAAGTATTCTATATAATTTCTTTAATCCTCACAGTGACTGTGAGGTGCAAGTATTACCACCCGTTTTAAAGGTGATGCAGCTGAGATACAGACGTTTGGTAATTTGCCCAGGGTCACAGTAAATTGCAGCGTATCTCCATTGAGATCTTTTTTTTTTTTAAAACAATTAGTCTTTATTATTATTATTTTTTTGAGACAGAGTCTCACTCTGTTGCCCAGGCTAGAGTGCCGTGGCATCAGCCTAGCTCACAGCAACCTCAAACTCCTGGGCTCAAGCGATCCTTCTGCCTCAGCCTCCTGGGTAGCTGGGACTACAGGCATGCGCCACCATGCCCGGTTAATTTTTCTATATATATTTTTAGCTGTCCATATAATTTCTTTCTATTTTTAGTAGAGACGGGGTCTCGCTCTTGCTCAGGCTGGTCTCGAACTCCTGAGCTCAAACAATCCGCTCACCTCGGCCTCTCAGAGTGCTAGGATTACAAGCGTGAGCCACCATGCCCGGCCCATTCAGATCTTTGATTCCAGAGTTTATGTTGTGTTCTTAATCCTGCTGCTATATGACCTCTAATTTGTTTTTTAATATTTATCCCAAGCCCTAGTCTAGATACTTAAGAGGTAGGATTTCTTAAACACTAGTTTTGGCTAGTTTGCCAAGAAAAAAGGGCAAATCATTCCTTCTGAGGAGGGTTAATGTTCATATATTGTAAATTCAGTAAATCACTTGGGCATTACCAAATACACCTGAGCACTATAAATAAGGTGAGCCTTCATTTTATCAGGTTCAGTGTAATCGGCACTAGGTCAAAAGGTATCAAGGTGTTTCATTTCCAAAAGTCTACATGTAGGCTGGAATAAAAAATTGGGAAATCTTAATGTTTAGTGGTCATCTGACCCCCTTATTACATGTGCTCTTGGCCCCAGTTATGACTTGATTTGAAATATGAAATGACTAGAAAGAATTGCAGCTGGCTTTTTAAAAAGTATGCCAGCCAGCTTATTGGCATCCAAGTAAATACTCTGTAATGTTAGTTGCCTTGGGCAGCCATAGGCATTCCAAGAATGTTATCATTGCTCAGAAGATACTTGGAATTTGTTTAAATAGCTTTTAGAAACAACTTTTATGAGCCACTGAGAGAGGCAACCCTATTCTGTTTGTTCACTTTATTTGCCATCCTTGAAATGAATCTTTGCTGTTTCCAAAGATTATCTTTTTCGTGATGGAGATTTGCCACTCTTAAGCAGGTTCAGGAATGTACTGTGCACTCTAAAGGCAATCACAAGTCATTTCCAAACAATAGGTGCAGTAGTATTTAGAATAAGTAAATGGCTGCTGAGGTGAGTACTTGGAAAAGGCTGCCACATTATCAACATTTGGAGCACAGGGAGAAAGACAATCCCTATCCTTAAGGAGCCAGCATTTCCTCGAGAAGATGTGTAAGTAGATAATAAAATACTACTGAAACCTTAAGAGATGTGCATACCATAATTATCCATCTCCATTCACATATGTCATAACTACTAGAGTTAGTATGACATTTGAAGGGAGCAGTAAGTGGTAGTCGGGGGAACAAGGGCTCATCTGAATTTCAAGTTGTTTCCTCAATTAATAGGAGATAAAGGTGTATTGTGCTCCTACCGTATAGGCATTGTGCTGGTCTGAGGTTTCTTTTCCCCTTGTTTTTGGTAGGATGGGGACCCTGAAGCCTCTGAAATATTGCCGAGTTTCTCAATGGCCAGTGTTGGTAACTGTGGTGTATCTACTTAAAAAAAAATTCACAACTGGTCCTCTATATTCATCAAAGTTTCTAAAATAGTGTTGTGCAGTAGAAATATAATGCAAGTCACCATATGTAATTTTAGGTTTTCTAGCAGCCACGTTACAAAAAGTAATGTGTAAAGAAAATTTTCGCTGCGTGTGGTGATTCACACCTATAATCCCAGCACTTTGGGAGGCTGAGGCAGGAGGATCACTCGAGGCCAGGAGTTTGAGAACAGCTTGGGCAACATAGCAAGACCCTGTCTCAAAAAAGTTTTTTGTTTTTTTTGAGACAGAGTCTCACTCTGTTGCCCGGGCTAGAGTGCTGTGGTGTCAGCCTAGCTCACAGCAACCTCAAACTCCTGGGCTCAAGCAATCCTCCTGCCTCAGCCTCCCAAGTAGCTGGGACTACAGGCATGCGCCACCATGCCTGGCTAATTTTTTCTATATATTTTTAGTTGTCCAGATAATTTCTATTTTTTAGTAGAGACGGGGTCTCGCTGTTGCTCAGGCTGGTCTCAAACTCCTGAGCTCAAAGGATCTGCCCGCCTTGGCCTCCCAGAGTGCTAGGATTACAGGCGAAAAGTTTTTTTTTTTGATGATTTTATTTAACCTAGTAAATATCATTTCAATATGTAGTTGATATAAAAACTATTAGTGAGATATTTACTTTGTTTTTTTCATACTGAGTTTTCAAAATCTGTTATTTTATGCTTACAATACATCTCAATTTAGACAAGGCACATTTCAAACCAATAAGCACAAGTGGCTAGCAGCCACCATATAGTACAGTGCAACTCGAAAACAATATGGGGGAGAGTGATTAAAGTGGGTATGATGCAAATGGGGATGAGTTTTAAAAGTTCACCTGTGGATATACATAGGCACATCTTACCGCCAATACACCAGAGCTAAATAAGCCTCATTCTTTTTAATTATGCATCAAAGCTGTGGCTTAGAGCAGGGGTCCCCAATCTTTTTGGCACCAGGGACTAGTTTCATGGAAGACAATTTTTCCACGGATGGGGAGGCAGTGTGTGTGTGTGTGTGTGTGTAGCTCAGGTGGTATGTGAGTGATGGGGAGCAGCTGTAAATACAGATGAAGCTTCGTTCGCTCGCCCACTCACCTCCTGCTGTGCAGTGCACAGCTCCTAAGTTTCATGGAAGACAATTATTCCACGGATGGTAGGTGGGGGGGTGGCAGAGCTCAGGCAGTGATGTGGGGTGCAGTTCCTAACAGGCCACTCACTGGTACTGGACCACGGCCGGGGGGTTGGGGACCACAGGCTTAGTGTGCAAACTTACAAAACTACCATCTTTCTCTTCTTCTGAGGTTAAAAGAATATGCTCCCTACCAAAGCTTGAAATCTATTAAGAATTAACAAAAGACCTTAGCTGGCTGAGGATCCTGTGATTAAAAGCTAGGTAAACCCATCCCAAGTGCAGCGTTGTGTAGCAGCCAATAAATAGTGGTGGTTATATTTATTTATTGCAGGAATGAACACTCAAAATTTTACACAGAATTTTTCTTAATTCAGCTCTTAATATATGTTAAAATATTAATGATACAAATAAATAATTTCCAAGCACTTCATCTGAAATAGCTGCATTTGAATATTCCTGGCATTTGTTAGGCTAACCTGGATTTACAGTCTGTTTCCACTTTGTAGTTAGATAGTAAGTGATAATATAAATGTTTAAGTGAGTTTCCTGGTATGGAAGGGGAAAAGTTGACAACAAGAGCATAAAGTCTACCAGATCAGACTTTAGCCCTAATGAAAAGCAAAGTATTTCCCAACACCAAGTCTCTCTGATACCATTGCTGAAAGTTTGTTTGGCAACATGGAGTGAAATATTAACAGTTCTGTGAAGAAAGAGCCCTTGGAGTTGAAGTTTTGGAGAAAGCCAATTCATTTGGCTTGGCTTGTATTTTCTGTGTGAATATGACATTTTCTGTAGCCTTTTTTATTTAAGAATCTGAAAACTGATTTAGTTAGTAGAGGATGGATGTTGATTTCTAGCCTGGGTGACTCCAACTTATCTCCAGCACATGAATCTGACCACTTTTTTGTAAGATGCCAAAGGAGCACATCACCCAGCTTAAAATTTTTTCTTTAAGAATCTTAGGTGTAGACCTCTAGATTAAAGGTACAGATTCAGGAAAAATTCACTCATTCTCTTTTGCCTTGGCCCTACCCTTTCCTGGGTGAAGGAAAAGAATGGAGCAGTGTCTGAGGCTCTGTTAGCATGAAGGTAATAGGATTGTTCCTAAGAAGGAGAGACCAACTTGGCAACTAAGCCCAAATTCTGCCCTTATTGCTCTTATGGAAAAGGAGCCTTCCTGTAATAATAAACCTATCTTCTCCAGCATCTGAATTAATTCCTTTTCTCCATATTTGTGGACCAGTAGCATCTATGTATTTAAGCAGGAAAATCAGTTTAATCTGCTAAATAGAAATTACATTCCAAGCTTCATTTTAGTGTAGATGTTATTTAACAGACCTAGGTACAGACATGGACACTGACTGAGCTCTTCCTCTGTCCTTTTTTTTTTTTTTTTTTTTTTAAGACCGAGATCAAAACCACCTGGAAAAAAATCAAGCTGGAGAGGCCCTTCTTGTTCTTTCCATCCATCCCACTCCAAGGTGTTCCCTTCAGTTCATCCTATTGGTATGTTTGATTTTGAATACCTTATAAGTTAACTGTCCAATATATATTAGCTAGGCCTGGCTTAGGCTTTATAACCTGTTTAAAAATGCCAGTTGATAAACCACAGCCTAGAAACTCGAGTGGGTTAGATTCCTGATTCTGACATCTTTATGGATGACTCAAATACCTACCTACAACTGTTCCAAAGAGGTACAATGGGACCCACAAGAAAGCACACTGTGATTTACAGCACCCACCCTTTCTAATTACCACCACTCTATTACACACACTTTGATCTCACTGAAAAGTTAACGTGAACTGCCAGCATGGCCGTGAAAGGGAGTTGGAGATGGAGAGATGGTTATGGATGGATGAGTGGGCCATCTCCCAAAATGTATTGAATACTTGTTTATTAGACACCAGGCCTTTTCACATTTGTCCTCTTGTTTGATACTCGTAACAATTGGGGGCAATTGGATATTGCATTTTGTAAATGAAATAGAATCGGAAATTAAGTGACATGCTCTAGGTCTCCACTGCCACCATTGATCATTCAAAAAATATTTCTTGGAATCTATGTCCCAAGCACTGTTCCAGGTACAGGAGATACATACCATGGTCAACAAGACAAAGACCCCTGCCTTCACGGAGGTTACGTTCTTTTTAGTTGTTGTTTTTAAGAGACAAGGTCTTGCTCACCTAGGCTGGAGTGCAGTAGCATGATCATCTCCAACTCCTGGGCTCAAGCGACCCTCCTGCCTCAGCCTCTTGAGTAGTTGGGACCATAGGCATGCACCACCATGCCCTGCTGGAGGTTGCATTCTGCTAGGAAGAGGCAGATATTATATCTCTAAATACAAGTTCAGATAGTGATTAAATGCTAGGAAGAAAAAATAATGGGATAATGTGATTGACTGAGATAGGGTAGGATGGTTGGAGAATACCTGTCTGAGGAGGTGATACAAGCTGGGACCTGAATGAATAAAAGGAGGTAGAACATTCCAACCCCAGGGAATGAGTTCAGCTCATCATTTGCAGGGAGGAAAAGGGCAGTGTTGAAAGCGGGAAGCAATAAGAGATAAAGCAGGGGCCAGTTCATGAAGGTTGTGTAGCCCAAGGGGAGGTAGGATTTTATTCTGAGATGAGAAGATGTTGAGGAATCTTAATCATAGGAGAGAAGTGCTGACTTAAATAACTCCTAAGTGGCAAAAATCAGGGCTAGAAGACAGATGTGACTCTAGGGTCACTGCATCACACCACAGAAAAAGACGCTCCCTTACCTGCCCTTTTACCAAGTGGAAGTGTAGGGATGCTGGGTCCACAGTACCCTGGAGCTGGCTCTGCAGTGCACCAGGATTTTGACTTCTCTTTCCAAGTTTCCTTCCTTTCATAAGAAACTTGGTTTGTGGGATTCATAAAACAGTGTGATGTGGCTCTTTGTGTTATTGTAGTCTAATCTGGTTTGAATGACCTTGTTCTGTCATCACTGAGAAAATTCTCAGATAATAGGACCCAATACCACAAATGAAACAAGCTTCTCTCACTGATGACCAGGCCAGCATTGCTCTGTTTTTTCTTCGCTAATGCCTGTAGGGGGCAGGGTTGCTCAGATAATGAACTAAAGGTACAGCTGAGTTTTTAATTTTCTAAAGAGCTACTTGATTACACAAATCCTTTTAATTGGATGCCTCTTGGTGACTTCTTTACTTGATAGTGATTTTGCTGATGGGTAACCTAAATTCAACAAGTAAATTTCACATACATTTATAGATTAGCTAATATGCCCTGGCATTGTAGGATTGACAATCACCCAGTCCAGCTGCTTGCATCCAGGCAGTTCTATATTTCAAATCATCCTGAGAGAACTGGTAGCAGAAAAATGGGAGATTCAGTTATTAAGGGGATATGGGACCCTAACCTAGCCATGAGGATAGGGGCCCCAGCCTTGGTGTCCAGGATCTTAGTTCATCTTCTGGGTTTCAGATACAGGTGCAAAAGTACAGGGGCAGCTGTGGGGCTAAAGGAAAGGCAATTGCAGGCTACAGCATAGGAATCTGGCCAAGCTACACGGAAATTGGCTCCTTTTCTGCTTGTTATGGTGGCATACATTGCTTCTCTAGTCTAGGTAAGTAGGTACATCTTGCAGTCCTAGCTCATCTCTCTGCCATGCCACTACTAACTGTTGGGGTGGATCTGATGGTGATTTCATAGCCACATTTCCTCTGGATTGCAGCAAAGTCCAGGAATTTTTCAGGACTGCAGGTGTATGCCTGTGGAGCCTGACTTATCAATAGAGGTGTCTTCTCAGGCTAAGTAACAGGTTTTGGGAAGAGGCCCCAGTTCAATGGGTATGGAAAGAGCTACTGGTTCTAACCTTGCTTCCTGAGTTTCTATGACAAAGAGCTCTGTATAGCATATTTGATACAGAGCTTAGTCCTGCGTAAGGCATTCGACCAGGAAAGTTAACTCCTGGGGGCTTCCTCACCCCCTACCACCACTAAACTTCTCTCTATCTTTGCTCCTTCAAAAAAAATCTATTCACCTGGAGATCCAACTGACTTATTAGAATTATGTCTAGACAAGGACACATGGCTGCAGGAACTTTGTTTAAGAGGCAATATAGGGGCCCAGGGCCTTTACAGTAAGGAGCAACAATGATTCTATTGAGCAAATGGTCCATGGAGAGGTGAAATGGGGACCTAAAGGTATAGTGAAAAGAAAAAAGGTTTATGAGCCAGCCAGACTTACATTCATATTCCTCTTACAAGCTATATGGTTTTAGATAAGACACTTATCCTCTCTGAGTCTCAATTTTCCTTTCTGCAAAGTGGGGATAATGATGCCTGCTTTGTTGAGAGGCTTAGAGACCACATATGTAAATTTCCTAGCACTTTAATAGTAGAGGCATTTTGTTGAGCTATTATTAATGAGGTAGGAAATCAGTACTGCCTATCACGGGAGGAGGTGGCTGGGCCAACCTCCAATGGCTGTGAAGCCTGTGCATCTGATTTTGAGGCATTTAAAAAAGTCTGAGTGTGTGGTCTGGGATATCAGCTTCAGTAAAGATAAATACATCTGGCCAATATTCTTTGGATTCCCAAGGAAGTCTACTAGGCTTTTGTGAAGACCACAGTCAGGGAGACGGACACAGTTGCTCTAGAATAATACCTGTCTGTTGTGAGACAGTAGGAAAAAAACCTAAAATTCCCATATAACAGGTCCCTGATTTACTAGGTATACTAGGATTACCCCTAATCGCCTGTGAAGCAACAAATCAATGGCTGGACATTTGTTGCTATAGCAACCTTTTTTTTGCTCAGCATCTAGCCGTTATTTAGAGACTACAGCAGGAACTGGATAGGCAAATAATTAGATATACTAGGTGCAAAACAAAACAAAAAATAGAAAACTCAAAAACAACCAAAATTCTGCTGGTGAAATGGAATAATTGGCAAAAGCATCTTATGACAGGTCTTTTAAAACATGCGTGTTTCAACAAAGATTCCATACACATTGAGTGATGCTAAAAAAAGAATTCTTTGATACAGCTGGAAAAGATTAAGAAGGGAAAGAAATGTGAAAAGTATAGATCTTAGGCCCAAGGAAATCTCTTGTTGGAAACCAGGGCCTCCCAGAATCTTACCTAGATAGAATTTCTCCTCTTTCCTCTCCTAAAATTTAGAGGTCCTCTTTGCTAGGAATAGCAAGCAGCCCACAGTTATCCTTTATCAACCTTTTAGACACAATCTAGGAACCTTCTATTTGTAATCAGCACCCCCAGGTCTGAGTTGAACTGATTTTCCTTTGTTCTAAAAGGAGTAAAGCTACTCCTAGGTCAGAGACAGCCTGCAAAAACTGCTGATGCAATTCATTCAGCGTGAACCTCTCCTCACGTTACTCCATCCACCACACAAAGCCCTGGTAACTTTCCTTAATATGCCCAGATTGTTCAAGGCTTCACCCATCAGAGATCATAGCTGAGAAAAAACAAAGCACTATTAGACCCTTCATTATTCTCTTTCTAGTTAACACTGTTCCACTTTACCTACCTCCATAATAGTGTTCCTTTATGTAGAATTATTGATCTTTTGATTACAGAAGAAATTTCCCCATGGTTTTCACTATTCCGCATACCCCAATGACTCATAAACCTATAACTCTGGATTTGACCCCCCCCCCCGGAGATTTAGAAACTTTTTTTACCCAGTTGTTTGCTGAACATCTCAACCTGAATATTCTGCAGACACTTTCGATTCATGGAATATTCTCCTCCTGTCTCAATAGGTGTACTATATAGTGTTCAGCAGTGGACTTGACCTGCTAGGCCTAGATAAAAAGTGGGCTGTTTCTCAACAGAGAAGATCTTTAAATAGGCAAGAAGCTTCTATGAAATCTTGAACGTGACTGAGCCAGAACTTAAAGCTTACTGTAAAGAGTTAGGAGCTGATGCTAGAAAATCTACCCTAGTAATATATATTTAAGTGTATAGCTACTGAAAAAAAGTTAAGCCATCTAGAGGGGGAAAATCCAGTAGGGAGGAGAGACGGAAATCTGACAAGCAAGAAGAACTAGAACTGTGGTATAAGGGAATGTGATGGAAGTGTGGGCAAGCTGACACTGGAAAATACACTGGTGAAAGTTATTGAGTTTTGAGAGCCCCAAAGGAGTTTAGATCTTAGACTTAGGACATGAATAAATATTACAAGGTCTCCGTGCTACCCTAACAGTTGTGTAACATTGGGTCAGTCACCTACACTTTTGGCATCTCAGTATCCCTATCTGTGAAATAAGAGATTTGGATTATTTTTTTCCAGCTAATTCAGTTTTTAAATTTTTTGTGATAATTATAAATTCACAGGAAATTAGAAAGACATTAATAGTAGAGAGAGTCACTCAGTTTCTCCCAATAGGCACATCGTATATAACTCTAGTACAATATCATAACCAGGAAATTGATATTGGCACAATGTGTGTGTGTAATTCTATGCCATTTTATCACATGTGTAGATTTATATAGTCACCACAGCTATCAAGATACAGAACTATTCCATCACCCCCAAAGATCTCCCTCATGCTACCCATTTATATTCACACTCATACCTGCTTCCTCCACCACTACCCCCCAACCAAACCCTAGCAATCACTAAACCATGTCTCCATCTCTATCATTTTGTCATTCTGAGAATGTTATATAAATGGAGTCACACACTATGTGATTTTTAAGATTGGCTTTTGTCATTCAGTATAATGCCCTTGAGATCCATCCAAGTTGTTGCATGTATGAGTAGTTTGTCCCTTTTTAATTGCCAAGTAGTATTTCATTGTATGGATATACCAGTATGTTTAACCATTCACCTATTGCAGGACATTTTGGTTGCCTCCAGATTTTGGGTATTACAAATAATTCCACAATCATGTAAAGGTTTTGTGTGGACATAAGTTTTTGTTTGTTTGTTTGTTTTATTTTGTTTTGAGACAGAGTCTTACTCTGTTGCCTGGGCTAGAGTGCTGTGGTATCAGCCTAGATCACAACAACCTCAAACTCCTGGGCTCAAGCAATCCTTCTGCCTCAACCTCCCGAGTAGCTGGGGCTACAGGCATGCGCCACCATGCCTGGCTAATTTTTTCTATATATTTTTAGTTGTCCAGATAATTTCTTTCTATTTTTAGTAGAGACAGGGTCTTGCTGTTGCTCAGGCTGGTCTTGAACTCCTGACCTCGAGTGATCCTCCTGCCTCGGCCTCCCAGAGTGCTAGAATTATAGGCGTGAGCCACCACGCCCAGCCCATAAGTTTTTATTTGTCAGGAATAAATACCCAGGAGTGCAATTTGTGGTTGTATGGTAACGTATGATTCATTTTTTACGAAACTGCCCAGGCCAGGCGCGGTGGCCCATGCCTGTAATCCTAGCACTCTGGGAGGCCGAGACAGGAGGATTGCTTGAGGTCAGGAGTTCGAGACCAGCCTGAGCAAGAGTGAGACCCCCATCTCTACTAAAAATAGAAAGAAATTAGCTGGACAACTAAAAATATATATAGAAAAAAATCAGCCAGGCATGGTGGCGCATGTCTGTAGTCCCAGCTACTCGGGAGGCTGAGGCAGGAGGATCGCTTGAGCCCAGGAGTTTGAGGTTGCTGTGAGCTAGGCTGACACCACGGCACTCTAGCCCAGGCAACAGAGCGAGACTCTGTCTCAAAAAAAAGAAAAGAAAGGAAGGAAAGGGAAGGAAGGAAGGAAGGAAGGAGGGAGGGAGGGAGGGAGGGAGGAAGGAAGGAAGGAAGGAAGGAAGGAAGGAAGGAAGGAAGGAAGGAAGGAAGGAAGGAAGGAAGGAAGAGAAAGAAAGAAAGAAACTGCCCAGCTATTTCCTACAGTGGCTGTAACATTTTATATTCTCACAGCAATGTATGAGAGGTACAGTTTCTTCATATTCTCACCAGCATTTAGTATTGCCATCATTTATTATTTAGCTGATCTAATAAATGTGTAGTAGCCTTCATTTGCATTTCCTTAATGCAAGTAATATTGAACATCTTATCGTGTGATTATTTGCCATACATGTATCCTCTTTGATGAAATGTCTCGTTATATCTTTTGCTCATTTTCAAATTCCTATTGGGTTGTTTGGGGTTTTTTCTGAGTTTGTTTTTGTTTGTTTGTTTTTTGTATTTTGGATATGAGTCCTTTGTTGGGTATGTGGTTTGCAAATATTTTCTCCAAGTGTGTAGTCTGTCTTTTTATCCCCTTAACAGAGTCCTTTGCAGAGCAAAAGTTTTTACTTTTGATGAAGTCTGGTTTATCTATTTTCTTTCCTGTAGATTGTACTTTTGGTGTCATGTCTAAGAAACTCCTCTCCAAGCTCTAGGTCCCAAAGATTTTCTCCAGTTTTCTAAAAGTGTTACAGTTTTACATTTTACATTTAAGTCTATGATCCATTTTGAGTTCATTTTTGTATCTTTTTGCCTATGGACATCCAATTGCTCCAACACCATTTGTTCAAAAGTTTATCATTTCTCCATTAAATTGCTTTTGTACATTTGTCAAAAATCAATTAGTCATACTTGTGTACCATGCTATGTCAAGGTTCTGTATTCTGTTCCACTGTTCTATATATCTAGCCTTCTACCCATATCATGGAGTCTTGATTATTGTAACTATAATAAGTCATAAAATCAGGTGGAGTGATTATTCCCACTTTATTCTTCATTTTCGAAATCGTTTTAACTATTCCTAATTCCTTTACCTTTTCATATAAATTTTAGAATAATCTCATCTGTGCTTAAAAAATTTTGCTAGAATTTTGATAGAAATTGACTTAAAACTTCTTATCAACTGGGGAAAAATTGACGTCTTTACTATGTTGAGTCTTCCAATCTATGAACATAGCATGTCTTTCTAGTTATTTAGATCTTTCTTGATTTCTTTCATCAGTATTTTAAAATTTTCAGCATACATCCAGTATGTATTTTGTTAAGTACCCATCTAAGTATTTC
Organism: Lemur catta; assembly: GCF_020740605.2. Classification (NCBI taxonomy): domain Eukaryota; kingdom Metazoa; phylum Chordata; class Mammalia; order Primates; family Lemuridae; genus Lemur; species Lemur catta. The sequence goes on from NC_059155.1 coordinate 44,232,101, forward strand.
ATTTTCTTTGTAATGATTGTTAAGTGCTATTGCATTTTCAACTTCAGTTTCTGCATATTCCTTGATAGTTTATAAAAATTTGATTGATTTTTTGTATGTTGATATTGTATACTGATATGTTGCTGAACTCACTTATTATTTCTATAAGGTTTTGGTATTTTTCTGGGGATTTTCTATGTAGACAATTATATTATCTGCAAATAGACAGTTTTATTTATTCCTTTCCAATCTGTATACAATTTATGTATTTTTCTTGCCTTGCTGCACTGGCATTTCCAGTACTATGTTAAATAAGAGTGGCAAGAGAGGGGCAATGTTGCCTTGTTCCTCTTCATAGTAGGAAAACATAAAATTCTTTCCCTACTATAGTATGATGTTAGCAGTAGGTTATTTGTAGATGCTCTTTATCAAGTTGAAGTAGTTCCCCTCCATTTCTAACTTGCTGATAGTTGTTTTTCTTTAATCATAATAGGTGTTAGATTTGGTCAAATGCTTTTTCTGCATCAACTGATAGGATCATATGATTTCTCATCTTTAATTTGTTGATATGGTACATTGATTAAGCTTCAAATATTGAACCAGCCTTGCATACCTAGAATAAATCCCAATTGGTCATGGTGTATAATCCTTTTTATACATTATTGGATTTGGCTTGCTAATATTTTCTGAAGACTTTTACATTTATATTCATAAGGTATATTAATCTATAGTTTTCTTTTTTTCTATTTTCTTTGTCTAGTTTTGATATCAGGGTAATATTGGCCTCATGAAATGTTTCTTCCTTTTATGTTTTCTGGAAGGGATTGTGTAAAATTGCTGTTAATTCTTCTTTGAATGTTTGGTAAAAATTTCCAATGACTCCATATAGACTTTTCTTTTGGGGGAGCTTTCTTTTTGGGGAGCTTTAAAATTACAAATTTAATTTCTTTAATGGTTATGGGACTATTTAGGCAACCTATTTCCTCTTGATTGAGTTCTTATAGTTTGTGATTTTTTGAGGAATTTGTCCAATTCTTCTAGTTGTTGAATTTATGAGTGGAAAGTTATTCATAGTATTCCCTTATTATCTTTTATTAAAAATGGCTGCAGGGTCTGTACTGATATCCCCTGTTTCATTCCAGATCTTGGTGATTAGAGTTACCTCTCATTTTATGTAGTCTTACTAGAGGTTTATAAATCTTATTTATTTTGTTCAAAGAACCAACTTTTTCATTGATTTTCTCTATTGTTTTCCTATTGTCAATTTCATTGATTTCTGCCCTTTATTATTTTTTCCCTTCTGTTTCCTTTGAGTTTATTTTGCTCTTCTTTTTCTAGTGTCTTGAGGTAGGAATTTAGAGTACTGATTTGAGACCATTATTCCTAATTTCTATTATAAGCATTTAATGCTATAAATTTCCCTCTCAGTACTACTTTAGTTTTGTCCCACATATTTCAATGTTGTATGTCGTAGTCCATTTGTGCTACTAAAAAAAAATACCTGAGATGGGATAATTTATAAAGAACAGAAATTTATTTCTCACAGCTCTGGAGACTGGGAAGTTCAAAATCAAGGTGCCAGCAGGTCTGGTGTCTGATGAGAGCCTGTTCCTCATAGATGGTGCTATCTAGGTGTCATCACATGGTGGAAAGGAAGAAGTGAAAAAGAGACCAAACTGCCTTTCTCAAGCCATTTTATAGAGACATGAGGGAAGAGTCTATATAGCCTAATCACCTCTTTAGGTACCATATTTTTGCTTTTCATGTGGTTTCTTCTTTTCTGATGTTACAAGATTCCTTCGTCTGTCATTTCTTTTCTGTTTAGAGAACTTCCTTTGCCATTCTTTTAGGGTAGGTCTCCTGATGACAAATTTTCTTAGTTTTCCATCTTCTGAGAATGCCATGATTTTCTCTTCCTTCAAGGATATTCTCACTAGGTATGCAATTCTGGGTTGACAGTTGTTGTCTTTCATTACTTTAAAAATTTGTTCATTTTACTTAAGATTGCTTTGGCTATATGAGGTCTTCTCTGGTTCTACAAAGCATAGAATTATTTTTTCTAGATCTGTAAAGAATGATGATGGTACTTTGATAGGGATTGCATTAATTCTGTAGATCACTTTAGGTAGTATGGACATTTTAATGATATTGATTCTACCAATCCATGAGCAAGGTAGATTTTTCCATCTATTTCCATCTTCTACAATTTCTTTTCTTAGTGTTTTGTAGTTCTCCCTGTATACGTCTCTCACATCTTTCATTAAATATATTCCTAGATATTTAATTTTCTTTGAGGCTATTGTAAAAGGTATTGAATTTTTTATTTGAATTCCAGCTTGGCTGTTATTGGCGTATATGAATGCCTCTGATTTGTGTGTATTGATTTTGTTCTCACATGGTAGTAATATTCTCCAGGGATTAGGGGGTTGGGGATGGGTAAACTCACAACTAATGGACATGGTGAACATTGTAGAGGGGAAGGGCATGCCTCTAATCCTTGCTTGGGTGAGGCAAAGACATAAAATGTAACCAAAATGTTTGTACCCTCATAATATCCTGAAATAAAAATAAATAAATTAATTAAAAAATAATAATAATAAATAAACCAAAAAAAAAAAAATAAAAATTTGTAACTTCTTTCTTCCCTCCATGGTTTCTGATGAGAAATCCATTGTCATTGAAATTGTTTTCCCCTATAATTAAAGTATCATTTCTCTCTTGCTATTTTCAAGATATTTGTTTGTTGTTTAGTTTTCAGATGTTTGATTATGATGCATCTTAGGATGTATCTTTTTGAGTTCATCCTGTTTGGGGTTCACTCAGCTTCCTGAATCTGTAGGAGTATGTCTTTTGCCAAATTTGGGAAGTTTTCAGCCATTTGAATACTTTTCCAGTCCCATTTCTTTCTCATCTCCTTCTTGGACTCTGATGACATGATTATTAGATCTTCTGTCATAATCCCATAATTCATTGTGCTTCTGTTTGTTAATTTTTTTCAATCCATTTTCTTTCTCTTGTTTATTTTTATTTTTTTTTTTTTTTTGAGACAGAGTCTCACTTTGTTGCCCGGGCTAGAGTGAGTGCCGTGGCATCAGCCTAGCTCACAGCAACCTCAGACTCCCGGGCTTAAGCGATCCTACTGCCTCAGCCTCCCGAGTAGCTGGGACTACAGGCATGAGCCACCATGCCCGGCTAATTTTTTTTTTTGTATATATATTTTTAGTTGGCCAGATAATTTCTTTCTATTTTTGGTAGAGACGGGGTCTCACTCTTGCTCAGGCTGGTCTCGAACTCCTGACCTCGAGCGATCCACCCGCCTCGGCCTCCCAGAGCTAGGATTACAGGCGTGAGCCACCGCGCCCGGCCTTTCTCTTGTTTAGATTGGATAATTCCTGCTGCTCTATCATCAAGTTCTCTGATTCTTCTGTCTTCTTCATTCTGCTGTGGGACCTATCTATTGATGTTTTCTTTTTTTGGTTATTGCATTTTTTATTTCTAAAGTTTCCATTTGGTCTTCTATTTATATCTTCTGTTTATTTACTAAAACTTTCCAATTTTACAATTATTTCAAGCATGTTCATAAATATTCATCAAAGCATTTTTATGATGGCTGCTTTAAGTTCCTTGTCAGGTAATTCTAACATCTTTGTCATCTCACATGTTGGCATCAGTTGTATTCTTTCAGTCAAGAACCAATATCTGGTTCTGGCATGATGTCTTGGTATGATGATTTTTTGATTGAAACTTGGACATTTTGAGTAGTAAGTAAAACTAAAACTAAAACTACTATCCATAAAACTATGGATCTTATTTAAATCTTTTGTTTTAGCAGGCCTCCTCTGACAGCATGCCAGTGGGGGAAGGGGTGCACTGCTTCATTACTGCTAAGTCAAGGTGAAAGTCTAGGTTCCCCATTGGGCGTCTGTTGACACAGATGTGGTGAGCGGTTCTTCATTACTGCTCTGTGAGGGTAGGAATTCAGGCACCCTACTAAGCCTTCACTGATAACATCTGGGCTGCTGAGAGGGCCAGAGATGCCTTGTTACTGGCTGGAATACAACGTCTAGGCTCCCTACATGGCCTTCTCTGATGCCACCCTGGTTATAGGAAGGAAGGGTCCTTCACTACAGGAAGATGAAAGTGGAAATCTAGGCTCTCTACTGTACCTCTGCTGAGTCGGGTGGGAGTGGAACCACAGTTTTTTCTTGGTGTTTGGAGTAGAGTGGTTATTGTGTAAAAGTTTCTTGTCTTGCAGGCTGCCCCTTTTCTGGTTCTTTGGCTAGAGAAAGCAAGATTTTATTGGGCTCTTTATGTCTGTGCCCATTGATGTTTCTGGTTGCTGGATTCTCCAGCACCAAGTCTGAGATATTTGAAGGGAAGAAAGCCCCAGGGCACTTACCTCAGGTGAGTCACTTCTCAAGTTCTGAGATCCCTAGCTGGTCTGCTTTCTTCTCTCCACCTTTCAGAATCTTCTTAGGTTTGTTTTATATATAATATTCAGCATTTTAAGTTGTTCTTCATGGGAGGAATAAGGGAAAGTACATATAATTAGCCTTTCCAGAAGCATAAGTCTTGATTTGAAATAACTATTCAAAAAATTGTTTTAAAATTTAAACAGAAGAATCCCTTTTTTTCAATGTTAAAACCAGTATTCTGATTGAAGGGAAGGGAGAAAGGCCCAGCACTCCACAATCTGCTGTCTTCCCAGATACCCAGTGAACCTTAAGGTACTTCTATGAATCCTCCAAAGATTCAGAGAGTACAGTTCAAAAATTACTGGACCTGAAGCTCTCCACCATTTTGACTGTGACCTTCTTTGGGTTTTGATTTCCTCCTGGTAGGATAGCCCTTAATTGTGTTCAGTCCTTCACCAAGGACTGTGAAGAACTCAGTTGGATAGAAAAAGATAATTATGTTTGTTTGAGGCTCCTGTGCCTTGTCAACATAATGTTAAAGTGCTTCTGGAGCTCACTAGTTACAAGTATTTACAGAACTGGACCTAGCTTTGCATGGCACTTGACTTTCCCTGAAACTTGGCTCTCCCTGCTTTCCAGGCCCAGCCGTTGTGGTTGACAAATGAGTCTTAACCTTGGAGGGAGTGGGCTTGGATGCTTGAAGCTATTCACCCTGAAGGAAAGGTTTAGGCTAGGACTTATTGGGATCTGGGAATTTAATGCCCACCAAAAATGTGGTATTGAGGGGTGAGGGCAGCTAGACAACACCAAACTCCCCTGTGGTTATAAAGAATCTCTCAGCTAGGGCCAGGGAAGTTGAGAAGAAAGGTAATGGACACAGTTGTTGGGAGGCATATACAGGATAAGTCCATCTCACTGAGGTATGTGGGCAGAGGTTTAGGCATGTCCTCTCCTTTGCCCTTCCCCAGGTGCTACCTTGGGAGCTCCCTTATGCTTAATTGCATAATATTTGCTGTTCTTTACCATCCCTTCTCTGGATCTTGGTGCAGTACTGGAAGTCTAGAAAAAAGGGAGCCTCTGAGATAGTTGTGTTGGCCTCTTAGATACACAGATCCTTTCCCATGAATGCAGGGCCTCCCAGGAGCTGCTCTTCATCCTCCCTCTCCCCCCAAAAATAATCATATCAGAAAAAGCATACTTTCGAGATCTATGAGCATCAAGCAGGGCCCTGAAAATTAGCCTTCAATGATGATAATTTTATTGAATAATGAGAGAAGGACTGAGGGATCAAGGCACAGGAAAGCTCATTTTGGAGTTTTACCTCCATTTTGAGGGAGAGAGGAATCCAGAAGACAATGACCTGTACTCTCAGAGAAAGGCAGGTCAGAGACTTCTACTTCTTCTTCCCCACTCCCTCCATGGAGGAGGCTGGGAGTACACAAGGACTCTGCTGCCCTCCATGCCTCTGTCTTGGAGCTATGGTGCCACTTCCTAGCCAGAACCTTCACTAAGGGACAGAGTGGGCATGAGGAGAGCAGTTGCTGGCTCCAGGAGCAGCAAGCAGCCTTTCTGAAAGTCAAGGGAAAAGAGAGATTTTGCTCACTTCCCTACTTACTGGAAAGGGGCTTTGAGAAGGGGTTCAAAACTGGGCATTCAGGCTGTGCATGGTGGCTCACGCCTGTAATCCTAGCACTCTGGGAGGCTAAGGCAGGAGGATTGCTTGAGGCCAAGAGTTCGACACCAGCCTGAGTAAGAGCAAGACCCAGTCTCTACAAAAAATAGAAAAATTAGCCTGGTGTGGTGGCATGTGCCTGTAGTCCCAGCTATTCGGGAGGCTGAGGCAGGAGAATTGCTTGAGCCCGGGAGTCTGAGCCTGTAGTGAGCTATGAAGATGTCACTTCTCTCTAGCCCAGACAACAGAGTGAGACCCTGTCTCAAAAACAAAACCAAAACAAAACTAAAACAAAACAAAAACCCAAACTGAGCATTCAGTTCCCCTCTAGGGGCTTCAATTCCCCATTGGTAAAATCAGCAGAAGAGCAGCCAACTCCCAGGGTTGGAGGAGGGTCAAGCATGATGAGGGGTATGGAAGCACCTGTGAACTGTAATTTGCCCACTCACAGGTTTTTGAAGGGGGTTTCTGAAGGATTTTGCGGGGGCCTCTATGTCCAGATATGCCGGGGGCAAGGCTGGAGGGAGTGTCTGTGCGTGAGTATGGGGCTGGGGAGGAGGTGGCAAATGAGGAGACGGGCAGCAGGAAGATCCTGGGCTGACAGGAGGAAACCCTGGCCTTTGCAAGGCCCTAGGGCAGAAGGATCTGCGAGCCTGCCCCCACCCCCCACCCCCGACCCCCCTCCACCTAGGAGGGGGGAGGATGCGTGGGACTCTGTGGTGGGGGGAGAGGAGGTGGTTGTCCCGCCCACCTTCGCCCCCACGAGGCAAGCGCTGAAGGGAGCAGGTCCGTGGAGAGTAGGGTGGAGGCGTGTGGGGAGAGGAGCAAACTGAGGAGGGAGCTCTTGGAGTTAATCTGGTCCTTCCTACCACTCCTGAGGCGCCACCCAGGTTTGGAGGAGCGTTCTCAGGCCTAGGAAATCCCGCTAGTTCACCTGGGTGACGTAGGGCAGCTGGCGGGGGCTCACCTTGTCCCCAGCTGGGGTACCGGGAGCCGTGCGATGGGGGCCAGACCTGAGCTGGGAGCTCCGGCCAGCGTGGCTGACCCCCGGAGTTCTGGAGCAGTTTTTATGGAGACTGGGGCCGGGGGAGGTGGGGGTTGAGGGGTGGGCCAAGTCGCTGTCAGAAGCAGCCCCACTGGGCCGAGCTGCATGGAGAAGGCGGCCCACAGGGCGGGCCCAGAGTGGGAGGTCGCAGGGGAGGGCGGAGGAGGATGCTGCCCCGGGCGGGGGCGCTTCCTGGAGGCCGTTGCTGCCCTCAGCCTCCCCATCCTGGAGGGCCTGGAGCCTGGATTCCCTTGGGTCCCTCGCTAGCATGGCCGCATCTCGTCCTTGCGACGTTGGGGACGCGGCTGGTCGGGGAAGGAGAAGAGGCGGCGCGGGTCGGAAGGGGCCGTCGACTGAGCCGGCAGGGATCATCTCCAGGGCTCCGCGGGGCGGGGCGGGGCGGAGGGGGTCGGGGTCGCCGCTGCAGCCCCCAGGCAGGGCGGTGGGGGCGGGGGAGCGAGGAGGAGCTGAGCCTGGACTCACGGCAGCTGCCGTCTCTGGGTCTGGCTCGCCTCCCGCCTTCTTTCCCGTCCGCTTCCCCCGGGCGGGAAGGGCGGTTGTCCCGGGCAGGCGGATTCCCGCCTGAGTAGAGGGGCAGATGCATTTCCGTGGCGCGGCTCCCGGCTTGTTACCCCTCCCAGACGGGGAAATGGATGGAGGCCCACGGAGGGGCAGGGACCCCCTCGCCTCTCCCCCTCCCGCCCAAGGTGGCCCGAGGCCAACAGCAGGACCAGGAGAGAAACGGCCGGGGCCCGCCCCCCCCCCATGTCCATCCCCAGGGCAGTCCCGAATGTGGGGTGGACGTGAGGGTCTTGCGGGAAATGGCACCGATTAGCACCCCCAGTCGAGGATCCCAGGGCCCAGTCGTTGCGAGGGCAGTGTAGGGTGCGCGCGTGGCGGGAAAGAGAGTAGCGATCGCCCCGCCGGCCTCCAGATCGCAGGCTCTGGTAGGAGCGGGAAAGGGGGTGGGGAGCGAGGAGGCCCGCGACAGGTGCCGTCAAGGCCACTGATCCGACTGGCCCCGGACGGACAGCGGCCCGGCTCAGCTCTGCCCTCGCCTTCCCCCACGCTGGACACAGACAGGCTCTGACACTTGTTAGTGTGAGCAATGGGCTAATTTTATCCTGCTGGGGCTCAGCAGGAAACCAGTGCTGAGGCCCAAGTAGCTCTTCCGGGCCAGTCTCGAGGAGAGGAAGGGGGTGGAGTGGGGAACGCTGCCGCCTCTGTTCTGCTGGTGGCTGTGGTGGCCCCGGTCCTGCCCCAGAGAGGACAGTTTTGGCACGGAGTTCGGGTATGCTGCGAGCAGTGGAGCCCAGAGAAGAAAAAGGTAATTTGAAAAGAAGATAGTACAAATAACTTCTTGCGTTGTTCTTTGTCTTCTCTACTTCTGTTTCTTTCACTCCTGAAGTCCCTGGGTTCTAGCAGAGTGCCTGACACACAGCAGGTCTCTAGAACATATTGCTGAAATGACTGGAAAACCAGGCATGGAGCTCTCCTTCTGGTGACCACTAGAGAGAGCTGAAAGGCAGGAATCAAAGGGCCCTTTTAAAGCACTGCCTCTTCAAGCCCTGCAGGAGTTGAGTACCTAATCCCTTTCCCTGTGCCTCTGCTGTCTCTGTTTCATTTCAGTTTATTCAAATTTCCAAACTTGCTTCAAGGGCTCTTGTTCTGCCCGTCACCCACCCTATCAGGTGCCAGCTGTGAGACACTGGGGATTTGTAATCTCTGTCAGTTGGCCTGCTCTGCTACTGTGGAGAAGTGGCAGGAAACTGCTGGCTACCTTTTCAGACATGAAAAGGCCCTGGAGGAGAGCATATGCTCATAACAATTATGGGATTCCATAGCTTTGAAATCTAATGATCCTGAGTGATCAAACACAGACTGAGCCTTGGGGCTGCTGAGGGAGGGATTGAGGGGGCAGCAGACCTTGGGTGGCAAAGCCTGGGGCCTGGCAGCAAGACAGAGTAATTAGCTTCAGTGGGAGGAGGTGAGGAGCCTGTAGCCCCAGGGTGTCTTCACTGAGTCAGGGGAGAACGGACAATAGCCAAGAGCTTGGTGGTAAACCATCCTCTCCCAAAGTAAACCAATCCCTTCTCTTTGCCCCTGCCCTGTCCAGTATATGGCCAAAAGGAGGTGGACCCCATTTGTACCTCTTGGGTTGCTGGGGGTGGAGGGGCAGTAGATGAAACTAGGCCTCCAAAGCCAAGGCTTCAGGAAGGTCTCTAGACTGCCTGGGACATACAGTACCAAAATTATGTTGGTTGTGAGTGAGGGTAATGGTGAAGAGACGGGGTATGCTAAAAGTCAGACTTTTGTCATTTTTGCTCAGAGCTAGTCTTGTTGACACCGTTTTTGGAATGGGCTTGCTACATAATTGTTGAATGAAGGGGCAAGTCACTTTCCCCTATGTGAACCTGCGGTAGTCCCTTCCTACCTCTAGGCTTCAGTTTCCCCACTTAAATTTAATGCAGAGTATGGACAAGGGGGACTCTTAAGTTTACTCCCAGCTTTGTCATTCTTACAGGTCTCTCCCCTGCATCACCCTCAATTCCAGGCTCTGTCACTGCTGGTCTGTATCACCCAGCTATACCAATCCCTTCAGGTTCCTCACCAATAACATAAAAGAGAGCGAAGAAAGGTTGGATCGGATTACTGCTAAGGTTTTTGCTAATTTTCAACATGGCATGTTTGTAGCAAGGTGGTGGCCTTGGTGGGGCCTCCACTCCAACTCAGCCAGTAATCATGTTCTCATTTTGTAAAGTAACCACTGTTCCACTTCAGAGCTCCCTTCAAAATCAAGCTCAAACAGTCCACCCAACTCTACATCTGTATATAGCTCCTTTTCTAACTTCTACACACTCAGAGAGCACAGACCCTGGCAGAGCTTTGATTTGAAAATGAGATGTCAGTTCTGAAGCCAAACTTCCTGCTGTTAACCAGGCAACATACATACCAAAACCAAATTTTTAGATCTGTTTATTTTGTTCCAAACCCCTTGAGGATTTAAATGTCCCATGTCTCAAGCTCTGACATTTTGTTCGTTCTCCTAGATTTAATGGTGGTGCATAAGAGGCTGCATCCTACTCTAAATATTAATACTGTGCTGCTTTTGCCAACAAACATTCTCTCCAAAAAGCACACAAGCTCATGCATGCATGTCCACATGTGTGGAAGAAGTAAATGGACACCCCACAATGTTATGTGACACCTGTATGGGCAGATTTGGGACCTGTGAATGTCTTCCCTTCATCTGGAGAGAAGTAGGTGGCAGCCTGATTCTTAAGAGCTACCTGGCCATGAGCAACAAAGGAGGCCCTGCAGAATCTCCCTCTGCTGACTCAGTGGGGGTGGGGTAGGGAGGAATGGAAGCAGGGGCATTGTTGCTCCAGTATTTTCAGTGGTCTCTCCTGGGAGTTACAGGGCTCCTGGGGCCCAGCTTCTCCTGTTCCACTGCTGTTCCAACTGACAGGATAGTAACTTGGCCCCCTTCTACCCGAAGAGCCAAGAACCAGTGGGTTTTCCTTTGGGGGGTTGGTAAGAGCTGGACTGGGACCAGCGGAGGGGGCTCAGGACTTTGGCCTTGAAAGAAACCATCAGAGGCCAACCATGCCCCAGCTGCCTGTTTGTAACGGAAAACTTATGGATGGGGACCATTGTCTTCTTTGGAGCCCCTCAGGGCAACCTCATCCTCCTGGCCCTGGGGTGACCCTGGCTTGGGGTGGCAAGTTATTGTTGGCTCCAAATGACAGCCAGGAATGCCTGGCAAAAAGATGATGAAAGGGTGGGTGACAGGAACACAATAGACAAAGGCCCAGAAAGTGGAAAAAGAGACACAAAGAAGCAGAGTGAGGAGAAAGGCTGAGCTGCTAATGAGGTGAGCTGTGCTAGCTGGACACAGCCTGGCAGTGCCCTCTGTTCCGAGCCAAGGGCACTGGGAATGCTCATCAGTAAGAATGTTGCCCAGAGCCTGAGCATAGGGAACATCTGGCGCCTACTTCAGAGAGATGAAGGTGGTCCAGAGTCTACCTTTCATGGCACCTTTAATGCCCACTAAGCAGAGTGGCCTAGGATGCCCAGCATGGGGGACAGATTGGGTGGTAAAGGCTAGGATGGCTTCCCCTTCCTAAATGAAGTTGTCCAACCCTATGTGCAGCTGCTGCCTGTACCTTTTGGGGGTCCAGGTTAGGAATGGGTTTTTTCCTAAAAGAGCCCTTTTCTGGCCTGGCCCAGGTGAAAATATGGACCTATTATGAAAACTGAGAGATGGAGGAGTTGGTCCTTCACCATGTCAATAACAACTGCTGCTACTCCCACCATGCCAGCTCACTGTCATCTGTCCTCCTCTGCCTGCTGAGATGAAAGGGGTTTCTTCACATTTTGACAGGTAGGTAAAAGTATGGGGAGCTGGGAGGGTCTCCAGATAAATGCATTGGACTGGGAAATCTGTAAAAATCAGTGAGTGGAATATGGAACTCTATAGTATTTAAGGTCCCTTCCTTATATGGTATTCTATTCTTCCAGTCTAGGATTATATCAGCTTGAGCCAAAAAGTGAGATGTGGCTCAGCCTGAGATGAATGGGATTATGCTAGTGTTAGGGGTGGACTGGGCCAAGGTGAGGCTGATTGGCCCAAGCTCTGGGTGGGTCCCTCCTTTCTCCCAGCACCCATGTATTCTGACAGTCATAAAAAGAAATAGAGGGGAAGAGAAGAGAGAGAAGACAGTAGAACAAAAAAGAAGGAAGGGAAGAGGGGAGCAGACTGTTAACCAACTGTATTTTGGGGATACTGCCTGTACATAGCTCTTGAAAAGCCAGAGCTTTTAGAAACTCTAAGGCTAAACAAAGCTCCTTGTCTCATTTTGCCTTTCTGCTCCCCCCAATGGCTCCCAAAAATGGATGGCAATGAACTCCTCAGCAAACAGAGGCTTGGGTATCCCCCACTAGGCTCCTGGGGACACAGTAGCACCTTTGGCAGTTGATTTTAGTGGGTGACTAACAAGCTGGGGCCAGGAGATCGCATCCTCCTCCTCTCCCAGGGGTTAAAAAGTATATGGAGAGGTTCCAAAGGCCAGGAGATGATCCCACACCTTCCCAGATCCCTGGGAGGAGAAGGGCCCTGGCAAGTTTAAAGGCATTCATGGGGAGAATTTGGTTAATGAGTTTGGAACACCTGGAGCTTTAGCTCCAAGGGGATTGTCAGGTGGCTGAAATGCTGTGTGCACAGGTTTGGGAACAAGTGTGCTGGTGGCAAACATGTAAATGCTGAGCAGGGTGGGATGAAGGGGAAGGGCTGGGGAGGAGCACACAATGGCAAGAAAAAGGCATTAGATTGGTTCCTCAGGGGTTGGGGAGCCCGGCAGTAGCTCCCCATTGGGGTCCGGGTCAGGGGCCAACATCTTATCCTTGCTGGAATCCCTCTGCTCTTTCTTGAACATCCTTTGATGCATCAGAGGGACGAAGAAGAGGATTATAGCCCCGATGACAGGGGGCACACCGGCAAAGTAGAAGGCCACATGGTAATCCCCAAAACAGTTGCGGAGGAGGCCTGAAATAGTCAAGAGAGATAAGTCAAGCTCAGCTTTGCCCTATCACCCAAAGGTGCTCTCTGCCTCTTCTAAAGGGCTAACACAGTGCCTATCCAGAGAATCTTGGCCTGTATTGCCTTAACTTAGGAACTCCCTCAACTTCAAGGGCAGGCAGCTCCTCTCTGAGGTACTGGGGTTGCAGGCCCTTGAGGTGAATGCTCATTATGAAAGAAGTTAATGAAGCTTCTCTTAAAGTATCTACATTTGTGACTTTCATCAAGCTACAGCTAACTAGCTGTATGGAGTTAGGAAGAAACCTAGTCTAGAAGAACTCTGCAGAAGATGGCCAAGCCTTGCTTGCCTTGGTTCACAATAATATTCCCCATCCCCTGCCTGCCCCCAAATTGTTCTTGTGGAACAATTCATCTGAGTTCCTATTTGCCTTTTCTCTGAAGTGTCCTTTCTTGGAAGTTCGATTTGCCCTAGGAGTAATCTGTATGTGTATATCTTCCTTTCCGTTATAGATATGGATAGCCCCTCTGGGTTCCTCTGAGCTGCCAATACTATGAATATGTTTAGCATGGGATGCAAGGCCTCCCATGTTCACCTCCAAAAGCTAATGTGAGGTACCTCATAGCATTAATATGTCAGAGCCCACAAACAATATTCAGGAAAGGCAAGAAGGCTCTTGGCCCTATAATTACTCAGAAGTTAAGCATAATGGAAAGAGATGTGGATTCTGGGGCATTCTAAGGATCAGGGACTGGGTAGAGGTTCCCCTTCCCCAGTGGGCAGTGTGGCTGTTACACAAAAGCCTGAATGAAAGCTTTTTCCCCATCACATGGTACCCTCACAATGCCTTGCACATAATTGGTTTTCAAAGAGAATTTGTTGAAATAGCCCATCTGACTAGCTTAGGAGAGGCTAACCCATGAGTCAATGTTTGCAATAAATCCTATAGAAAGGAAATGAAGGTCTCTTTTCATTTGTTTTATGTTCCCTGGGGTACCAACAATCCCCTTCTGGGAGAGTGGAAGGAGAAACTAGGAGTGCTGAAAGATGGCAAGTCAACACTTTTGCCTGCTACTTGCTGAAGGGGAGCCTTATTGGCTCCATCCTTGGGTGTTACCTCAATCAAATATCTTCTACAGGCTTAGTTCAGAAGCCAGAAGAGGAGGAGAAGGGTGTCTCTAGCTTTTAATCAAACCAGGGCCCACTTTCTCTTCTCTTCCTACCCAACTACCTTGCAAATAATTGCTTGCCTGTGGAGAGAGAGAGGATATTGGATCAATCGAATGGTCAAGAAGGCCAAACTCATTTTTATCTTCATTCTCCTGGAAGGAGCCATACTGTCTACAATGAAACCTCATTGAAACGGATATACAGCCATGGAAAACCCCTCAAAATGTATCCATGCATATGTACTGTGTTTAATTTCTTTTACCAGTAGTGAGTGACAAGGGGTATCATGTACTCTGACAAGGCTGCTTAAACAAAGAACAAGAGGAAAAGGGGCCTCAACAGAGGTGCTCAGGAGAGCTAGTGCCCAGAGAAAATGGGACTCCCTGATTCATGCCCTCCCTAGAATATCAGCCTTACCTGCAATGGGGGGCCCAGCAATCATCGGCAGGGCCATCATGCCCAGTAGGTAGCCAATGGCTTGTGAGGCCTGCATTGGTCCCACCAGCTCAAATGCGATGGGGGCCATGATGGTGATGAAGAAGCCATCACAAAGGCCCAGGAAGAGGCAGACGACAATGAGGCCCGCGAAGTCTCGGCACAAAGGAATCATCATGGACATCAGGCCCAGGAGCAGGAAGGAGAGTACCTAGAGGGGAGCAAGGGCCTGAGGTAGTCATGTTGTGTTGACCAGCCAAGACCACATAGCAAATCACATGTCCTCTTCATTTCTACCATCTATAAAATGGGGTGGGGGGGAGGGTGTCAACAGGGAGAGCAATTGGACGAAATAGTTACTTAGGCCCCTTCTAAGTCCTGCATAGAGAGATTCAAAATCTTTAAGAGAGCCCCTACTTAACTGTGATTCTGTCAGGATAAAAAAAGGGGGATAGGACTTGGTCTCTGGCCTCAAGAAGTTTGTCTTTGCACTGGACCCTGAGATAAAGGGAATTGTCGTTTCTACTTTCTGAGCTTGTTTGGCTGCCCCAGGGATTAGGGTCTGGGATCAGGCCATGTTGATGTTCTCAGATCTAAGTAAAGTATGGGAAGAGGGAAGGGAGGAAGTGAGGATGGCTTACATGACTATGGGACTGGAATGGAAGGCACAGCTTCATGAAATGGGGAAGGAGCTAGTTTCCATTGGTGGGGGGGCTGATTTTAGAAAATACCTTGGCATGAAGGAGACCATTGGGAGGTTCACCCAGGTTCCTTATGCTTTAGGACGTGGGCCACACTACCCATCTCAGATATCTCAGACACATAGTTCTGGGGGCCTCTGGGCTTGGCTTGGGCATCCTGAAAAGGCAAGAAAGGGGCCTTTCAGAGGAACTAAGCCACTAGGAGGGTGTGTAGGGAGCCTGAAGCCAGCCCAGGAGCACTGACTAGCCACTGGGCTTTCTTTGGGATAGGCAAAATAACTCTGAAACAAAGTAACTGCCTTTCCAGAGGCTGGTTTTCCCCTCTCCACAGAGACAAGGGTCACCATAAGCACAGCTGGTCATTTGATTAAGATCATTTGCAACCTGTGTCAGTGAGCCAGACTGAAGACCTGGGCTGCAGGCAGAGAAAGGACCCCCTTCCCACCACTGCCAACCCCCTGCAGCCAGCAGAGCCAGGTCAGAGCCAGGTCATCCCAGGGCCAGGGCTAAAACCTGATCTGTTTACCAAGGCCGTAACAAGCCCAAGGGTTTTCCAATAATTCACACAGGCAGGCCAACTTACCTAGGAACACATGGAAGGAGTAGGGGTGAAGGCTATTTCATGCCCTAAAGATTTTCTGTGTTGTGGCTGGCAGTGGGTTTATTGGGTTGATTGGTTGATTTCGGGAGAGGATAATGCCATCTGAGGACAACTCTTTGTTGGAGTACCTTTGAACTTTGCCCAGGCTACTCTGAGGTAGCTAGGCAGAAGCTAGGAATAAAAACCCAGGTACTCCAACTTCTCCTCTAGGAGATTGATACACAACTATGAGATAAAACAGACCCACCTATCAACCAAGCCTATTATCGCAATTAAGAATAAATGCCATTATATAACACATAGGACCCTATTAACTGATTTTAATAAGCTTTAATTACTACCTTTTCTATCTAGCTATCTCTTAACATCTTCCATGAGGCCTTGTCAAGGTTTGGAAATTAAAAATTGGGACACAGACCTCAAGAATTAGCCCAAAGTGAGGCTGTCCTGCATATTGTCACCATTTCCTTTCCAACAGATTGTCCAGGGGCTTGATACCAGACACATAGGCCTGTCTTCACCAATAGTAGGGCCCACAGGGTCTAGAGGATTGCTCTTTAGAACCTGAAGCTGTGTACACTCCTTCCGCTCCCCCAGGCTTGTATTCCTGCATCTGATCCAGGGAGAAAAGGAGGCAAATTCCTGTGATGTCATATCTTGAGAAACTCAAGAGAAAGGAGAAGTTCACATATTGTCTTTTGCTCTCAGTTTGAGACACGCAATTTGTAAAATGAGGGAGTTGGACTATAAGTTGATAAAGCTTTGTTTCATCTATTATGTTCTAAGATTATTTTGTATTATTTGAAGTGATATAACTAGGCCAAATGAGAGTAAGGAAAAGGCGCAAGAGCGATGGGTGGGGTAAGTGGTCAGCAGAAGCCCTGGGTCCTAAACCCAGCTCGGCCTTTAGCTGGCTAATGCCTCCCCTCCCTGGAACTCCTGCTGCATAACAGAAAGCAAAAGTTGCTTGGGACTTACCTCTTTCCTAGGGACTGTGGTGACAATCACATGAGCTATATGTCTAGACCGGGGCTACTGCCTCTCCTCAAGATAAAGTCCTGGCCCAGTGTCAGATTACCCTGATTTCTAGAACCCTTTGGCACCTTGGAGCTGCTAATACTGGCAGGGAAGACCCACAGGGGTGGCAAGTAGGAGAGGCTGGGAAAGCCACACATACTCCTATGCAAAAAAGTCACCCATATAAAGCATTTCCTGATATTTGCACAGGAATTCAAAATTTCATAATTGGTTTATCTCAATCACAAGATAATCCCTTGGTTTGACCTCGGTCCAGTCACTTATCTCTGAGACTTGGCTCTGCCATCCATCACTTAGGGCAAGGTGGAATATAAGAAGAGTGCTGCATAGGAGTTTAGTTCCTGCTGCTACTGTCTGTGTGAGCCTTTCCCTCAGTTTCTCCATCAGTATAATGAGAGGTTGGACTGGATGGACCATAATGGCAAGCCTAGCTCTGACAAAGCAGATTCACTAGCTCTTGCAAAGTAACACAGAGTTAAACACAACACGGAAAGTTAATCATATTCTCATCCAAGATGTCTGAGGGTATTTAGGAAAGCACTCAGGGCTATCAGAGACAGAAACCCCTACGGTGAGTGTCGTTGAGGGTCCCCTAGAAGTGCTTTTAGGGTTTTCCCAGGAGATAAATGAGTCAGAACTCAACCACCTTCCTGATGGATTATTTGCAACTACTTGTTTTCTGGAGCTGCCTTTGCCCTTCCACAGGGTTCCACACTTGGGCGCCTCTCCATAAGCCCAGCTGCAGGAGCAAAAAGCATGAGCCAGGTCAGAAAGGCAATATTGCTGCCAGGTAGGCAAAGACTGACAACTTGAGCAGTAACCTGAACTCAGACCAGAGCCCAGTTCACACAGAAAGTGGCCCCTGGAGTATCCTTCTTGGTACTGTTCACAATATGAGGACATCTGTGTCACTGTCATAAGGATTAAAACCTTGCATGGCCATGACATTTTTTACTTGCCAAGCCTGGTAATACCTATATTTCTTTTGATCCTCACCTGTGAGGTAAGATAGGAAAGGCAAGAATTATTCTAATTGCACAAATGAAGAAAGTGAGGCCTAGAGAGGAAAAGTGAGGTCTGGCCATTTCTGGCACTTTTTTGTGTCATTGATAGGATGACATTTGAGAACCAGTGCTTGATGCCAAGTAGCTCTGGAAGTATAAGAGGTGATGGACCTGGGCCTGGGCCTAGAGGAGAGACACTGGGCCACAGAATGCTACAGATGCTCAAGACTCTACAAGAGTGTGTAGGGTAGCAATTAGATCAGTCCTTACTGGGGGCAACATCTAACTCCTGGCCTCAGTTTCCCCCTTTCAGATGGAGAGCCATTATTAATAAAAAAAAACTTCCTTTACAAGTGTTCTAATAGGTTCCATGTACACTGCTCTCACTGGATCCTCATTCCAACTTGGTAAAGGAGGCAGAACAACGATAATGGCCTTTGTTTGAATGCAGAGAAAACAGAGGCTCAGAGAATTTAGGTGACTTTCCCATGTTGCACAACAAGCTTCAAGCTTGTGTCAGAGCTCTGGCTCAGGGCACTACAGTGGCACACCCTACCATTCTATCCCAAAGGCTGGAGATAACCTAACATCTATGGTAGGCTCTTCCTCCCCACAGTTGTCAGGTGGTCACACTCACCTGTAAGTAGATCTTCTTAAGTCCAGGAATAGAGTCACTGATGTGGCCTGACACGAGACGCCCAAGGCCTGAGGTAGCCCCGATACACACCAAGAGCACCCAGGTCTCCTTGATTTCCAAGAACTCCTCTTCCACATATTTCATCTGAAAAGAATAGCACCGGGGCCGCCAGAACAGGAGGAGGAAGAAGAGGAAGAGGAACTGACTGGTTAACTGTTGGAATATCCACGACCCTCTCCTACTTATTTCTCTGGATCAGGATGAAGAACCCCCTCTCCTGTAGCCCTCTCCCCTGTAGCCCTAGCTCTAGGACAAGCTCTTTGGCTGCTGTTAGCCGCCTAAGAGGCTACTTATCCCTTGGCTTTCTGGATTCTGGACTTCTAAGCAACAGCCAAGGGGGGTAGGTGTCTACAAGCCTCTTCTAAGCCCTAGCAGGACAGAAATGGCCTAAAAAAACTGAGAAAAATCCAAAGGTTCCTCTATAATCTCCTCATTTCCTGACCCCAAACTGATAGCCTGGGGCAACATCAGGTTACTAGGTGAGGACGATCCACCAACTTCCAGGCAACTCTTCCAAAGCAAGTTTTCAAAAGCATGAGGTCTGTGGAGGATTACAGCTGGAATATAACCACCAGTTCTGTAGCTGTATAAGTTTGGTGGATGCTGGGTTAAACAAAGCTGAATGGATTTCTTTCCTGCAGGAAGTTTTAGTACCTTTAAGAGATTATTACACATTATGAAGCTCGAAGACATCCAGCATATGTTATTTCCTAAATAAAGTAATTTGACCATAATGACCAGCATTCCACAGAACACAGTTTTAGGAAACCCTGTATTGGGTCACCTGGGCCAGTCTCCTACATCTCAGCAATGCTTGTTTCCTCCTCAAAATCTCTCTAAATTTTTATTGTGGGGGAAGCCAAGGTCCATGAGATTTCTCCAAGGAAATTCTCCCATTTTCCACTGAGGTCTTCCCTCAACCTGTGCTTTTCCCCTCTCTTTGCTCTGCTTGGCCTTATGAACCACTATTTCTTTCTTTTTCTAAAGGTCCCAGCTCTATCCTTTCAGTGTCCTCCACCCCCACCCTCTGGACTCTAGGCAGGTTGAGGGTAGCTTCCTGGGGCCAGGTGGGGTGGGCCCACCCTGGTATTCCTCACCAGGTGTACATAGGGAACAAAGTAGCCAAGGGCAGCAGCAGCAATCCCGAAGGCCCAGATGCGGTAGGTGCGTTGGCGGAACACTCGCATGTTGAAGTACTTCCTAAGCTGAGCCAGAAAGCGCTGGTGCAGGGTACGGACACCTCTCTTGCTTGGGGTGTCCTGGGAGCTGGGCAGGAGGGGCCGGTAGGTGAGTGAAAGCAGCATAAGGATAAACATGAAGGTACTTAGCACCTGGAAGGTTTGGGCCAGCTTGATCTTATCCCCCAGCATTTTGATGAGGAAGGGGAAGGACATGGAGAAGATGCTACTCCCAGCGGACACCACACCATTGGCCAAACCCAGGCGGCGTTGGAAGTAGTGGCCCAAGATGACGAGGGATGGCTGAAAGGCGAAGGAACAGCCACAACCAAAGAGAATCCCGTAGGTGAAGTAGCGCAGGCTTAGGGAGCTGTGGGAAAAACAGAGAGAGCTGTCCTCAGCAGCCTGACTAGCAATATATCTGCCCTCCCCGATCAGCCTCCCAAGTCCTCCATTCCTCCACCCTTAATGCACAGCCCCACTTGCTACTGATCCTCAGAACAGATGAGGAACAAGGTCTTCTCATCCCCATGTTGCAGACGGGGAAGCAGAAACTCAGAGATAAAGTAATATGCCCAAGGTAACATGGCTTGGACTTAAATCCAGGTCTGTGTGACTCTAGCATGAATCATAGCACCCTATCAAAAAGGACTGTTCAAAAGAAAGCCAGAACCAGCCTATGCAAAGGCTGGGTGAGGGGCTACAGGGAGTAAGACAGTGCCTTAGAGAGAAAAGTTTCACCTTACTGCTTACCTAGACACCATGGATAGGCTGGGGGCCAAAGCTTTATTCCAAGTAACAACAAACGTCTGCAAGGAGCCAAGATCCTGGAAGGTTGAGACCCTCCATAGGACTCCTCAGTGTCTTTCTCCATGCTCAGGGCCCTTAATATTTCAGAGAATGGGTGAGGATCTCCTGACAGACACCTTCTCCCCAATCCTGCCCAAGGTCTGGATATCCCAAGGCCCTTTACACTAGGCCATAGACAGTCTCCGTGGGAATCCTGAAGTAAGGAGTCCCTTTAATTTCCAGAGTCCTGCCTCTGTTGCTGGATATGGTATGGATTTTTTTCCCAAACTAGCCTGGCTCCTTGACAGGAAGTAGACCCTCAAAGAAGTTGTGGGTCTGGTCAAGTAAGACAGATCCCGGCTTAAAACTCTTAGGTCCTGCTGTGGCCATAAGCCTCTGTCACAGAAGATAAAGTGTCAGAAAGGGAAAGGCCATAGGAAGGTCAGTTTGGCCAGCCATATGCCCCAGACAATATTGGCATAACCTAGTGAAGAATTTTGTTTTCTATTTGGTGCTTCCATATATTTTGCAACAGTTCTTATCTGGCTACTTAATTACCTAACACTCTTCTTGGTCAAGCAGTTCTTCCCGAGAGATAGACCCAGTCCTCATACTAAAGGTCTGGGCCTATGCTGCAGTGACAATGCGGTGCTAGCACCAGTGGTTCCAAGATAGCTATCATTACCATTGCTTTCCATTTACTTGTATTCACTAAATGTGATCAAGGGCTTTGGTTTCAAAATAATTATCTCTACTTGGAACACATAGTTAAGCCAACGGCTCCTCTTCTGTTAGGTTCCTTGGGGTCTGCTCCCATTAGATTCTAGGTACTCTATGGGATTGTCCTTAGCTGGGGGCATTGTCTAAGGTAGAGGAGTTGGACCTTCAGGGAGGGGGCAGGTGGAGGCAAAACAGGGGATTCAGCTCAGGGTGCTCTGTAGTGGATATGTTTCTAGCTAGGTCCCCAGGACAGAAAGCCCCTGAATTGAGCTTTCCAAAGCCTCACCAGCCCTGCCTGAACTTTGCCCCATTTCACATCATCCAGAGGAACTTGGAGCCCTGATTGAGACAACAGGAAGGATGACTTAAAGCTGTAGCCATAAGCAGAACCATTTTTCCCCTGGATTTGAAGCCATGCAGAAAGTTTCTTGGCTCCGAAGACGTTCTTACAGAAAGAGCAAAAGGGGTAGAGGAGGAGTTTAGTGGCTGGAGAACAGAACGCCTACTCTAATGTGCCTAAAGAAGCATGCCAGAAGAAAACACCACATCTGAG
Source organism: Lemur catta (assembly GCF_020740605.2). NCBI lineage: Eukaryota > Metazoa > Chordata > Mammalia > Primates > Lemuridae > Lemur > Lemur catta. Next base: position 44,253,635 of record NC_059155.1, read on the forward strand.
CTCCTTCCCCTCCTGTAACTGAGCCCATGTGGATTGGAAGGGAAATGGGATCCGTATGTTGCTAATTTGTTTACACTTTGCTCTGCTTGGCCTTATAAAATAGACCTCTGCTGTGTAATGCTGAGACTGGAGCTGCTTCTGAGGCCTAGCTCCCCCTAAGGAGGAGCCAGGCACCAGCTTGCTGATGGCAAATGAGGCCGACCATCAGACAGGTCCTGAAAAGGTTTAGAGCTGCTGCACTGGGAGGGCTGAGCAGGTTCCAGGCAGGACATTGGTTTTCCCTTTTCTGTCCCAGTTGGATTAGATAAAGCCAAGAAACCACTGCAGGCCAAATCCAAGCTCTGCTGGAGGGTGTGCTGGGCAGCCAGAAATGCTAAAGTCATTAAGAAAGCTGGCTCACCCTCACAGGTCCCAGTTGAGGTGGAACACAATTATCATTCTCCACTGTGAATGGAACCTTAGGCCTAGAGAGCCATAGCCCTTCTCTGGAGAGCCACACTCAGAAAGCAAGTCTCTGACACATTAGTTCTCTCCTCATTCCAGACATGTTTCTGGGGCCATTTCTGTATTTCTATGCTGGCATTATCCTACATCAGCCCAGACAGATTGGAAGTAGGAGGTACCATAACTTCCAAAGTGTCTTTAGCAGAAAGTCATTAGAGTTCTTTAGGAATTACATATTCCTCAGGCTGTGGCATAGGGTCTTTTTTCCCTCCTCTCTACACACACATCTGCAGGGCTGGCAGAAGAGAAAGCAGAAAATGAACCTATAGCTGCTCTTTGCCTGACACTATCAAGTTATGCCAGCGGGACTAGTGGGACTAAGGTTTGAGTTTAGTCTAGGTCTAGCTGGGTAGCTGGCTTCTGGGTCTGTACCTCAGTGAGAGAAGCTGCTAAATATCCTTCTCATGCCCAAGACATGAATCTGTCTGTCCCAAATCATCCCATAGGTGTCAGCAGCCAGAGACACCTGGAAAAGAGCCAGAAATGCTAAACATCCTTTGGCTCAGTTGACCTCTCTTTCAGCATAAGATTCCTTTGGGAATCCTAGAAGGCTAGGTGTTCGCATGTGCTCACTCAAGAAGCTCATTCTTGGGAGGGAGGGAGAGGTCATGAGATGTGTGGCACATTGAAGGGGACTAGAATAGCAGAGCTGGAAGAGACCTAAAATGACCATATGATCTAATCCCTTCATGTTATAGAAACAGAAATTGAGGCCCAGAGAGGGAAATGGTACTTATCAAATTGTTCTACAGCCATTCAGTCACCAGAATTGGACTTGGGCCCAGCTTTATGAACTATCAGGCTTAGGCTCCTCCCACCACTCTGGAACTCTTAGATTCTCTTTGAGGATATTCCGTTACCAATGAATTTTGGGAACCCTACCTAGATGAATACCATTGAATTATGAATCCTGGCAGCAGAGTCTTTGAAGGCCTTACATGGCCATGGCCACAGGGATTCTACAATGAGAAGAGTATCCCTAGCTGAAGCCCAGAAAGAAGCCAACCCTCACCTTTGGGGAAATGGCCAGCAACCCCTAGCCTTACCTGGTGAAGGAGCTGGTATGGAGGCCGATGAAAGCAACAGCAGCCCCAGCAGTTGCTGTGATTCGGCAGCCCAAACGGTCAGTGAATATACTTACAATGGGAGAACAGAAGAAGATCATACCCATCGCAAGGGCTCCTACCCATGCTATAGAGAAAAGAAGCACAAAGACACTTTAGCTTTATGTCATACCTGGTGGTGTTGCTGGTATCTCAGTTCTCTCTGGCCTTTCAAAGTGGGCATTACATTGGTCTGCACTGCCAGCTTTCTGGTCTGTGATGGTTAGAGAGATATGCAAGCAGAGGCTAGATATATTAGTAAAATAGGGGATTCCAGCACTGGAGTCAGATTCAGACTAAGCAACATTTCAGGCCCTTCCATGAACACTAAGCCACATCTATAGCCTTAGGAACTTGGCCACTTGATTTCAGGGGCAAGGAGCATGGGAGCTAAGGTTTCAGGAGCTGAGGTCAGGCTTGTCTCAGTCATTGGAACAACTCTGTGAAGATGCTAAGACTAAGGAACAGGGAAGGCTACAGCCTTCTGGAATTGTACTAGGATACAGGGCAGGTTCAGGAGCCACTCAAAAACTTATAAGGACACTGTGCAAGAGGGTCATGTGGCCCTCATACTGAAATCCTTCATCAGAGCCCATGTTTGGCAAATTCCTGATTCCAAACTCAGGAAGAGTTTATTCTGTTTTTAAAGGCTCTTAAGTCTCTGTAACAATCCTCACTAGGGAGGAAGAAATTTGCCCTTTTACTTAGATTCTTCTAGCCCATTTCCCCTTGCTCAGCTCTCAGAAGAAAAGCCCAAGCTTTTTTTGTTTAAAAGCTGTTATCAAGTTTCATCTTGAGACTCTCTTTTCTAGGATAAATAATCTTGGTTCCCCTAACTTTTTCTCTTAGCATTAATTTCTAACTCTCTAATTACTTTCAGAATGCTCCTCTGAACACATTCCAACTCTTCATCATCACCATCAAAAAGCATTCATTGAGTGTCACCTGAGCAGGGTGCTGGGCCAGCTTTTGTCTCTCTTCAATTGTGAAGCCTCAAGTGAGCCCTGAGCACTCTGAGTCTGAGTGAGGTCAGGGCTAGCCTAGTTACTGTGTTCCTTATCTTAAGGGCCAAACAGGTTGCTCAGATCCACATTGGTAATCTTCATTTTTCTAGGGCCCCATTCTGAGCCTGGCTCTAAAAATGCTAGCCTAGGATAGCAGGAGAACTGGAATTTTTTTTTTTTTTTTTTGAGACAGAGTCTCACTCTGTTGCCCAGGCTAGAGTGCCATGGCGTCAGCCTCGCTCACAGCAACCTCAAACTCCTGGGCTCAAGTGATCCTTCTGCCTCAGCCTCCTGAGTAGCTGGGACTACAGGCATGTGCCACCATGCCCGGCTAACTTTTTCTGTATATATTTTTAGTTGTCCATATAATTTCTTTCTATTTTTAGTAGAGACGGGGTCTCACTCTTGCTCAGGCTGCTCTCGAACTCCTGAGCTCAAACGATCCATCCACCTCGGCCTCCCAGAGTGCTAGGATTACAGGCGTGAGCCACCGCACCCGGCCAGAGACCTGGAATTTTATCACAATTTCACCTCTTACCTTGCAATTTCATCTCTTATCATCTGTGAGACCTTGAGAAGTAACACAGCACTTCTCTAATCCTCAGTTTTATCATCTGTAAAATGGTGATTAAAATTCCTGTTGTGCCTTTCTTGGAGTTTTTAATGATAATCAGATATAATTATATGTATAAGAGATTTTTGTAAATATTAATCAATTGTCATATCATATACAAAAATCAATGCAAAATGGATCATAGACTTAAATGTAAAACTTAAAACTATAAAACTTCTAGAAGAAAGTATAGGAGAAAAATCTTCCTGGCCTTTGGTTAGACAAAGATTTCCTAGATATTCACACAAAGTATGATCCATAAAAGAAAAAAAATTAAAACTTTTGCTCTTCAAAAATAGTTATGAAAATTAAAAGGGAAACTATAGACTTGGAAAAATATTTGCAACACACATATCTGACAAGAGACTGGTATCCATCATACAAGTGTGATTGACCCTTACAACTCAGTAAGAAGAAAGCAAATAATCTAACTTAAAATATGGACAAAAGTCTTGAACAAAGATTACACACACACAATATGAATGACAATTAAGCATTTGAAAAGATGCTCAATGTCATTAATCATTTGAGAAATGCATATTAAAATCACAGTAAGATATCCCCTACACACCCTCTAAAAAGGCTTTTAAAAAATGACAATACCTAGTACTGGGGAGGATGTGGAGGAACTGGAAATCTCATACACTGCGGGTGGGATTGCAAAATGGTACAGCCACTTTGGAAAACAGTTTGGCAGTTTCTTATGAAGTTGATCATACACTTACCATATGATTCTGAAACCCCACTCCTAGGTATTAACTCAAGATAAAAGATAACATGTTCATACAAAAACCTATACCTAGATTGTTATACCAGCTTTTTTCATAATTGCCAAAAATCTGCCAACAACTCAAATGTACTTCAGCTGGTGAATGTATAAACAAATGTGTATATATTAATACAATGGAATACAACTGAGCAATAAACAGGAGTGAAATTGATACAGGCAACAACTTGGATGTTTCTCAAAGGCATTATGCTAAGTGAAAGAAGACAGACTCAAATGATTACTTCCACTTATAGGAAATTCTGGAAAAGGCAAAACTATGGAGACAGAAAAACAAATCACTGGGTGCCAAGGGAGAGATGGAGGAGAAGATTGACTGTAGAGGGACATGAGGGAACTTTTTGGAGTGATGGAATGTTACATATCTTGACCGTGATGGTGGTATTCTTTTGTAAACATTAATAGAACTGAGAATATAAAAAGGGTGAATATTACCATGTGTAAGTCTAGGTCAATAAATCTGATGTTATTTAAAAAGGGGAGAGAAGGTAGGAAAGCTGAAAGTGCCAGTTCAAGAACTCATTTTTTGATGTATATATTTTTATTTTGGCCAGATTTTAAAGAAATAGCTTAAGGAGGTGTGAGTGGCTTATGTATCCCACAGCTGCCCATCTTTGCTAATCTCATCAAAGGGGGCCCACCTCTCCTGTTGCAGGCTCACAGTGCAACCGCTCTTCTCCTGCCTGAGCATTCTCCTGGAACAGGAGAGTACCCCACCCCTCACTATCACAGCCAGTGCCTAAACCCAGAGAGGCTTGCGAGCAAGTTTGCCAGCTTGGTCTCTGTCTCCTCCAACCCAGGACTCAAGCACAACATCCAGGGGCCTGGAAACTGGGGATTACCTAACCTAGTCCATCACCACTGGCACCTGAACACTCTCTCAGGGATCTGAAGCCCAACTGACCTAAATTGCCAGCAACACCACAGTGAGTACCAACCTGCATGAGCCAAAAGGCAACCTCTCCCTCTCTACACTGAACAGCAGAGTTCCTGGCAGAGCAGAACAGGTGGACAACAAAGCTATCTGTTTTGAGCAGAGGGAAGAGGCTCCAGATGAGAAAGAACCAGCATAAGAATCTGGCAAGATTAAAAATAAGGCTGTTTTAATAGCACCAAAGGATCACATTAGCTCTCCAGCAATGGGATCCAACCAAAAAGAAATTTTTGAAATGTTGGATATGGAATTCAAAATATGGATCACAAGTAAGCTTAATGGGATTGATGGGAAAATTGAAAACCTAAAAAATAATTAAGGACATGAATGAAAAATTCACTAAAGAGATAGATACTTTAAAAAATCAAAATAAAACTTCTGGAAATGTAGGAGTCATTTAGAGAATTTCAAAATACAGTGGAAAGTTTTAACAACAGACTAGACCAAACAAAAGAAAGAATTTCAGAGCTTAATGACAAGGGTTTTGAATTAACCCAGTCAAAAATAAAGAAAAAAGAATCAAGAAAAATGAGGACTGTCTCCAAGAAATATAGGATTATATAAAACACTCAAACATAGGAATCGTAGGTATCCCCAAGGGAGAAAAGAAGAAAAAGCAAAAAGCCTGGAAAACCTATTTGAGGTAATAATGGAAGAAAACTTCCCTGGTTTTGCTAGAGATTTAGACATACAGGTACAACAAAGTCATTGAACTCCTCAAAGATTTATTGCAAATAGGATGTCACCAAGGCACGAGTTATTAGTCTGACCAAAGTCAAAATGAAGGAGAAAATCCTGCAAGCTGTGAGATGAAAGCATCAAGTAGCTTACCCAAAAAAACCCCATGAGACTAACAGCAGACTTCTCAGCAGAAACTTTACAAGCCAGAAGGGACTGGGGTCCCATCTTTAGTATCCTTAAACAGAATAACTGTCAGCCAAGAACTTTGTATCCTGAAAAATTGTTTCATAAATGAAGGAGAAATAAACTCTTTCCCAGAAAAGCAAACACTAAGGAAATTTGTCACCATTATACCTGCCCTACAAGAAATGCTCAAAAGTGCTCTAAACACCAAAAAGAATGATCAGTACTCACCAGTGTAAAATACTGAAAAGTAAAAACTCACAGCTCTTATAAAACAGTAACACAAGGGAGAATACAAAGCAACTAGGTAACAATAAATATGATGACTGGAACAGTGTCTCACCTATCAATATTAACATTGGATGTAAATGTTCTAAATGCCCCACTTAAAAGATATAGATTGATGGAATCAATTTAAAAAAAACCAAAACATCTGCTGTCTCTAAGAAACCCATTTGACTTGTAAAGAGTCTCATAGACTCAAGGTAAAGGAGTGGAAAAAAATATTCCATGCAAATGGAAACCAAAAGTGAGCAGGAGTAGCTATTCTTATATCAAATAAAACAGACTTTAACTCAACAACAGTGAAAGAGAAAAAGATGGTCACTATATAATGATAAAGGGATCAATTCAACAAAAAGATATAACAATACTAAACATATATGCACCTAACACCAGGGCTCTCAGATTTATAAAACAAATACTACTAGACCTAAGAAATGAAATAAACAACAACATTTTAATAGCATAGGACTTTCACACTCCACTGACAGAACTAGACAGATCATCAAGGAAGAAAATCAACAAAGAAACACTGAATTTAAATGGGAATCTGGCACAAAAAGACCTAACAAACATTTACACAACATTCTACCCCAAACTTCAGAATATACATTCTGCTCATCAGCACATGAAACATTTTCAAAGATAGACCATATTTTAGGGCACAAAACAAGTAACTAGAAATCAATTCCAAGAGGAATTCTCAAAACTATACAAATACATGGAAATCAAACAACCTGCTGCTGAATGATCTTTGGGTTAATGACAAAATCAAGATGGAAATCAAAAAAATTTTGTAACTGAACAAAAATGGTGACACAAGCTACCAAAATCTCTGGGGTAGAACAAAAGCAGTGCTAAGAGGGAAGTTCATAGCACTAAATGCCTATATCAAAAAGACAGAAAAGATTACAAATTAACAACCTAATGTTATAGCTCAGGGAATTAGAAAAATAGCAACAAACCAAACCCAAAGCTAGCAGAAGACAAGATATAACAAAGATCAGAGCAGAACTAAAGAAAATTGAAACAAAAATATATACAAAGGATCAGTGAAGCAATAAGTTGATTCTCTGAAAAGATAAACACAATCAACAGACCAGGTAGATTAACCAAGAAAAGAAGAGACGGGATTCAAATAAGCTCAATCAGAAATGAAAAAGGAGACATCCCAACTGACATCATAGAAATACAAAAAATCATCCAAGGCTATCACAAACACCTCTATGCATACAACTAGAAAATCTAGAGGAAATGGATGAATTCTTGGAAACACAACCTCCCAACCTTGAATCAGAATGAAATAGAAATCCTGCACAGACCAATATTAAGCAGTGAGATTGAATCAGTAATAAAAAATTCGCAATGAAAAAAAGCCCCAGATGAGACATAGTCACAGCTGAATTCTACCAGACCTACAAAGAAGAACTGGGACCTATCCTTCTGAAAGTACTGCATAACATTGAGAAGGAGGGAATCCTCCTTAACTCATTTTATAAAACCCTGATACCAAATCCAGGAAAGGATACAACAACTACAACCAAGAAAACTATAGACCAATATTCCTGATGAATATAGATGTAAAAATCCTCAACAAAATACTATCAAACTGAATCTAACAACACATCAAAAATATAATTCACCATGATCAAGTATATTTCATCCCAGGGATGCAAAGATGGTTCAACATAAGCAAGTCAATAAATGTGATTCACCACATAAACAGAATTAAAAATCAAAAACCATATGATCATCTCAATAGATGCAGAAAAAGCATTTGATAAAATCTAGCACCCCTTCATAATAAAAAACCCTTAACAAACTAAGCATAGAAGGATCATACCTCAAAATAATAAAAGCCATGTATGACAACCTCACAGCCAACATCATAGTGAATGGGGTAAAATTGAAAGCATTGCTCCTAATAATTGGAACAAGACACGTATGCCTGCTTTCACCACTTCTATTTGACATGGTACTGGAAGTCATAGCCAGAGCAATCAGGCAAGAGAATGAAATATCCAAATTGGAAGAGGTCAAACTATCCCTATTTGCTGATGATATGAACTTATATCTAGAAAATCCTAAAGACTCCTCGAAGAGACTCCTAAAATTGATAAATTTAGTAAAGTCTCAGGTTATAAAATTAATGTACAGAAATAAGTAGCATTTCTATATACTAATAACAGCCAAGCTGAGAATCAAATCAAGAACTCAATATCATTTACAATAGCTGAAAATAAAATAAAATACCTAGGAATATACTTAACCAAGGAGTAGAAACATCTCTACAAGGAGAACTACAAAACACTGATGAAAGAAATTGTTGATGACACGAACAAATGGAAAAGTATCCCATGCTCATGGATGAGAAAAATCAATATTGTTACAATGTCCACGCTGCCCAAAGTGATTTACAGATTCAATGCAATTTCTATCAAAATACCAACATCATTTTTCACAGAATTAGGAAAAATAATCCTAAATTTCATATGGAATCAGAAAGAGCACAAATGGCCAAAGCAATCCTAAGTAAAAAGAACAAACCTGGAGGCATCACATTACCTGATTTCAAATTACACTACAAGTCTATAGTAATTAAAACAGCATGGTATTAGTATAAAAATAGACACATAGTTCAATGGGACAGAATAGAGAACCCAGAAATAAAACTATCCACCTACAACCAACTGATCTTTGACAAAGAAGACACAAATATACATTGGGGAAAGGACACACTACTCAACAAATGGTGCTGAGAAAATTATAGAGGCACATGTAGAAGAATAAAACTGGATCCCTGTCATCATACACATAAATTAACTCAAGATGGATTAAAGAGGTAAATGTGAGACCTGACACCATAAAAGTTCTAGCAGAAAACTTATGGAAACGTTTTCTTGACATTGGCCTGGGCAGAGAATTTATGACTAAGGCCTCAAAATCAAATAAAACAAAAACAACAATAAATAAGTGGGACTTAAACTAAAAAGTTTCTGCACAGCAAAAGAAATACCTAAAAGAGCAAATAGACAACCTGGACTCTAGGGCTTTAGGTCCTAGGGAATGGAAGGAAATATTCACAAAGTATACATCCACCAAAGGACTAATATCCAGAATCTATAAGGAACTCAAACAAATCAGCAAGAAAAAACCAGTTTAATAGTGAGTACATGTGGTGTTTGTTTTTCCATTCTTGCAATATTTCACTTAAATTGGAACTAACTAATCAGCACTCATGTGCACAATGGTTGTAAAACTCAATGGAAATCATGCAGGTGGGAGGCGAGAGGAGGGGATGGGTGAAATCATACCTAACAGGTACAACAAACACTATCTGGGTGATGGGCACCCTTATAATGTTGACTCAAGCAGTACAAAAGCAATCCATGTAACCAAAACATTTGTACCTCTGTAATATTCTGAAATGAAAATAACAAAAAGAAAGGAAGGAAGGAAGGAAGGAAGGAAGGAAGGAAGGAAGGAAGGAAGGAAGGAAGGAAGGAAGGAAGGAAGGAAGGAAGGAAAAGAAAAAAACAAATAACCCCATTAAAAATGGGCAAAAGACATAAACAGACATTTTTCAAAAGAAGAGATACAAATAGCCACCAAACATATGAAAAAATGCTCAACATCACTAATCATCAGGGAAATGAAAATTAAAACCACAGTGAGATACCACCTTACACCTGTCAGAATGGCCATTAAAAAGTCAAAAAACAATAGATATCGGTGCAGGTGTGGTGCAAAGGGAACGCTTATTTGCTGTTGGTGGGAATGTAAATTAGTATAACCTCTGTGGAAAACAGTGTGGAGATTGCTCAAAGAACTAAAAAGAGACCTATCATTCAATCTAGCAATCCCACTACTGAGTCTCTAAACACAGGAAAAAAAGTCATTATATCGAAAAGACATATACACTCATATGTTTATCACAGCACAATTTACAATTACAAAGATATGTAATCAACCTAAGTGCCCACCAACTGATGAGTGGATAAAGAAAATGTGATACACACACACACACACACACACACACACACACACACGCCCGCCCCCCCCCCCCACACCAGAACTGTACTAAGCCTTAAAAAGGAATGTAATAATATCTTTCACAGCAACTTGGATGGAATTGGAAGCCATAAACCTAAGTACCTCAGGAATGGAAACACTAATACTGCATGTACTCACTTAAAAGTGGGAGTTGAACCATGGGTATATGTGGTCACACAGAGTGGTATAAGAGACTTTTTTTTTTTTTTTGAGACAGAGTCTCGCTCTGTTGCCCGGGCTAGAGTGAGTGCCGTGGCATCAGCCTAGCTCACAGCAACCTCAAACTCCTGGGCTTTTTTTTTTTTTTTTTTTTTTTATATTTTTTTTTTTATTTCAGCTCATCATGGGGGTACATAAGTTTAGGTTATATACATTTTCCATGTCCCACCCATCCCCCCGAGTCAGAGTCCCAAGCGCGTCCGTTCTCATTCTCCAGACAGTGCACCTGGCACTCATCATGTAGTCATACCTCCATCCCCTCCCCCCCCCACCTCCCCGGGTCTGCACCTTCAAGCATGACCATTCCCCAGAGGGTGTGCAACGCACTCATCATGTAGGCATACACCCATCCCCTCCCCCCACCCCCCATCCCAGTCTGATATCCAATTGGTATCCTTCCCTGATGTACATTTAGGTGCCCTGGCATCAGCCTAACTCACAGCAACCTCAAACTCCTGGGCTTAAGCGATCCTACTGCCTCAACCTCCCGAGTAGCTGGGACTACAGGCATGTGCCACCATGCCCAGCTAATTTTTTCTATATATATTTTTAGTTGGCCAGATAATTTCTTTCTATTTTTAGTAGAGACGAGGTCTCGCTCTTGCTCAGGCTGGTCTCGAACTCCCGAGCTCCAGCGATCCGCCTGCCTCGGTCTCCCAGAGTGCTAGGATTACAGGCGTGAGCCACCGTGCCCGGCCTCAAGGGACTTTGGGGACTCAGAAAGGGGGTATAGGGGATGAGGGTGAGGGATCAAAAACTACCTATTGGGCAAAATGTATACTATTTTGGTGATGGGTACACTAGAAGCCCTGACTTTACCACCATACAATTCATCCATGTAACAAAAAACAACTTGTACCCCTAAATCTATTGAAATAAAAAAAAAAAGCTCAGTTGTATTGTCAAAGAGAAAAAAATACTTAAATTCAGTAAATCATTTTACTGGCAAACTAGAACTCACCAATACTTGGCCTTTCTGAATATCTACAATACAATGAAAACTGGTGATTAGGCTTGTAAGGTATGTTTTGTACAGTCATATAAATGGAGTCAGATAGTATGTGATCTTTTGAAATTGGCTTTTATTTAAACTCAGCATAATTCCCTGGAAATACACATTTGAAATGAGCTTCTTGTAGAGAGAATATCATTGGGCATAATTTTTTTCTACTCACTCTGCCAATCTCTTTAATTCATGTTTTTAGACCATTTACATTTGACGTAATCATTGACATATTAGGGCCATTTTATTTTTGTTTCCTGTTTGTTCTGTTTTTCCTTTCTTTGTTTTCTTTTTCCTGCCTGCCTGTGAGTTATTTTAAAAATTTTTAGAATTCCATTTTAATTTATTTTTAGTGCTTTTGAGTATATCCCTTTGCATATCTCATTTAGTGGACACTAAAAACATACTCAAAGAAATCATATTGTATGTATATAATGGTATCATATTATATGTAAATAACATCACAGTTCACTGATGTTGACATTTTACTAGTTTGAGTGAAATGTAGAAACCTAACCTCCCTTATGTCTCTTAACACTCCCCAACTTGTAATAAAATTGTCTTAAATATTTTCTCTATATACATTGATAACTACATCAGGCATCATTATAATTTTTCTTCAACTATTAAGCATAATTTAGAAAACACAAAAGGAGAAATCTATTCTATTCTAATAAATTTGTTATATTCTAGTATCTATTACATTTACCCATAATTTTACTCTTTCCACTGATGTTTCTTTGTTTCCTAATGTTCCAAGATTCTTCCTTTTATTGTTTTTCCCCCCCTCTGGTTAAAGAAATTCCTTGAGCCATTCTTTTAGGGTAGGTCTGTTGGTGACACATTCTCTTAGTTTTCCTTCATCTGAGAATGCTTTGATTTTCTCCTTCATTCCTGAAGGATATTTTCACTGGATATAAAATTCTGGGTCGACAGATCTTTTATTTCAGCACTTGAAAAATCTTGTACCACTTTTTCCTTTTGCCCTCCATGGTTTCTGATGAGAAATTGCTATCATTCGTATTGTTTTTCTCCTAGAGATTTTTTTTATTTCAGCATATTGTGGGGATACAAAAGTTTACGTTATGTATGTTGCCCTTGCCCCCCCCACCCGAGTCAGAGCTTCAAATGTGTCCATCCCCTAGACAGTGCGCATCATGCTCATTATGTATGTATACACCCATCCCCTCCCCCACCCCACATCTGCCTGACACCCAATTAATGTTATTCCTGAATGTGCTCTCAGGTAATGATCAGTGAAACCAATTTGATGGTGAGTACATGTGGTGCTTATTTTTCCATTCTTGGGATAATTCACTTAGTAGAATGGGTTCCAACTCTATCCAGGAGAACATAAGAGATTCTATAACCCCAATTGTTTCTTATAGCTGAGTAGCACTCCCGAGTTAAGGTGTCATTTCTTTCTCATTGTTTTCAAGATTGTGTGTGTGTGTGTGTGTGTGTGTGTGTGTGTTTAGTTTTCAGAAGTTTGACCATGATGTGTCTTGGCATAGATTTCTTTGAGTTCATCCTGTTTGGGATTCACTCAGCTTCATGAAACTATAGAATTATGTCTTTTGTCAGATTTGGGAAGTTTTCAGCAAATATTTCTGAGTACCTTTTCATCCCCACCTTTTCTCTTCTTCTGGGACTCCTCTGATGACAGGAATGTTAAATATTTTGTTATAGCCTCACAGGCCCCTGAGGCTCTGTTCATTTTTTCAATATTTTCTCTCTATTGTTCAGATTGGATAATTTTTATTGTTCTGCCTTCAATTTCACTAATTCTTTCTTCTCTCCTCTCTATTCTGCTGTGGGGCCCATCCAGTAAGGCTTATTTTACTTTGGTTATTATATTTTTCAGTTCTAAAAATTTCTATTTGTTTTGTATCTTCTATTTATTTGGTGAGACTTAGTATTTTTTCATTTGTTTCAAGTATGACTGTGATGGCTTATTGAAGCATTTTAATGATGGCTGCTTTAAAATCCTTGCCAAATAATTCTGACTTCTCTGTCATCTCGGTGCTGGCATCTGTTGACGGTCTTTTCTCATTGAAGTCAAGATTTTCCTGGTCCTTGGTATGATGAGTGATTCTCTATTGTACCCTGGACATTTTGGATATTATGTTATGTGACTCTGGATCTTATTTAAATCTTATGTTTTAGTAGGCCTCTTCTGACACTGTGTCAGTGAGGCACCACCTCATTACTGCCAGATGGGGGCAGAAGTCCAGGTTCCCTGCTCAGTCTCCCTTGACACCCTGTGGGAGGAAGGATGTCTTGTTATTGCTGGGCTGGTGGGTGTTCAAAATTTTCACCAGACTTCTTATGATACCTTCTTGGTTGGGAGGGGTAAGGGTCCATTGTTACTGTTTCCCATGTGACCTCAACTGACACTACAGTTGAATGATGGTGAGAGTCCCAGTTTTCTACTTGGCCTTCACTGATACCACCTTGGCATCTCTCCAGGGGTGGGAGGGGTGGTTGGAGGTTATAGTCTGGCAATGGTGAAAGTCCAGGCTTCCTACATGGTCTCCACTGACACCATGGGGGGGGTAGGTCTTGTTACCACTGAGAGGGAAAGAAATTCCTGGCTCCATACTCAGGTTCCTCTGACACCACCTCAGCATGGGAGGGGAGCAGGTTGGGGCACTTTGTTACAGCTGGGTGAGTGTAAAAGTTTAGGCTCCCCACTAGGCCTTTGCTAGCAAAGGCTGAGTGGGGGGCATTTTTTTCCCATGGTGTTTGGCTGGAGTAGAGGGGTTATTGTCCAAAGGTATTCTGTCTTGCTAGGCTGCCCCTTTTTCTGGTCCTTTGGCTGGACAAATCAGGCTTTTCTTGGGGCTTTTTGTTTGCTCCCACTGGCATCTGGGTTGCCAGCTTCTTCAGCTCCAGGTCCAAGATATATGAAGCAAAAAGATAACCCAGGTTTTCTGCCATGCTGTTCCCTGGGTCCCAATGCCCCTAGCTTATGTGCCTTTTTCTCTCCATCTTTCAGTCCTCTTATATTTGTGTTATATATAATGTCCAGCATTTTTAGCTGTACTTCATGGGAGGAATAGGGAAAAGTACCTTGATATATTTTTAATAATAAATATATATTTAAAAATGAAGACATCCATATATGATATCAATTTATTCAACAGTTATCGAACATTCTCTCTGGCCCAAACACATGGCTAGCCCACATTGAGGATGCTAAGTGAGTGACATATGGTACTTGACTTCAAAGATCTTACAGTAGAGTAGGGAAAATACTTTTGTTAAACAGGACAATAAAATTTATGAATCCCATAGTTCATGACCACAATAAAATTTTCTATTTAAAGATTTTCAGAGAAGTCAGACACTCCAAGTGAAAGAAAATTTGCCATATTAAGGGAGAGAAAGGTATTCTAATATCTAGACTAATTAGTGAAAAAGAGCACAATATAAGAGAAAGGACTTAAGGGATTGTCAGCAGGGTAGATTATCAAAGAAAATTTAGCAAGAGAAAAATAATCAAGTTTGACTATGTGAAAAAAGAAGTACCAATAGTCATAATAACAATGATGATAATTATAACCATATTGATAATAAATGAGTGTTATTGGTTTTCCATTACATTTCTTGCACTCAGTTTCCTGTTTTGGAAAACACAAGGAGGGGGTAGAGGTTTTCTATAACTCTAACAATACTTGGACTCAAAGCCAGGAAGTTTCTGTTGTTCTCCATAATTACCCCCATTCTCATATGAGGAAGAAAAAGATATTTCAGCGAAGCAACTAAGATGTGGGAGATTTGGGAAGGGTAAAATGTACATTTCAACAGGAAATGTGCAGAGACATCTTTCTAAACAGACTTGGAAAAATCAGAGGTGGAATCCAGTAACTTTCCATTAGGCAAAAAGCATTATTTTCAACCTACAGCTACACTAAGTGCTAAGCAAGTACTTAATTCATGACTAATAAATTTACTGTCCAACAAAGCCCTGGACTTTGAGGATAAACTTTATATAAACTAGCCATCCACACCCTTCATCCAGTGGTTAACAGAGTTCTTTTCAACATCAACCGCTACCTCCAGGTGAGTGAGAGTGGGCCCCAAAAGGCTTGTACCTGAAGTGAAGACATGTCTGTATTCAGCATGCACCTCCTCCTTTTCTCCTTTAAGCACCCATAGACAGCTGGGCTTCTGTTGGGCCTGGGCAGTACAAGGTCAGAACCCTGGCTTTTCCAGCTCTATTCTGGACCTATTGGCTCTCAAGATTCCTCATCCTCAATGTCTTTTCACTCAAATACTCAATTATTGTCTTGGCTCCTTACCCAGGCACTCAGTCTTTGAAGTACAGGGAGACTGCTCAGAAAAGAACTCAAATGTGAGACCAGATTCCTCATTCCTTGGCTGCCAAAATCCAAGCTCTCTGAGCTCTCCCTCTGAGTTGAAAGGAGAGAGGGTACTCCAAGAGCCAAACTCTCCAAATAAATTACAGGCTTTCACAAATTCCTGTTATTGTGGGAAACTAACAAAAGCTCAAATGAGGGAATGATGGAGCAAATCCAAAGGGCCAAAGCTGGGTAAGGGGTAGATGGGAGAGAGAGAGGTAATGGGGGGGGGGGGTGACATGGAGGCAGCAACGGCTTCAAGAGCCCCTGCTTCCTGACACAGTACAATGAAAGAATAGCAAATAGGATTAAAAGGTCGTGTTCTAAGGCTTAGCTATCCAACTGCTATACCTAATGTTAAGTGGAGAGAATGTCACCATGAATTAGAGTTTATGTTGCCAAAACCATTCCCCTACTTCTGCCCCATCTCCACACCTCTCCAGAGTTCCCATAACCTGGTAAAGAGTCTAAATCTACTTGTGTTTAGAACTCTATTCCAGACTTGTATTAAATAGCAAGTTAAAAAATCCAAAAAATACTTTCATATTTATCCTGGCATTTGGTCCTCCCAGTGTTTTAATTTTTTTTTCTTCATTAGAATGTGGTGGTGTTTTTCTAAAGTGGCACAGCAATACTGGAAAACATTTTTTTCCAAGTATTCAACATCTAAACAAACCGCATATTTAACTTTCCACACTTTGTCTCAACACGTGACAATTTTGATTGGCTACCTACTTTCGAGTTTCAAAACTTTTAAAGCCAAATAGTCACTGAAAATATAAGTCATCTTATTACCCCCATATTAGGTCATTTGGATTCTTTCCCTCTGCTGCTATTGTTTATTTACTTCCACTGTTAGAGTCAGAAAATCTAGAGGTCTGAATTTTACGAATAGTCAGACTGAGGCCCAGAGAGACCCACACTTAAGAGTGCCTATGCCAAGTATGAAAATGCAGGCGTTTTAACTCTTGCCCCAGTCCTTCAGGGATAACTGGGCTGTACTCAACGGCCTATGGCCCACTGATTTGGCACCACTGGTTTTGGACAATGTTCCATTATCTACTCTAGTAGCTGAGGCAGATTACAGGTGGTTCTTTGACCAAAACCCACAAGTGCTGGGAGAAAGTGAATTGAAACAGTTTCCTCATCTTTCTCTGAGGGGGCTGGCCAAGTACCTACATACTCAGATATTCACCTGATAGAGGATATGGGAAAGAAGTATGAGGCAGTGACAGACAAGAAATAAGGAATTAGGAGAGACACACATATCTAAAACAGAAAGATTGATGACAAGGGCCTTATTAGAACTGCAGAATACTGAAGATGAAAGGGCCCTTAAGAATCATTGAGGGGCTGACCAATATGGCTTCACTGGTGAATTACAAACATTTAAGGAAGAGTGAATACCAATTCTATACAAACTCTTCCAAAAATAGGAGAGAAAACCACCTTCCAACTCATTCTATGAAGCCAGTATTACCCTGGTACCAAAACAAGACAAAGACATTACAAGAAAAGAAAACTACTAATGAACGTTCCTCATAAACCCAGTTTCAAAACTTTTAACAACATTTTAGCAAACTGAATCCAACAATACATAAAAAGAATAAGATATCATGACCAAGTAGGATTTATCCCAGAAATGCAAGGTGAATTCAATATCCAAAAATCAACTAATGCAGTATGCAATATTATAACAAATTAAATTTTAAATATATATATATAAAATCATCTCAATAGATGCAGAGAAAGCATTTGACAAAATTCAATATCCATTCAAGATTTTTTAAAAAACTCTCAGCAAACCAGAAATAGAAGGGGACTTTCACAACCTGATAAAAGGTAACTATGAAAAATCCATAGCTAAAATCATACTTAATCATGAAAGACTGAACACTTCCACACTAAGTTCAGGAAAAAGGCAAGGATGTCTGTTCTCACGTTTCTAATTTACATTCTAGCTGCCATTTTTAGCTAGTGCAATAGGACAATAAGACGAAATAGAAGACATACAGATTGTAAGCGAAGAAGTAAAACTGTCTCTATTCACAGACCGCATGATCGCCTACCTAGAAAATTCAAAAGACTCTACAAAAAAGCTACTAGAACTAATAAGTGAGCTAAGCAAGATCCCAGGACACAAAGTCAACATACACAACAAATTGTATTTATATATACCAGCAATTAAAAATTAAAAATAGAAATAAAAATACCATTTGCATCTGAAAAAAATGCCATTTGCAATGTCATCAAAATTTGAAATACTTATGGATAAATTAGATTTTAAAATGTCAGACCTGGCTGGGCATGGTGGCTCATGCCTGTAATCCTAGCACTCTGGGAGGCTGAGGCGGGTGGATCATTTGAGCTCAGGAGTTCAAGACTAGCCTAACCAAGAGCGAGACCCCGTCTCTACTAAAAAATAGAAAGAAATTATATGGACAGCTAAAAATATATAGAGAAAAAATTAGCCAGGCATGGTGGCGCATGCCTGTAGTCCCAGCTACTCGGGAGGCTGAGGCAGGAGGATTGCTTGAGCCCAGGAGTTTGAGGTTGCTGTGAGCGAGGCTGATACCATGGCACTTTAGCCTGGGCAACAGAGTGAGACTCTGTCTCAAAAAAAAAAAAAAAAGGAAAAAGAAAAAAAATAAAATGTCAGACCTCTACAGTGAAAATTACAAAATGTTGCTGAGAGAAATTAAAGAAGACTTAAATAAATGGAAAGATACACTTTGTTCATGGATCAGATGTCAATTTTCTCCAAGTTGTTCTATAGATGCAATGTAACCCTAATTAAAATCCGAGCAAGAATATTTTTTATAAAATTTGGCAAGCTGATTCTCAAATTTATGTGTAAATGGAAAGAATATAGAATTGAGAAAATAATTTTTGCAAGGAACAAAGGTGGAATACTTATATTACCTGATTTCAAGACATACTTTGAAGTTACAGCAATCAAGGCAGCATGGTATCGGCATAAAGACAGACCTATAGATCAATGAAACAGACCCCGGAGTCCAGAAATGGGCCCACACATACGCGGCTAGTTGATTTTTGACAAAAGTGCTAAGGCAATTAAAAAAAAAGAATAGACTTTTTCAACAATGGGTGCTGGGTCAACTGGATATCCACATGGAAAAGAATGAAGTGATTCTGCCGACCCATGAGCATGGTATGGCTTTCCACCTGTTTACATCCTCTGCTATTTCCTTCCTCAGTGTTTCATAGTTCTCCCTGTAGAGGTCTTTTACCTTCTTAGTTAAATATATTCCTAGGTATTTTACTTTCTTTGCTGCTATTGTGAAGGGTATTGAGTCTTTGATTTGGTCCACAGTTTGAGTGCTGTTGGCATATATGAATGACACTGATTTCTGTACATTGATTTTGTAACCTGAGACTTTGCTGAATTTGTTTATCAACTCCAGTAGTCTCATGGCAGAATCTTTGGGGTTTTGTAGATATAAGACCATATCATCAGCAAAGGGTGATAGTTTGACCTCTTCTGCCCCCATTTGGATGCCCTTGATTTCTTTCTCTTGTCTGATTGCTCTGACTAAGACTTCCAGCACTATGTTAAATAGAAGTGGTGATAAAGGGCAACCTTTTCTGGTTCCAGTTCTAAGTGGGAATGCTCTCAGTTTTTCCCCATTCAGTATGATGTTGGCTGTGAGTTTGTCATATATGGCTTGTATCATTTTTAGGTAAGTCCCGTCTATGCCTATTTTGTTAGAGCATTCTTATCATAAAAGGGCGTTGAATTTTGTTGAATGCTTTTTCTGTATCTATTGAGAGGATCATAGGGTCTTTGTTTTTGCTTTTATATCTGTGGTGAATTATATTTATACATTTTCATATGTAGAATGATCCCTGCATCTCTAGGATGAAGCCCACTTGGTCATGATGTATTATTTTTTTGATAAGCACCTGAATTTGGTTTGTTAGGATTTTGTTGAGAATTTTTACATCTATATTCATAAGGGATATTGGTCTGTAGTTTTCTTTTTTTTTTTTTTTTTTGTTGTGTCCTTTCCTGGTTTTAGTATCAGGGTGATGTTGGCTTCATAAAATGGGTGATGTTGGCTTCATAAAATGTGCTGAGGAGGATTCCTTCCTTCTTGATATTGTGGAATAATTTCTGCAGGATAGGTATCAGTTCTTCTTTGTAGGTCTGGTAAAATTTGGGTGTGAAACTATCTAGTCCAGGACTTTTCTCTTTAGGAAGGTTTTTTATTGCTGTTTCAATTTCGGTACTTGATATTGGTCTCTTCAGGAATTCTGTTTCTTCCTGATTGAGCCTAGGGAGGCTGTGTGTTTCTAAGAATTTGTCCCTTTTCTCCACATTTTCCAGTTTATGTGCATATAGGTTTTTATAGTATTCATAGATGATATTTTGTATTTCTGTGGCATCAGTTGTAATATCTCCTTTTTCATTACTGATGGAGCTTATTAGAGTTCTTTCCTTTCTGCTTCTCATTAATCTAGCCAGAGGTGTCTCAATTTTTTTTATTTTTTCAAGGAACCAACTTTTTGTTTTATTAATCTTCTGTATAGTTTTTTGTTATCAATTTCATTTAGTTCTGCTCTGTATGATGCACTTAAAGCGTGTGCAGAATGACCTCCCTGTCAGTAGGTGGTGCTTGCTGGGAGGAGCAGGCTGCAGTGTTGTGTTTTTTGGGGGGAGGTCCTGTAACCAGCTCTTGTTCCTCTGGAGAGTCACTCTAGTGCCTCAGGTGGTGGGTGGGGTCCTGGGACTTCCAGGTATGTCCTTATTCTCCACCTCAGTAGGGGTAGGTGGGGGAGTGAGTCTGGGAGGAGCTGGGTTGGGTGAGCCTGCCCTCAAGCACCACAAATGATGTTAGCAGGGGTCAAAGTTCTGTTCTCTGCTTTTGGACAGAGCTGCCAGGGAGGGGCTGAAATGGCCCACTCAGCCAAAAAGTCTGCATGTGGGGATGGGATTGTTTGAGACCTGTAGTGTGGAGCAGGCCTCACTCCTTTCCACCCTCCCCTATTCCATGGTTTCTCCCAGGTCTCTGCCAGCAGGCAGGACCTCAAGCCAGTGGATCTCCCCTGGCTGTGATGCTGGCTGGGAGGGTCCCTGCCCAGGATCGCAGCCTGAGCTGGGTGCAGAGCCCTCCCATGGAAGAAGGGTTGCCCCTCAAGCACGCTGATCTGCCCCAGAAGGCACACACACATCAGTAGGCTTGTTCACAAATATCCCTTCTATGCCCTGGGGCAACGTGATCGAGACCTGGCTGTACAGGATCTGGTCTGCAGGCCTGTCCCCTGGGCCCTGGAGATCAATCCCTGACCCAGCCAGGGAGAGGAGTGCTGGTCTTAAGTCACCCACGGGATGCCCAAACTGGATTGATGTCTCTCTGCCTTGGAATTTGTCCTGCTTTTCTGGAGTCACCAGGCAACCGGCACCTGGGAGGGCTGGCGGATAGGGAGCTCACAGTCTGAGTACCTCTCAGTCCACTGTAGGGCCCCAAAATGAAAGGTCCCGTTCCGGCAGATGCCTCCGGGTGGTGGCTAAATTGTCTCTCTTGGCAGCCGTGGGTAGGGAAGGGGAAGGTAAGAATGAACAATATGTCGCCTGCCCATTGGCTTGGGTCTGCAGGCCGGGAGGTGCCCCGAGGGAGCTGGGAGCTGGTGCCCTGTCCGCAAGAGGCTTACCACTCACTAGCGGTGGCCGTCTCTGGGCTGGTGTTGTCAGGTCTCTCCAACCACTCAGGAGCCCACCAGCAATCCAAGATGCAAGGGAGTGGAAATTTAACCACTCCACCTACCCTTGTCGCTGGTCTCCAAGCCTCTGGGGGGCCTTTCTCCTTCCAGTTCTCCTCCGCAACTTCTTCCCATGGAGTCTCTTATATTTTCAGGCACCCTTCCTTCCGACCCTCATGCACTCTATGTTTGTCTGCTTGTTTTTTTTTTTTTTTACTTTTTTCTAAAATCTGTTTTTTTCGCAGAGACACTCTGGCTGGCGTTTTTTCTCATCCACCATCTTCAAGTTCTAGTGTTTAATAGCACAGTAGGGTAACTATAGTTAACAACAATATATTGTGTATTTCAAAATAGGTAGAAGAGAAGATATGAAATGTTTTCAACACAAAGAAATGATAAATGTTCGAGGGAATGGATCCTAAATACCCTGATTTGGTCATTACACATCCTATACATGTATCAAAATACCATATATACCCCATAAATACGGACAAACATTATTTATCAAGAAAAAACAATAAAGGAAGCTGTTGGAAGGGGATGGGTACTGTCTATATTTTCTGCACAATTTTTCTATAAACCTAAAACTGTTCCAAAAATAAGGCCTATTTAAAGAAGCATAGGAGAATCTCATGGTGGCCTTGGGTTAGGCAAATATTTCTTAAAGAGGACGCAAAGAGCATAAAATACAAAAAATACCTAAAATTGACTTTATCAAAATTTTTAAATTTACTCTTCAAATATGCTTTTAAGAGAATTAAAACACAAGGCACAGACTGGTAGAAAATATTTGCCAATTACATATTTGATAAAGGACAAATCATATGTGTGTGCACGTATGCATTTGTACTCTCAAAACTCAAAAATAAGAAAAGAAAGAACCCAATTAAAAATGGACATAAGATTTGAACTGACACTTCACCAAAGAAGATATGTATACATGGTAAACAAATACAAGAAAATATGTTCAATATCGTTAGTCATTAGTGAAATGCAAGTTAAAGTCCAATACGATGTCACTACGCACCAATTAGAACATTTAAAATTTAAAAAAAACAACCATACCAATTGTTGAGAGGATTTGGAGCAACTAGAACTTTCAGATCCAGTTTCATGGCTGCTGGGAATATAAAATAGTGCAGCTACTTTGGAAAACAACTTGGAAGTTTCTCAGATGGTTAAATACAGAGTTACCATGATCCAGTAACCTCCTCAAAATGAAAGCATATGTCCATATCAAGACTTGCACATAAATGTTTATAGCAGCTATAATAGTCAAAAACTAGAAACAACTCAAATGTCCACCAACATGTAAATGGATAAAAAATTGTGGTACATCCGTACCAAGAAATGCTATTCAGCAACAAAAAAGAAAGAACTATTGATACACGCAACAACTTGGATGAATCTCAAAACCATTATTGTGAGTGAAAGAAGCCAGACTAAAAAAAAGTAGCTACTTTATATTCAATTTATATAAAATTCTAGAAAATACAAACTAATCTGTAGTGACAGAAAGAAGGGTAGTGGTTGCCTGTGGATGGGGAGAGGACTTTTTTTTGGGGGTGTGATGGGTATGCTCATTGTACTGAACATTATCATGATGGCTTCACGATATATACATATATCAAAAATAATCATATTCTGCACTTTAAAAATATGGGCCATTTATTGTATGTCAATTATATCTCAATAAAACTGTTTTTAAAATATAGTAACATTTTCCTACTTATTAAAAGAGCTATAAATTTTCACAATTGAAAAAATTAAGAAACACAGAGAAGCAAGGCAAAAAAAAAAATCCACAATTTCAATCACTTGGAGACAAATATGTTTACCTTGGTATGTATTCTTCCAGATTTTTCTCCCCCTTTTTTTCCTTCCCAGATCCCCCTTAAAGAAATCTTCCAGATTTTTCTATACATATATATATCTTTATAGTTTTGTCAAAGACAGTATATATGGTACACACCACTTATATTAATAATCTGCTTTTAAATTTTACCCATGTTTTAGAGACCTTTCCACGTTAATAAAATTCAACACCACCTTCCCCAAAGAAAGAATGGAAGAAAGGAAGAAAGGAAGGAAGGAAGGAAAGTATTGATACATGCAACAACATGGATGAATATCAAAATAATCGTGTTGAGTGAAAGAAGTTGGACCCTGCCAAAAAATACATACTGCACGATTCCATATGTAAAACTCTGGGAAATACAGACTAATCTATAGTGCCAGAAAACATATCAGTGGTTTTCTGGGGGTAGGGAAGGGCAGGGAGTAGGGTGGGAGGGAGGAATTACAAAGAGACACAAGGAAACTTTTGGAGGTGATGTATATATATCCATTACCTTGATTGTGGTGATGGTTTTCTGAGTGTGTACATATGTCAAAATATGTTATATACATTTCAATTATTTGTGGTTTACTGGATGTGAATTGTTCCTCAATAAAGCTTTGGGGGAAAAAAAAATCACAGATGAAGAAATTGAGGTCCAGAGATGACATGCAGCAAGTCCATTGCTGAGCCAGGACTAAAACCCCCATTTGGGGATTCCTAATCTAGTGGCCCTTCTACAGCACCATGATGCCTGACAGACCTCTGGTAAGACTACTCTCCTCATATCTCTTCTCCCATTGCCCTCATCCTTCTGAGTCTTTCTCCCCTGGGGCTCCATAGGAAAGCCTCTGAGATTCCCCTTCCCCTCCCCTAGATATGCTTTTCTCTCTCTGCCCACTGAGCCATTTACTTTGACCTCTCTCAATCTCTTTAGATATTAACCAAATCCCAAGTTGCCTCTTAGCCAAGCTTGCCTGCCTCTGGGGTGCCCTACCAGTGCTCAGTTAGGCAATGGCTCTATGGACGTGGCACTCCTGGACTGTAGGTCAGTGCCTCCCATCCTGGATCCACCTCAAAGTCTCTACAATCCTACTCCCAAGCTGCCTGCCCCATATCACTAGGCACTGAGAGGTATTAAGCAAAAGGTGATCAATGATCCTCCTGTTGTTTTACAGATGAAGACATGAAGCCCACAGACTTTGTTCGTGGCAGAGTAGGGACAAAACCTCAGGTCTCCTCCATCACTGTGCTCTGTTCATTCCCTTGTCTGGCTCCCTGCCATTTTCGCATCTCTGCCTTGCAACCTCTATACTGACCAGGGCCCTGCAAGTTTGGAAAAGGAACCTTGAGCCCAGGGACCAGAAAGAGTGAATGGGCAATTAGGACTGGGCAATGGTGTCTGGAGCTCACCAGATGCTCCTTACTAGGTTAACAAATCTCCACACCCTCCTTGGAAACATGTGGCTGCTCCAATGATCTGTCCAAAACCAGAGAAGAAGCAGTAGGAGTCACATGACCAATCTTCTTAGCTCTGCTTTCAGGAAGCTTCCATGCCTTTGTAGAGCCAAAACAAAGAAACAGATGCCAAAATGATGAACCACTTTCTTCCTTGAGACTGAAACTGGATAAGGCTCTGCCTGCAGCTTTGAGGACGCTTTTGAGCTAAGGAGGCAACCCGTTTGGGCAACTGTTTCCAGCAGGCACCCCAAGGGACAGGTAATCATTCTGTCTCCAGAAGCAGCTCTCTCCACACTGTAGTTCACCATTAGGAAGGAAACCTGGAATGATCTTCCTGGGGTAGATGACAAGGTAATCAATCCAAAGAAGACTGGCTGCCAGGATCAATATGGCTTTGATTCTCAGAGCTGTGTTAATAACTAATGTTGACTCCACAGTTAGGGTCCTGCTGCTACAACTTCATGAAGCATCAAAGTCCAGAGGAAATCTCAAGAGGCCGCTTGGGCCATGTTCCTGTCTCTGAGCAGGAATCTGCTGACAATCCCTAGCATCCTTGGATTCCTTGTCAGAGCACAGGGGAAAGAGGGCAGAGGGACTGGGAAAATATGAGCAGAGCTCATTTTTTCAGTCTAAAGTGCCTTTTTGAGGGATAGTGCCTCTTTATGTTGTATTTTCTGAGAGATGAGGAAATGAAGGAAAGAGCACAGGAGGGAAATCAAAAGTCCCTTCAGACCAGAGGATATTACAGTGGGTGGCAATCTGCTTTCCAGCTGAGAAATTTCCTTAAGCCTCAGCTTGGCCATCCTGAAACCAGGCTGGAACTTGTACCATTACAGAAAGGTTCTAGGGTGGATTTCTTTTTCTATAATGTTTCTATAATGTTAAGGATACAACCCCTGGAGTCCGACAGGCATGGGTTTAAGAATAAGACCTTCTTACTTGCTGTTTGACCTTGAGCAACTTACTTCATATCTCTAAGCCTCAGTTTCCTCGCCTGGAAAATGGACCTTATAAAAGTACCAACTAAATTTCTGTTTTGTGAAGATTAAGTGAGGTAATATAAGAAACTTGGCATGTAGGAATTAAATATTTCCCTGGGGTGAGCAGATGAGGACAGTCACTGCTCTCAGGCTGCTTCTGAAGGGAACTCTTTTCCCCCACACGTATACCTCTCTTTTAGCTGGCCCGGGTATGTGGAAGGCAGTTATGCAACAGTGTGTCTTTGTGTACAGAAGTTAATGATTGCCCAGAACAGTGGGTCCTCATTCTCACAGTACAGCATAGGCTCCAGCACACCCCCAAACCTGAAATGCAGCAGCAGAAAGCCTGACCACTGGAGCTAGGAGCAAGGCCCTTACTAAGGCAAATGCAAAGTGAAATCTGATTCTGGGCTGGGCACTGGCTACTTATCTGAGAGGTGCCTCTGCAGTAGGGGTGGGAGTGACAGAGTTGGCAGAAGGTTGGAAGTCAAAGTTTCTATTCTCTTCCTTCAATTCAATCTGCCAGGAGGAGCAAATCATCATGATGGCAAGATAGGTGGGTGGGAGAAGGCAGTGACCACTCATTCCAACACTGAACAAACCAGAGTCCATAGATTGAAGATCCACCTCTTGGCAGTGAGAGGAAAGGTCCCAACATGTTTGTCATTTAATGTCAATCCCACCTCACCTTTGAAGAGTCCTTTTATCTTCCAAAACCCTTTTCCAGCATTTATCTCATTAGAGCCTCATAGCAATTGTCTAAGATAAATTGGCCAGCAAATATTCTCCCATACATCTTCCTTTTCCTCATAGTAGCAGCAGCAGCAGTAGTAGTAGTAGCAGTAATAGTTAACACTTATATAGCACTTACTATGTGACTGGTAGTATGTCAAATTGTTTACATATGTTATCTTATTAATATTTAATTGTCATGAAAACCTCATAAGGTAGATAATATTAGTGTTTCATTTTCTTACCCTCAAGTAAATAAACAGACCAAGAAAGATTTGGTGAGTACACTAGGTCACATAGCTAGTAAGTGGTAGAGGTGGGACTCTAATCCAGGTATGTCTGCCTTTAAAGTCTTTGATCTTAGCTACTATGCTGTACGTGCCCTATTTTGCAAAGGAAGATATTGAAGCCAAAGAGTTTGAGTGGCTTGCCCAAGGACATAAAGCAAGCTAGTACCAGAAGTAGGCCTAACTTTAATTCTTCTGACCCTTTGTCTAATGTTCTTTTTCTCATTCCCAACTGCATTAGCTATGGCATGCCTTCCTACCCATTGGTACTACGTTCCAGGAGCCCTGTGGTCACCATGAGCTTGGAATGCCAGGGATCAGGTAAGCATGCCATCTTCCAGCAAGGTCAGAGTTTAATCTTTCATTATGTATGGTACCTGCTCTGTAGATGAGGTAACCAAGGTGCATAGAAGGCAAACAGATTACCCCAGGCTCCTGCTGTACCAGAAGCAGAGAAATTCCTCGAAGTTCTTAACTCTAAGTCTGGGCTTGTTTCACTGGAATACCTACGTGTGTGCCCACAGGGCAGCAAAGAAAGCAGTGTGGGTCAAAAGAAAATCAGACAAAGGAAACCCAGTCTATTCCTTGTCTCCATTTTAACTGTCTGTGGAGGCCTCCTGGAAGGAACACAGAAGTGAGGTGGCTGAAGAGTACGTCAGGCATAGGAATAGGACAAGAGAAATTTGAACAATCATATAATTTGGATAGAGATAGAGGGAAGGTAATGTCAGGGTCTTAAATGCTTGGAGTATCTTCTTGGAGAGGCTCTGTGATGTCCCTGGAGGGTGTGGGGAGAGGGCAGGAGCACAGGCAGAGTTGTAAACACATTTCCACCCTGGCCCTCAGCCATGAAACCAACACCAAGAACCTGCCAGGATTTTGGCCTGGTGCTAGGAGCTGCAATGGCTATGGAGCAATGCAAGCCAAAGGTCTGGCCAGTCCAAGCAGAAGGCTAACACACATGTAAAAGAAGCTTGTTCAGCTATCCCAAATGCCAGCCTGTGGACCATGCTTGGCTGTCTGCATCTGTACCAACTGGGTAATTTGAGGGCACTGCCAGATTTGGGAAGCACTGGATTGGATCAACTAGTATCGCCCATTGTCAGGGTCCATTGTGGGGAATGGGGAGAGCAGAGGAGGAGATCAGAAGGACCATTTGGCTAGAACCTTCATTTAGAAAAGGTCTCCTGTGTAGACCTTATTTACCCTGTAATTATCTTGTGAATGGCATCTATTGCATTGTATTTGTGTGATATGTGTTACAATGTTTAGTTGTTAAAGGTATTTCAAAAGTACCACAATTTTTGAGGCCAGATTTTGGCATTTCTTTATCTGAAAGTATCCAGAGAGCCTCACAAAATGGATGTGTCCTAAGCTTTCTTCCAAGTCTTGAGTGTGGAGAGCTTTGAATGACAGGGTCAGGAAATGGACTAGAATCTTTAGGTACTAAAGAGCCCACACAAGGTCCAAGTGGAATGTTAAAAAAATGACTGTGGTCATTGTGTCTATAAGGGTGTGGAGGCAGGATTGGAAGCTGCCACTCATGAGGCTAGTGTCAGAGATTTTTAGGGAGGGTAGGAGGGAGACTGGTCTGGGGACCTGTAAATGGGAGCAGATATAAGACTGAATCACGTACACAAGTGTTTGAAATAACAACATTTAGTGGTCATCTAGACCAACCTCATTCCATACATGGAGAAACTGAGGCCCTGGGAGATTAACGTATCACCCAAAGTCACCAATCTGTTTGTGCCAGAGCCTAAAGTAACACATTATACTGAGAGCGGGGAGGAGAAAGCGGAAAAGGGCTCCAAAGTTTCAAGCCTGTACCTGCATCCCAGAAAGTGCTTGAACACAGGACCTCAAAAATGTTCCTTGGACCCTCCCTACCCTATGGAAAGTGGACAGGATTGGGGGGAACACTTTGAAGAGTCACTGAGGCCCTACCCTCAGGCCTGAGGCTTGGGTGCTTAGAATACCCCAGGAGACCTTTCCATGTAGTGGGCTAGGGGCTGGTCTAGGCTCTGGCTAAGGCTGCCCACCTGGTAGGTTTTGGTGGAGCAGCAAGTATTAGTAAAAGCCAGGCTGTCCAGCTCCCACCGCAGCCCAATCCATTCTTCTGTGTGGGTAGCATTCCCCAGGGGCCTGGGTGGGGGCAAGGGTGCACAAGCTAGCAAGCCTCAAGGAGAAGAGGAGCAGAAGCTGTTTGTTGAGACATGTGCTCTTTGGAAAGAGTGGTCTCCATGCCAAGACAAACTCCTTCAGAAATAAATATTTCACATAAAAGACTACAGGTTTGGGTTCGAGGTTTCGTAGGAGAGAATATGGCTCTATTCAGGATGAATGTTTTGCAGCCTGCAGTGCCAGGCTGCATCAGGAAACAAATGCAGAGGGGGATGAGACACAAGGTGAAAAATGGGTATCCCCAGCACCCCCAGTAGCCCTCTGGTTAGGGGTAGACCGTTTTACAATATTGGATTTCCTAGAGGATGAAACCAAAGGGAGCTGGAACAGAGGTGGGGCTCACCAGAGATGGCAGTAGCAGCATCAGGTTCTTGCCCCTTGCCCTACCTGCACAAGGGCTACAGTTGCACCCTCTACAACCTTCCCACTCAACTGGCTTATGCTGTTGTCATTAGCTGCCACTAAAGAGGCTTTTTACCACCGGGCCTGGGAATGGTAGCTCTCTACCCTCCTCCCACCCAAGGCTGTTTGCTTTGCACTGTCTGCCAATCCCAGGTAAATATCATGTCCAACAGGGTACAAGTAGAAGCCAAGCAAGCTGTTCTAGGCACAGCCCAGGCCCCTCTGGTGAGAGTTTGGTCTGGAGACACTAAACAACAGTATGGCAATTAAGTCCCAGTTCCAGCAGCATACAACTTAAATCAGAAGCCTAGCTTCACCATTTACTTTCTATATTCCTTCAGGCAAGTAACTTAACCCCTTCAACCTTATTTTCCTACTCTGTAAAATGGGGGAAATAGACATATTATAAAGACTATATAAAATAAGTGAAGAAAAATGAATGGCACATAAATAGAGGGAACGCGTAATTCATCACTTAAACCATGCCAGTTTTTGAGAGGGAATTTTAATTTTAATAATTAGTTTGGGACAATGTTCATAAACTGAAACATCTTGTCATTCTGTTTATGAAGGACACACATTATTAAGAAACCTCAGTTTGAGCTGTGCAACTGAATGCTGTTGGAACTATGTACAAATGTCCTCTGTTCTCTAGAATCAATTTGTCCATCTATGAAACAAAGTAAATAAGGTGCGACAGGGGATATAGAATTGCACTGAGGTTGATAATTGTCTCTTCGAGATTCATCAGGAATTATGCATATTATTCCAGCATATAACCCTGCAATACCCACTGTTTTAAATTACTAATAACAGAAAATAGGGGTTTCCAGCTTTCTGGACCCTGGAACAAGGGTAAGAGCCCTGTATTTTCCAGTCTTCAATTCCAAACTCTGAGAATAAGGGGCTGGATGCCACCAGGACTGTGCTTTCTCTCTCATTAAAAGTCTGGAGCTTGAGTGGAGCTTGGCTTAGGAGAGAGAAGGGAGGTGAAACCCTCAGCCCCCCAAACTGGAGACCTACTGTATCACCATTTTCCATGGGCATAGGCCCCTCACCAGGGCAAGTAGCCAAGAAAGAGCACCCTCAGGTGGATGGAGAGTCGGTGGGGGAGGTGGGTCATGCTAGAGACCAGAGGGGCCGTCCCCTTCTCTTCCAAGAAAACATACAACTCCTCAGTAGCTCAGGATTTACAAACCAGTCTGGGAAACAAGAAGGCTCAGAAAATATAGAATCCACAGGACATTTCCCATGCTTTACACCCTTGCTCCCAGTGTCATCACCTCGCCCCCATACATAAGAGAAGAGCAGCAGGGATGTACAAAAGGGGCAGCCTTGCTCAGGGAACTGTATGTTAATTATCAAGGTCAGTGGAACATAAATCACAGACGCAGGTTTGAGGAAGGAAACACGTTGGACCTCTGCATCAGCAGGAGAAAGAAGAAAACTTTTTTCAGAACAGCAGAACTTGTGCCAATTTTTGAGGCTCCATAGCCCACACTTCACGTCCCACAGCCAGCAAGAGAGAGGGCACCCAGTTCATATGCAACTTCTGCTTGGAAAAGCCACTGGAACCTCAGCAGTGAGCTGTGGAGTCCCAACCCACTACTTCAAGCCCCCTTGGTCTGAAGAGGTGGGGGGAGCCTCACCTCTCCTCCAAGCCCCAGAAGCTGCCCAATTCTCACTGAGATGAAAGAGAGTGCCTGAAGGTCATCCACACCCTCCGCCTTGTCTGGCCTGAAGAGGGGAGACCAATTGCTCTCCAAGGCTACCTTCCGTGATCAAACAGAACTGACTACTCCAGAAATAAGCATAGCCAGGACAATGCCTGCAGCACAGGATGATCGCTGAGCCCCTGAGATGGGCTCTTCTGGGTTCCCACAGTCCCCTGGCTTACTTTAGCTGCTGGGGGCGGGGTACCCCCAGGTTGGAATCTCGTCTTGAGCATCTGCCTCCCTAGCTAGGCTGCAAGCTCCCGAGAGGGTTCGGACCATGTCCCTCTTGTTCACTGTTTGAAACCCAGGAACTCAGTCACCATCTGTTACATAAGGAAGCTGCCAGGAGACTCAGTGGCCCCTGGGTGGGGTGGTCAAGTTAAGAGTTCCAGTTCAGGCACCTGGTAGTCACATATGCTTGTGACCTCCTCTCTGTGAGATGTGTCTGTGCCCATTGTGCTCCTCCAGGAGGACCCAGGAGCTCCCTGAGGATGAGTTTCATAAAGTGGGGTTTTAGTTCATGCCCCAACTCTGCTCCTTAGGTGACTTAGTAGTCGGTTCTCGGTAGGACCTTTCCCTTTCACCATCCCCACCCTGCCCAGGAAATATCCCTCCTGAGGGTGATCCCCAGCTGTTTCCTGGCCAACGTTGCTCCCTGTCCTAGCTCTGTTTCACCTTGGGCAAGTTCCTGTTTCCTTGTCTGGAAGATGGGGGAGTCGGGCTAGTTGAAGGGCAAGGAGTCAGTCTGTCCCACGGCCACTCGTCTGCATGCTGCCTGAACACTGCTGCCTCCCAGACACCCTGGGGATCAGGAGCAGGGACTTGGGGGGTCTTGCCCCCACTCTCCCACCAGTGTCACTAGAGTTGTGGTGATGGAAATGCCTGTTGCCCACCCAGGCACTTCTGGGACAATCAACATGCTTATCTACACATGGGCCTCAGCCAGGGGAAACAAGGCTCAGAGACAGAAGGAAACAGGCAGGAAGACTTTCCTGACAGTAAAGATAATTAAGACCAGGAGCCATTTACCAAAGAATGTGTGGGTCTCCTTTTCCTGGAGAGTATAGGAACTTGGACAGTAATGGGCCCCTAGAGAGCATCTGGTCTAGCCCCTTCATTGACTACATAAGGAAACTGAGACCCACAGAGAGGAAGTTGCCCGCCCAGGGTCACAGAGCCGCATGATGTTAGAGCAGAGACCAAGACGTGCTGCTCGGACTCTCCGGCCACAGAAGTTTCCATTACTCTAAGCTGAGAGGCCTCCTTCAACCACAGGACAGCCCAGCTGCTTCTCTGGAGTGTTTTCCAGGTACACATGAGGACTTCCTGTGGCCCCCAGAGGGTACATGGCCTATGGGAGGGAGGGGTGAGGCCAAAGCCCACTGTCCTCAGGATGCCCAGGCCCAGGCTGTTCCCTGGACACTCCCTTGCCTCCTCTTGAGGACAAGAGGTACCACTGTCACTCTGGGGTGTCCGATGGCTGGCTCCTGCCTGGGGTCCAGGAACTCCCCCCAAAGACCGGCCTGTACTTCCAGCACCCTCTCTTTCCTCCACTAGAAGGACCCTCACTCAGGCAAAGAGTCAGCTGGCCCCCAAGGGCAGTCACAGTCACATGGGAGGAGATAACCTGGGCCAGGGCAGTCAGAAGAGACGGGATTGCACTGGTCTGGACAGATGCTGGGTAGGACCCAGGCTAGCACAGAGGTGGGGCTAGGAGTGGTGGAAGCCTTCCCGGCCCTCTTCCTAAAGCCTTCCCTCACCTTTCTGGAGGCAAGGCAGGTAGGGGTGTCAGAGTGTGCTCAATAGGGCACACGCAGTTAGGACTCCTGATATGAGTTGACAACCTGGCCCAGTCCCTCAGTAGCTGTGTGACGCTGAGCTCTTCATTTCACTGCTTCCAATCTGTCTCATCTCAAAATTTGAGAACTAGTAATGTCTTCTGTCACTCAAGGCCATGGTCAAAGAGATTTCAGGAAGAACCTGCTGGTCAGTGGTTTCCAGAACAGCCCTAGTTCCTTGTAATTTCAGAATATTCAGGAGGGGGCACCCATAGGTTAATGTATGGGCTTCAGTTAGGTCCTGAAGGCAATGAAATAGAAAACACACAGAAGCAAAAACCCTCCATGACATTGATGAGACATGAGACATTTGAAGTTTGGACACTGACTGGGTATTTGATGATATTATGGAATGATTGTTAATTATTTTAGGTGTTACAGTGACACTGTAGTTATGCTTCAAAAGGGTTCTTCTCTTTCAGAGCTACATACTGAAATACTTCTGGATGCAACAATGTGATGTCTGGTCACGAGCTGATCATTGTTGAAGCTGGGTGACGTGTACAGGAGGGCTCACTCCGCTTTTCCACTGGTGTATAGGCTTGGAATTTTCCATAACAACAAGTTTTAAATATGAAACAGAAAAGGGTGGAACACGAAAGTGTTTACTCAAATGTGGCGTATCTGTCTGCCTTTGGAAGACTTTTCATATAGAGACAACACTGGCAAATGTAAGGAAAGCTTTTCATCTGATTTGTGAGCACCAGCGGCTTTGCTGGAGGTGGCTGGTGACTGGAGACAGCAATTGTGCCCCCTCAATTCAGCCCCTCATTAGGCAGCAGCATCTGTGCTGCTCCTCTCAGCCTGTGGCTGCTGGACTGGTTGCCAGGCAATGGAAAGCAGAGGCCAGAAGCCCTTTTCTTGGGAGGGAGCAAGGGGGAGGGGAGGGGAGAAGCAAGAAAGAGCTCACAGGGGGAAGCTTGTCCCTGCCTCAGAGCCTGGCGAGGGGGAGAGATGAGGGTGGGGGTCCCTTGTTGATGCCGGTTCTCTTGGCCCCCACTTTCCATGGTTTACTCCTGGGGAGCAGCCCCGTTGTCAGAGCTTGAAGCCTCAGAGAGGGAGGGGCTGGGGGATGCGTGGACCCGCACCTCGTGTGAAGGCAGGGCGATCTGTGATTAAGGAAGACACCAATTAGTACCTGTCCACAGAGTAAGAATCCTGGACAGGCCTAATGAACTCTTATTATGTTAAAAAAAAGAAAAAATTCTAGGAAAGCAGCTCGTCAAATGGAAAATCTGCACTGGCGATCAGCCTGAGCTGGGACTATCTCAGGAGGCAAGAGGACAGGCGGCCTCTTGGTGGGGGTGGGGGGTGGGGGATGGAGACACATGTCCTCACGGTTGTTTGGGGAGGGGAGGCAGAAGCTTCTGGCACTGCACAGTGGCCTGGCAGTCTCACGGGTGCTGAGTGTGTTGGGCAGCCATAGGTTCTGGTGTTGCTTCAGACCCAGCTGTCACTGAAGGTCTGTGTGGGCCTGAGCCTGTCCTGACTCTCAGTTTCCTCATCTCCAGGAGCGAGTTACCTCATAGGGTCCCTCGCCCCCCTTCAGGCTCTGATGGGCTGGATTACAATGCACCCTTCCACCCTGCACCCTGGGCAGGAATTACTCTCACCCAGGGTGAAAGGAGCCTGGCCCACTCCACTCCCACCCACCAGGCCAAACTGGAGGAACCAACACAGCCAGTGACCTCTGCACCTCTTCAGAGAGGGCACTTCCTCCGGCTACCTTGTTGTTGTTGGGAACTGCTTCCCACTGGCCCGGGAGGTGGGATTCAGAAGGGCTCCAGGCAGGCAGGATGGGGGTGAGGTCAGGCAACTGTCCCAGAGATCATACTCTCAAGACCCGACCTCTGAGACAAGGTGTCTGTGCTTGATGAGAAAGGCATTGGGGAGGCCAATAGTCAGTAGCTGAGCAAGAGCAGGGCCCAGACAGTCCCCTCTTTCTGCAGCATCTTTATGGCTCCTCGTTGCTAGGAGCAGGTGCTTCTGTTGCTAAGCAACGGGAGCCTGGTGGATTAAAACCAATTTCCTGAGTTCACTGGAAGGGGGAGGGAGAGAAGTTAGAATGCAGATGCTCTGGGGAAGCTCATCCCTTCCTGGCAGCTTAGCTGGTACGTGTGGGTGGAGGGTGAATATGCACCAGGCACTGAGTATAAAGTTCTAGAGTAAGAATGGCAATTAAAATGCTGATTAGAGTAGTAATGAATGGTAATGCTGTTTCTTTGTGAAACCCCAAGAAAGGCATGCAGTTTCTGGGATGTTTGAGCCACCTGACTGGGCCAGACAGGGACTGGGCAAAATTTGTCCTCCAAAGACAGAGGATCAGAACATTTTAGGGTCAATGGGGACAGTAGAAGAATGACAGAGTCCTCTTCCCTTTGCTTAGATAATAACCCCAGTGATGCCAGGGAGCTCCCTTCTTCCTGAGGCAGACCTTTCTGTACTTTACCCTTAGATAGTACTTTGTTCTGTGAAACCCAAGTCAGTATCCCTATAGCTCCTTCCCACAGGGGCCTAGGGAGCTACTCCAATTTGCTTTGCTGTAGAGCTTCTCTCTTCTGTGAGTTCCACTCCCCACCTCTAGTCACCTTTTAGGGGACAGACTTGGGGTAGGGAACATGGGGAGGTGACCTCATTTGCCCCCCTCTGATCCCCCACCTCCTACCTTTCATTAGTCTTCTTAAAGGATGGTTCACTTGGGTAGGCAAATTTGCCAAGAGAGTCTAAGAACAAATTTCTGCCCCAGATTCCAGGCTTCTCCTACTGTGCTGCTCAGGTGAGGACCTCCTGGCCCACAGCAGGGTCTTTGGGCTAGAGGGAGAGAAGAAGTCTATATGGGAGGAGTTCACAAACTTAACAGAGAGGGTTCTAGTTCCATAATAGGGCGTGAGGATGCCTGTGGACCCTAGAGAAACAACCATAAGCAGTAAAATTTATTTTAAAGTTAACCATTTAAGGTCTCTAGAGATTATCCTAACTGCCTACAGCAAATAGAGCAACATTTATTTAAGAAATTATGGTAAATCTTGGTAAGAATAACAAGAGTCTATGGCATTTCAGCCATGACCTGCTCCCATCTCTAATCCCCAGCTTAGTGTCATGAAAGTTCTATTATGGTTGGGTGTGGCCAATAACATGCAGCTCTCTCTTCTTCCAGCTCCTAGTACAGGGCAACAGTTTGACCTCAGGAGGGACAGTCTGCTGAAAGCTCTCATCCTTTTCCCCAAGCTCCATGTAGCAGAAGCTTTATTCCTCTCAGTTGGGGCCAAGAGGACTGGGGAACCCTTCCCCAACTCAGCTCCCATTGGTAGGGTATTCTCTACTTCAGGCATGATAGGCCAATAATATTGTATGTCCGATAACCTCTGCCCTAGCTCACTCATAGGGTGAAGGTTCCATGCTAGGAAAGACAAGTGGAGAAAAGCAGTGGCTACCGTTCCTGCCCAGCACCCTGCTCATAGAGCAGGAGTGTCACTCTGGAAGAAACAGGCTGCTCTCACTACCAGTGTAGTAGAGCAGAGATTCTGCCCAAGGGGAGAGACAAGTTTAAGAGTGGAGAGCTCCTTAGCTCCCACTAAGGGGACTGCCTTTATTTGTAAAAGAGAGTGGAGAAATTTTTGCCTAAAGGGTATTGTCAGAAACAATGACATTCTTGGTGGTACATAATCAAGAGGGGACTGGGAACTCTATGATTCTAGTAGCAACTGCAGAATGGTAGACCTGCTAGAAATTTAACAGAGAGAAACAGGGAAGAAACTAAGAAGAACCCTTTTAGAGTCGGAGCAAGCCTCAATGACTGGTAACACCCTACCCCTGCAAAGGGCCCAACTTTAATTGGATCAGATTGTGGAATAATTTATACCCCAGGGCATTGTTACAAAACAATAGCATAATTAAGAAGCAATTAGTGGAGGTTAATAGCCGGGTGTGATATCACTAAAGATAGATCATTCAGAAGCTAAAAAGGGATCTTAGGGAAAGAGACAAAGAACCCCACTAAAACTACAGTAATCGTTGGTTATAGATATTGTGTACATGTCCAAGGCTGTGACCTCTGAAGAGCAACATGGAAGCTGAATACTGCAGGGAAATAGACTTTATTTAACTAGTCCAGCTAAGTCAGTAACAGTATTTAGATTCACTATATTACCTGAAATGTGCAGTTTTCAACAAATTATGAGACATGCAAAGAAACATGAAAGTGTGGACCATTAACAGTGAAAAAAAGCGGGCAATAGAAATTGCCTTGAGGAGGCCAGATGTTGGACTTAGAAGACAAAGTAGCCATTATGAATATGTTCAAAGAACTCAGGGAAATTATGCTTAAAGAACTAAAAGAATGACAATGTTTCATCAAATAGAGAATATCAACAAAGAGATAGAAATTATAAAAAAAAGAACCAAATTGAAATTCTGGTGTTGAAAAACACAATAACTGAAATAAAAAATTTGATAGAAGGGCTTAATAGTAGATTTGAGGTGGCAGAAAAAAAATCAGCAAACTTGAAGATAGATAAATGCATATTATGCAAATTGAAACTGACTGAGAACACTGAACGAAAAAAATGAACACAGCCTCATAGAAATGTGACACACCATTAAGCACACCAAAAGACATGCAATGGGATTTCAGAAAGAGAGAGGAGAGAGAAAGGGACAGAAGAAAACATTCAAAAATAATTAAAACTCCCCAAATTTGAAGAAAAACATTAAACTATACATCTAAGAAGCTCCATAAATAACATGTAGAATGAACACAAGGAGAGACACTGCACACACATCACAGTCAAAATGTTGAAAATTGGATACTCTGGCCATGTGATGCCTTCCACCATGTTATGATGCAGCAAGAAGGCCCTCACCAGATGCAGACTATCAATCTTGGATTTCCCAGCCTCCACAACTTGGCAATATAGGTGACCAGAGACACCAGCTGCCAGAATGTCTCAGTAAGAGGAAGTTTCAGATGAAAGAGAATAAATGAACAGACAGACATAGATTGGATGTGGGTCTGAAGGAAGGGTGCCAGAGCTCTCAGGAAACTCCAGGAGAAGAAGTTGTGGTGCAGAACAAGAAGGAGCAAGGTATTGGTAAAGATCAGCCCCCGAGAGGGTTAGAGTCCAGTGAGAAGCGTAGGTGGAGTGGTTTGATTCTCCCTCCCTTGCATCTCTGACAGTCAATGGGTTCCTGAGCTACTGGAGAGACTTTCTGCCCACATGATCCCAGAGGCTGCTGCTGCCAGTGAGCTGGGAACTGATTGTGGACAAGGCACCAGCCTCCCAGCCCCCCTGGGATGCTTCCCACCCCCACAGACCCAAGCTGGGACAGCAGGCACCATATTGCTTCTCCACCTACAGTGTACTTTTTGTCCTCCCCAGGGGGCTTCAACTCCTCAGGTTTCATCCTGCTCATTCTCACACAGACATTTCTCAATACTGGCCCAAACTGCAGGAGCCACAGGGGTCCAGTGGGTCCTGGGTGATATGTGTGACTCCAGAGCCTGGACATTCTGGGTAGACTGTCTCTCCAGAGTGTTAGCATTCCTCTATCCAGATTCCATTCCTCCCCTCCCCCACCCACAATTGCCATGAGAGACAATTGAGCTACCACACTGAGGCTTCCACAGAGAGTGGCACTCAGGCCTTTTCTTTTGGGGTCCTTCAGTGGACTGAGGGGTGCTCAGACTATGAGCTCCCTGCTTACTGGCCCTTCCTGGTGCTACTTTCCCAGTGGCTCCATCAGAGCAGGGCATGCCCTGAGGTGGAGGGACATTGGTCCTGCTTGGGCACCCAGTGGGTGACTCGGGACCAGCATGCTTCTCCCTGGCATGGTCAGGAATTGATTTTCTTAGTCTCGGGAGGCAAGAGAGCCCATGTGGGCAGATCTGGAGGGGAGAGTGCAGCATGGGTCCTACCTGTGGTGTGCTCGCGGGGCACCCCCTCCCCCACAGAAAGGCTGCAGTCTCAGCTCAGGCCGGGATCCTGGGTGGGAACCTCCCAGCCCACAGTACATACATGGGGCAGCTCAGCTGGCTTGGGCTCCTGCCTGCTGGCAGATGCTGGAGTGAGACTGTGGAGCAGAGGAGGTGGGAGAGGAGTGGGGCCCACTCCAGACTGCCAGTTTGTGAATCTCAGATGGACCTGCCTCCACAGCAGACTTTTTGGTTGGGTGGGGCCGCTTCAGCCCCTCCCTGGCAGCTCTGCCCAGAAGCTGGGAACAGACCTTTGACCCCAACCAAAATAGCTACCTTGCCAGTTTTTGTGGAGCCTTAGGGCAAGCTAACCCAACCCAACCCTGACAAGCCATACTCCCCAACCTGCCACTGCTGTAGCAGAAAGTAAGGACTCACCTGGAAGTTCCAGGGCCGCATCCACCACCTGGGGCATTCAAATACTTCTCTTGAAGGACTATAGCTGGACACAGGACCCCAAATAACATTACAGCTTGTTCCTTCCAACAGGCACCACCTACTGACAGGGAGGTCAATTTGCATGCCCTTGACAGCATTTACTGACTCAATTTTACAGTGTGTTGGGGTCCAAGGAGTGGCCATGTGGGGGAGCACCTACCCCTCCCCACAGAAAAACTGTGCTACTGGATAATGGTGGAAAGAACCCAGCCTGAGACCTTAGCATAAAAGCATTTAGCCCTTTCCCCTGAGAACAGCCCCCTGGTTTAGAGACTCTGTCCTGACCCCCCTGCCAGCAGCAATCCCTAGTGGCCAGAAAAGCAAATTCTGAGCCCCACTGAGGCTTTGCAAAGCCTTTCAGCTCCCACAATCTAGCCACGAACTGCCTTGTTCCTCCCCTAACCTCAGTGGTGGTGGAGATCAAGAAACCCCCTGGGAGCTACAGGGTCCCTCCTAAAGCTTGGGGCACTCAAGTACTCTACCAGGGGGACCAGAGTCTACCAAGGACACGGAAGAACATCGTGGCAGCTGGCTCTACCACACAAACATCAACCAATGACAGGGAAGACAACCATATAACTCATCATAGCATCTTCCAACTCAAGCAAACAGGATATGGCTGATTCATACTCACAAGTACCACCTACCATCACCAAGAGTAAGCTGGGGGATTAACTCACTACAGGCTGTTCAGAAGAGATGAAGACAGTGGGTCAGAGGTAACCTGAGAGGTACACCAAATGTGCTAGAACACCCCATAGGCAATTCAGGATCAGCATTTGTCTCCCTGGCACACTCAGAGATCGATCTTCAGGGACTTGGAGACAGGTCCGTAAGCCAGGCCTAGCACCCCAGGTATCAAACAAGAGAGAAAGAATCAGTGAAAGAAATCCAGAAACATGAAAAATCAGAGCAAAAGGATACCCCCAAAAGAACACAATAACTCCTTACCAATGGATATGAACCAAAATGAAAAGATTGAAATGACAGATAAAGAATTTCAAACATGGATTGTAAGGAAGCTCAATGAAACACAAGAGAAAACAGAAACCCAACACAAAGAAACCACAAAAGCAATGCAGGCAATGAAAGAAAAATTTAATAAGGAAATGGAATTATTAAAAAAATCAAACAGAACTTCTGGAAGTGAAAAGTTCATTCAAGGAAATATAAAACATAGTGAAAAACCATAAGAATAGGCTAGTTCGGGTAGAAGAAAGAATCTCAGAGCTTGAAGACAACACCTTTGAGTTAAATAAGTCAGTCAAAGAGAAAGAACTGAGAAACAAGAGTAATGAACAAAACCTACGAGAAATATGGGATTATGTAAAGAGGCCTAACATAAGAATCATAGGCATCCCTAAGGGTAAAGACCCAATAACTATTCAAGAATCAAGAAAAATAGAGAAAAGACTCAAATTAGTAAAATTAAGAATAAAGACTCAAATTAGTAAAATTAAGAATGTACCCATTCCCTCCTCCCCCTCTCACCTGCTTGATTTCCATTGAATTTTACTACCATATGTACACATTACTGTTGATCATTTAGTTCCAATTTAATAGTGACTACATGTAGTGTTTGTTTTTCCATTCTTGCAATACTTCACTTAGGAGGATAGTCTCCAGTTCCATCCAGGTTGTTACAAAAAGTATTAGTTCACCTTTTTTATGGGTGAGTAATACTCCATGGTATACATATTCCATCAGTACTGACCTTGCAGAAATAAAAGGAGCATAAGGGAATACTATGAACAATTTTAAGCCACTAAATTAGATTACTTAGATGAAAAGGAAAAATATCTATAAAGCCACAAACTACCAAAATTTATACAACAAAAAGAAAACCTGGATAGAATTATAGCAAATAAAAAGATAGAATCAGTAATTAACACACTATGTCCCACCACAACCCAACTCAAATGCCTTCATTGGTGAGTTTTACCAAACATTTAAAAAAGAGTTAATGCCAATTCTTCACAAACTCTGCCAGAACAAGAGGGAACATTTCCCAACTCATTTCTGGGAAACCAATGTTACTTTGATACCAAAACCAGACAAAGATATCACAGGAAAAGAAAACTACAGACCAATATCTCTTAAGAAAATTACCCTAGACAATATAACGAGACCCTGTCTCTGCAAAAAATAATAACAAAAACTAGCTGGGCATGGTGGCATGCACCTGTAGTCCCAGCTACACAGGAGGCTGAGGCAGGAGTATTACTTGAGCCTAGGAGTTTGAAGTTGCAGTGAGGTATGATCACACCACTGCATTCCAGCCTGGGCAACAGAGCAAGACCCTGTCTCTAAAAAAATTTTTTTTTAATAAAATTGATGTAAAAATCTTCAACAAATCTAGCAAATCAAACCCAGTCACATATACAAAAGATTATACACTATGACCAAGGGAGATTTATCCCAGGAATGCAAAGTTGACTTAACATCTGATAATCAACTAATGTAATATACCATATCAATAAAATAAAAGATAAAAATCCCGTGATCATTTTAAGAAATGTAGAAAGAGCATTTGACAAAACATAACATTCTTTCATGATAAAAACATTCAACAAACTAGGAATAGAAGGGAATTTCTTCAATGTGATAAAGACCAACTATGAAAAGCACAAGGCTAATATACTTATTGGTGAAAGACTGCTTTCTCCCTAAGGTCAGCAACAAGACAAGGATGTCTTCTGGCATCATATCTATTCAACATTGTACTTAATGTTCCAGCCAGGCCAATTAGGCAAGGAAAAGAAATAACAAGTGTCTAGATTGGAAAGGAAAAAATAAAACTACCTCTACTTGCAGATGACATAATATTGCATATAGAAAATCCCAAGAACAAAACCTATTAGAACTAATAACTTAGTTCAGTGTGGTTGCAAGATGCAAGATCAATATGCAAAGATTAATTGTATTTCTATACACTAGCAATAAACAATCTGAAGATAAAATTAAGAAAACAATTCCATTTATAGTATAATAGCATCAAAAAGTATAAACTACTAAGGAATAAATTTCACAGAAGAATATAAAACTTATACTCTGAAAACTATAACATACTGTTGAAAGAAATTAAAGAAAACCTAAATAAATGGAAACACATATCATCTTCATGGATCGGAAGACTTTATATTGTTAAGATGGAATCTCTCTAAATTTACTTACAGATTCAACATTATAACTATCAAAATCCTAGCTGCATTTGCTTTTCAGAAATTGACACATTGATCCTAAAATTTGTATGAAAATGGAAGAGAACTAGAATAGTTAAAACAATCTTGAAAAAAAACCAACAAAGCTGGAAGACTCACACTTCCTGATTTCAAATCTACTGCAAAGGTTCAGTCATCAAGACAGTGTGGTATTTGCATAAGAATAGATGTACAGATTAGTGGAATCAAATTGAGAGTCCATGAAAAAATCCCTTTACGTTTACTGTGAATTGATTGTTAGCCACTGTGCCAAGATAATTCAATGTGGGAAAAATAGTCTATTCAGCAAATGGTAATGGACCAACTGGATATTCACATGCAAAAGAATGAAGTTAGACCCCTACATGATATCATATACAAAATTTAGCTCAAAATGAAGCATAGACTTAAGTGTAAGAATTAAAATCATAGAATTCTTAGGAAAAGCATAAAAGTAAATCTTAGGTTAGGCAATGGCTTCTTAGATATGATTACAAAAGCAGAAGTAACAAAAGAAAACAACATGAGTTCATAAAAATTAAAAAGTTTTTCTGGGCATATACGTAAAAGAATTGAAATCAGGGACTCAAACAGATATTTGTACACTTATGTTCAGAGCATCATTATTCACAATAGCCAAAAGATGGAAGCAACTCAAATGTCCATTGATGGATGAATGGATAAAAAAAATGTGGCACTGGCCAGGCGTCGTGGCTCACGCCTATAATCCTAGCACTCTGGGAGGCCGAGGCAGGACGATTGCTCCAGACCAGAAGTTCAAGACCAGCCTGAGCAAGAGTGAGACCTCGTCTCTACTAAAAATAGAAAGAAATTAGCTGGACAGCTAAAAACATATATAGAAAAAAATTAGCCGGGCATGGTGGCATATGCCTGTAGTCCCAGCTACTCAGGAGGCTGAGGCAGAGGATTGCTTAAGCCCAGGAGTTTGAGGTTGCTGTGAGCTTGATGCCACGGCACTCTAGCCTGGGCAACAGAGTGAGACACTGTCTCAAAAAAAAAATGTGGCATATACATACGATGAAATATTATTCAGCCTTAAAAAGGAGGGAAATTCTGACACATGCTACAACACAGATGAACCTTGAAGATATTATTCTTAGTTAAAAAAAAATAAGCACAAAAAGGACAAATATTGTATGATTTCACTTATATGATGTACCTAGAGTAGTCAAATTAATAGAGATAGAAAGTAGAATGATGGTTGCCGGGAGTTGAGGAGAGAAAAAAATGGGGAGTTATTGTTTAATGGATACAGAGTTTCAGTTTGGGAAGATTAAAAAATTCTGGAGATGGATGGTGGTAATGGTTGTACAACAATGTGAATGTATTTAATGCCACTGAAAGGTACCCTTGAAATGGTTAAAATTGTATATTTTATGTTATATATATTTTGCCACAATAAAACAATGAAAAACTTTTCTGTTTCAAAGGACATCAGCAAGAAAATGAAAAGATAATCCATAGAATTGAAGAAAATATTTGCAAATCATTTATCTGATAAAGGTTTAGTACACAGAATATATAAATAACTCTTATAATTCAATAATAAAAAGACAAATAACAACATTTAAAAATAGGCGGAAGTTTTCTGGTCTGGCATGTGAGGAGCTTGAAAGCCATCATTCTGTCTTAACAACAAACAAAAAGCTAAACAAGCCAAAAAAAATCAACACTTCTTATTAGATCCATCAGAGAAATAAGGTCACAGGGCAAACCACTGCACCAAAAAATTAAAGACAGACAGGCAAATATAGAGGATCACAGTTTACCAGAGCAGAAAACCACAAGCTGAAACCTCTATGGGAACCACCCCTAGGGTAGGAAAATCTAAACTGTAACTGAAAAATTTCTGGAAGCTCAGTGCACACAAGTCAGAGAGTTAAAAACTCCAGGGGCACCTAGTCATAGAGAGGCCTCCACACCTTTGTGAGTTTTACCTCCAGGAGCCCTACCAGATTCTTAGAGTGAAGATTGAAGAAAAATCTCCTCATGTTTCCAGCAGAAGAGGGGAAAAGTAACCATTTTGAAATATATTAGAGCATTCTGTTCTTCTCAACAAG
This sequence comes from Lemur catta, assembly GCF_020740605.2. NCBI lineage: Eukaryota > Metazoa > Chordata > Mammalia > Primates > Lemuridae > Lemur > Lemur catta. Next base: position 44,298,212 of record NC_059155.1, read on the forward strand.
GCCTGCCCTCATGAGAAACTATTTTATCAGAACTAAACTATTGGGGTTTTATCAGAACCTAACAAACCTGAGGGAATAGAAATACCCAACTCCAGCCCACTCTCACCATCCTTTCCCACTTATGGGGGGTGGGAGAAAAAGGACTGAGAAGCACTTGTGAGGTTGACAGACCAGAACCATAGACTCACTAAAGACTGAGACCTAATCATAGACTATGAATGCTTCTCATCCTCCCCCTACTACACCACTAAAGGAGTATTCATCTGGAATTCATTTTACCCAGTATATCATGTCCAGCTTTCAACAAAAAAAAAATGTATGGCATACTAAAAGACAAAATCCCCAGTTTGAAGAGAGAGAGCAAGCATCAGAACCACACTCATATGACTGAGATGTTGGAAATATCATACCAGGAATTTAAAACAACTATGATTAATATGCTAAGGACACCAATGGACAAAATAGATAACATGCAAAAAAAGATGGGCAAAGTAAGCAGAGAGATGGAAATTCTAAGAAAGAATAGAAAAGAAATGCTAAAGGGCAAAAACAGTAATAGAAATGAAGAATACCTTTGATGGGTTTATTAGTAGACTAGATATGGCTGAAGAAATAATATTTGAGCTTGAGGATATGTTAATGAAAACTTCCAAAATGGAAAATCAAAGAGAAAAAAGATGAAAAAATGGAGCAGAATATCCAAACACTGTGGGACAACTACAAATGGTGTAACATACAAGTAATGGGGATAGCAGAAGGAAAGGAAAAAGTAAAAGAACCAGAAGAAATACTTGAAGCAATGACAACTGAGAATTTCCCCAAATTAATGTCAGAAACCAAATCACATATCCAGGAAGCTCAGAGAACATGAAGCAGAAAAAAATCCCCCCAAAATTACATTTAGGCATATATTCAAACTTCAGAAAATCAAAGATAAAGAAAAAAATCTTAAAAGAGACTTCAAGTTGTACTACAAGTCTATAGTAACTAAAACAGCATGGTATTGGCATAAGAATAGAGACATAGACCTTTGGAACGGAACTGAGAATCTGGAGATGAAACCATCTGCATATGGTAATCTAATATTTGACAAAGCAGACAAAAATATACACTAGGGAAAAGAATCTCTTTTCCATAAATGGTTCTGGGAAAACTGGATAGCTACATGCAGAAGATTGAAACTGGATCCCCACTTCTCACCTCTCAAAAAAATCAATTCAAGATGGATAACAGACCTAAACCTAAGGCATGAAACCTTAAGAATTCTAGAAGAAGATGTTTGGAAGACCCTTTCTGACATCAGCCTAGGCAAAGAAATTTTGAAGAAGACCCCCAAAGCAATCACAGCAGCAACAAAAATAAATAAATGGGATCTGATCAAATTAAAAAGCTTTTGCACAGCCAAAGAAACTATTCTTAGAGTGAATAGACAGCCTACAGAATGGGAGAAAATATTTGCTCTCTACACATCAGATAAAGGGCTGATAACAAGAATCTATCTAGAACTTAAAACAATCCACAAGAAAAAAATCAAACAACCCCATCAATAAATGGGCAAAGGAAATGAACAGAAACTTTTCAAAAGAAGACAGAATAATGGTCAGCAAACATATAAAAAAATGCTCAATATCTCTAATCATTAAAGAAATGCAAACCAAAACCACAATGAGATATTACCTAACCACAGTGCGATTGGCTTCTATCAAAAAATCCCAAAACAACAAATGGTGGAGAGGATGTGGAGAGATGGGAACACTCTTACACTGCTGGTGGGACTGCAGATTGGTGCAATCTCTGTGGAAAAGAATCTGGAGATACCTCAAAGAGCTGGGAGTGGAAATACTGTTCGATCCAGCAATAGCACTGTTGGGCATCTACCCAAAAGAGCAAAAGACATTCTATAATAAAGACATCTGCACCCAAATGTTTATGGCAGCACAATTCACTATTGTAAGGATGTGGAAACAACCCAAGTGCCTGTCAATTCATGAGTGGATTACTAAAATTTGGTATATGTATACAATGGAATATTACTCAATTATAAGAAATGAAAGTGATCTAGCACCTCTTATATTTTCCTGGATTGAGCTTGAGCCCATTTTCCGCAGTGAGGTATCACAAGATTGGAGAAATAATCTACACATATACTCTCCGTCACATTGGTACTAACTGATCAACACTATGGTGTTCACATGGTAGTAATATTCTCCAGGGATTAGGAGGTTGTGGGGGACAAACTCACAACTAAGGGTCACAGACACGGTGAGCATTGTAGAGGGGAAGAGCATGCCTCTAAACCTCACTTGGGTGAGGCAAAGACATAAAATGTAACCAGAAGATATTTGCACTTCAGTGTTTATTGCAGCATTATTCACAATGGCTAAAATATGGAATCACCTTAAGGGTTTATGAAGGGACGAATGGATAAAAAAGATGTGGTGTATGTATACAATGGAATATTATTTAGCCATGAAAAAGAAGGAAATTTTGTCATTTGCAGAAACATGGATAGATCTGGAGGACATTATTTTAAGTGAAATAAACCAGGCACAGAAAGAAAAATATTTCATATTCACACTCATATATGGGACCCAAAAAGAAATTGATCTCAAGGAAGTAGTGAATAGAATGGTGGCTACTAGAGATTGGGAAGGGTGGTGGGAAGGGGTAATGAAGAAGTGTTGGTGAAAGGGTAATTCTGTACAAATTTTTAAGGAATAAGTTCTGATGTTCAATGGTACAATGGGCAACTATAGCTGACAATAGTTTATTGTATTTCAGAATAGCTAGAAGTTTTCAAATGCTCCCAACATAAAGCAATGATAAATGTTTCAGGTGAATCATGTCCCAGTTACCCTGATTTGATCATTGTATGTTGTGTGCTTGTATCAAGATGTAACATGTACTCCTTGAATATGTACAATTATTATGTATCAATTAAAAAAATTAAAAAAGAAGCCATAGGAAAAACCACCTTACCTACAGAGGAACAAAGATAATTATACCTGACTTCTCTTCAGAAACCATGCAAACAAGAAGAGAGGAGGGTGAAATATTCAAAATGTTGAGAGAAAAAAGCACCAATCTAGAATTCTGTACCCTGCAAAATTATCCTTCAAAAGTGAAAGAGAAATAGACTTTCTCAGGCAAACAAAAATTGAAGGAATTTGTTGCTAGTAGAACTGCCATGGAAGAAATGTTAAAACTTCTTCAGAAAAAAGCTCTTCAGAGAGAAGGAAAATGATATAGACCAGAAACTTCTGCTCTATATAAGGGAACAGCATTGGAGGAGGAATAAGAGAAAGTAAAATGAAAACTTTTATTTTTTTTATTCTTAATTTTTCCAACAGATAACAATTTGTTCAAATGATAATATCAGCAATGTAGTTGATATATGCTTATGTATAAATGAAATGAAAGACAATGATACAAGGGGCAGGAGAAGGATTTAGGATTATTTTGTTATTATTAATATAAGGTACTTGCACTGTGCTTGAAATGATATGATATTATTTGAAAGTGGATCTGGATTAGTTGTAAATGAATATTGCAAACTCTAGGGCAACCACTAAAAAGGTAAAAAAATATATATAATTCATATGCTACAAAAGGAGAGAAAATGGGATCATATAAAATGCCAAATTAAAACCACAAAAATCAGAAAAAGAATGAAAGACAAAAACTGAAACAAAGAACAAGGACAATGAATAGAAAATAATAACAAGTATGTTAGATATCAGTCCAATGACATCCAATAATCACTGTAAACACCAATCATCTAAATACACCAATTAAAAGACAGAGATTGTCAACATGGATCAAGAAATGAGACTAAACTATATGTTGTCTACAAGAAATTCACTTTTAACATAAGCATGTGTAGATTAAAAGCAAAGGGATGAAAAACATATACCAAACTAACACTAATCAAAAGACAGTTGGAGTAACTACATTAATTTCAGATAGAGCAGCCTTCAGAGGAAGGGAAGTTATTAAAGAGGGGCATTACATAATGATAAAGGTGTCAATTTTTCAAGAAGCCATAATAATTTTTAATGTGTATGTGCCTAACGAGAAAGTATCAAAATACATGAGAAAAAAACTGATAGAAGTGCAAGAAGAAATAGATGAATCTACTGTAATAGTTGGGGACTTCAATACCTTTCTATGAAAAATGGACAGATCCAGGATGCAGAAAATCAGTAAAAATATTCTTCTCAAGCTCACATGGAACATTCACCAAGATAGACCACATTCTGTACCACCTTAACAAATATACCTTAACGAATTTTTAAAAACAGGAATCATACAATGTCTGCTCTGTGTCTACAATGGAATTAAATTAAAAATCAACAACAGAAAGATGGAAAAATCCTAAAATACTTGGAGATTAAACAACACACTGGTAAATCACACATGGATCAAACAAGAAATCTCAAGATAAATCTAAAAATATTTTTAAGTAAATGAAAATGAAAATACAGCTTATCAAAATTTGTGGAATGCAGCAAAAGCAGTGTACACAGAGAAACTTATAGCATTGAGCGAATATATTAGAAAAGAAGAAAGATCTAAATCAATAATCTAAGCTTCCACTTTAAGAAACTATAAGAAGAAAGAAGATGTGAAAATTAAATTCAAAGAAAATATAAGAAAAGAATAAAAATTAGAGTAGAAATCAATGAAATTAGAAACAGGAAATAGAGAAAATCAACAAAACCAAAACCTGGTTCTTTGAAAAGATCCATAAATTCAATAAGCCTCTAGTGAGGCTAACTATAAAAAAAAGAGAGAAGATACAGATAACTAATATCAGAACTGAAAGACAGGCCGGGTGCGGTGGCTCACACCTGTAATCCTAGCACTCTGGGAGGCCGATCGCTTGAGATCAGGAGTTTGAGACCAGCTTGAGCAAGAGCGAGACCCTGTCTCTACCAGAAAATAGAAAGAAATTAACCAGACAACTAAAAATATACAGAAAAAATTAGCCAGGCATGGTGGTGCATGCCCATAGTCCCAGCTACTCGGGAGACTGAGGCAGTAGGATTGCTTGAGCCCAGGAGTTTGAGGTTGCTGTGAGCTAGGCTGATGCCACGACACTCTAGCCCGGGCAACAGAGTGAGACTCTGTCTCAAAAAAAAGGAACTGAAAGGGAAGACATCACTACAGCTCCCATGGACATTAAAAGGAATAAAAAATATGAACAACTCAATGCCCTCAAATTTAATATCCTAGATGAAATGGACCAATTCCTTTAAAGACATAATCTGTCAAAAGTCATGCAAGAAGTAATAGATAATCTGGATAGACTTATATCTATTATAGATTGAATCAATACTTAATAGCCTTCTAAAACAAACAGCATCTGGCTCAGTTGGGTTCACTGGTGAATTCTACCAAACATTTTTGTTTTTAAAACAAAGTCTCACTCTGTTGCTCAGGCTAGAGTGCTGGGGCATCAGCCTAGCTCACAGCAACCTCACACTCCTGGGCTCAAGCGATCTTCCTGCCTCAGCCTCCCGAGTAGCTGGGCCTACAGGTGCACACCACCATGCTCAGCTAATTTTTTCTATTTTTGGTAGAGACAGGGTCTCACTTTTGCTCAGGCTGGTCTCAAAGTCCGGACCTCAAGCGATCCTCCTGCCTCGGCCTCCCAGAGTGCTAGGATTACAGGTGTGAGCCACTGCACCCGGCCTCCTACCAAACATTTAGGAAGAAATTAAACCAGTTCTCTACACTCTTTTCAAGAAGATGGAAGCAGAGGGAATACTTCCTAACTGATTCCATGAGGCCAGCATTACCCTAATATCAAAACCAGACAAGGATATAAGAAGAAAAGGGCCGGGTGCAGTAGCTCGTGCCTGTAATCCTACAACTCTGGGAGGCCAAGGCGGGTGGATCACTCGAGGTCAGGAGTTCGAGACCAGCCTGAGCAAGAGTGAGACCCCATCTCTACTAAAAAATAGAAAGAAATTATCTGGCCAACTAAAAATATATATAGAAAAAATTAGCCAGGCATGGTGGCACATGCCTGTAGCCCCAGCTACTTGGGAGGCTGAGGCAGAAGGATCACTTAAGCCCAGGAGTTTGAGGTTGCTGTGAGCTAGGCTGACGCCACGGCACTCACTCTAGCCCAGGCAACAAAGCGAGACTCTGTCTCAAAAAAAAAAAAAAAAAAAAAAAAGAAGAAGAAAATAAAAGTACAGACCAATATCTCTCATGAACATACATGTAAAAATCCTCAACAAAATGTTGGCAAATTGAATCCAACATTGCATAAAAAGAATTATATGCCATGATCAAGTGGAGTTTATCCCAGGTATATGAGGCTGGTTCAACATTCAAACATCAATTAATGTAAGCCATTATATTAACAGGCTAAAGAAGAAAAAACACATGACATAGTTATATCAATAGATACAGAACAAGCATTTAACAAAATTCAACACCTACTCCTGATAAAAACTGTGAGCAAACTAGAAACAGGAGGTAACTTCCTCTACTTGATAAAGAACATCTACCAGAAAACCTGTAGCAACATCATACTTAATGGTGAGAAACTAGATGCTTTTCCACTAAGATCAAGATAAGGAAAGAATGTCCCCTCTCACCACTTTTAATATTGTTCTGGAAATCCTAACTATTACTATAGGACAAGAAAATAAAATAAAAGGTATACTGATTGAGAACAAAGAAATAAAACTGTCACTTTTTTCCCACAGATGATAGCATTATCTATGTAGAATACCTGAAAGAATACGCCAAAAAAAAAAAAAAGCCCCTCCTGGAACTAATAAGCAATTATAGCAAGGTTACAGGATACAAAGTTAATATATAAAAGTCAATCATTTTCCTATATACTGGCAATGAACAAGTGGAATTCAAAATTAAAAACATAATATCATTTACATTCACACCCCCAAAACTAAAATACTTAGGTAAATATATCAAAATATATACAAGATCTATGAGGAAAACTACAAAACTCTGATGAAAGAATCAAAGAACTAAATAAATAGAGAGATGTTCCAAGTTCATAGATAAGAAGACTCAATGTTGTCAAGGTGTCAGTTCTTCCTAACTTCATCAATTCAATCCCAATTAAAGTCCCAGGAAGTTATTTTGTGGATATTGACAAACTGATTCTAAAGTTTATATGGAGATGGAAAAGACACATAATAGACAACACAATATTAAAGGAGAAGAACAAAGTTAAAAGACTGACACTACTTGACTTTAAGACTTCCTATTAAGCTATAGTGATCAAGACAGTGTGGTATTGTTGAAAGAATAAACAGATAGATCAATGGAACAGAATAGAGAGCCCCAAGTTAGACCCACATAAATATAGTCAACTGATCTTTGACAAAGAAGCAAAGGCAATACAATGGAGCAAAGATAGTCTTTTCAATAAATGATGCTGGAACAACCGGACATCCACATGCAAATAAAAAATGAATCTGGACATAGACTTTATACCCTTCACAAAAATTCACTCAAAATTAATCATAGACCTCAATGTAAAACATAAAACTCAAACTCCTAGAAGATAATATAGGGGAAAATCCAGATGACCTTGTGTGATGACTTTTTATATATAACACCAAAGGCACAATCCATAAAAGAAAAAATTGGTAAACTGGACTTCATTAATATTAAGGACTTTTGCTCTGTGAAAAACACTACCAAGTGAATGAGAAAAGAAGACACAGACTTAGAGAAAATATTTGCAAATGACATATCTGATAAAGGTCTGTTAACTAAAATATGCAAAGAACTCTTAATACTCAAGAAAAAAAAAAGAAACAACTGGATTTTTAAAAAGGCAAAATATCTGAACAAATACTTCACCAAAGAACATATACAGATGGCAAATAAGCATATGAAAAGATGCTTGACATCATATGTCATTAGAAAATTCCAAATGAAAACAAAGAGATACCACTACACACCTGTTAGGATGGCCAAAATCCAAAACACTGGTAACACCAAATTCTGGTGGGGATATGAAGCAACAGTAACTCTCATTCATTGCTGGTGTGAATGCAAAATGGTACAGCCACTTTGGAAGACAGTTTGGCACTTTCTTACAAAACTAAACATACTATTACTATACGATCCAGCAATTATGCTCCTTGGTATTTACCCAAGTGAGTTGAAAACCTATGTCCACACAAAAACCTGCACATGATTGTTTATAGCAGCTTTATTCATAATTGTCAAAACCTGGAAACAACCAAAATGTCCTTCAATAGGTAAATGGATAAATAAATTATAGTACATCCAGACAATGCAGTATTATTCAGCACTGAAAAGAAATGAGCTATCAGGCCATGAAGAGACATGGAAGAATCTTAAGTGCATATTACTAAGTGAAAGAAGTCAATCTGAAAAGGCTACATACTATATGATTCCAACTATACAACATTGTGGAAAAGGTAAAAGTATAGAGACAGTAAAAGGATAAGTGGTTGCCAGGGGTTCAGGGGGAGGGAGAGATGAATAGGTAGAGCACAGGAGATTTTTAGGGCAGTGAAACTATTGTGTGTGATACTATAATGGTGGACACATGTCATTATACATTTGCCAAAATTTATAGAATATACAATGCCAAGAGTGGACGCCAGTGTAAACTATGGACTTTGGGTGATAATGATGTGTCAATGTAGGTTTATCAATTGTAACAAATGTACCACTCTGGTACAGGATGTTAACAGTGAGGCACGGGTATGCATGGGGTAGGGGGTATATGGAAGATGTCTGTACCTTCTGCTCAACTTTGCTGTGAACCTAAAACTGCCCTAAAAAGTAGTCTTTGAAAAAAAATTTTATAGAGATGGGGGGTCTTGTTATGTTGCCCAGGTTAGGGTCTCAAACTCCTGGCTTCAAGCAATCCTCCTGCCTCAGCCTTCCAAAGTGCTGGGATTACAGGCATGAGCCTCCATGCCTGGCCAAAAATAGTCTTTAAAAACAAACAAACAAAAAAATAGGCCAAGGGTTTGAATAGACATTTTTCCAAAGAATATGTATAAATGGTCAAAGAGCACATGGGAAGATGCCTAACATCTTTAGTCATTAAGGAACTGCAAATCAAAACCAAAATGAGATACCACTTAACACCCCACTAGAATAGCTATTTTAAAAATACAAAAAAATAACAAGTGTTGGTGAGGAGGTACAGAAATTGAAATCCTCATATGTTGCTGGTAGGAATGTAAAATGGTTCAGCCACTTTGGAAAACATTTTGGTAGTTCCTTAAAATGTTAAACATAGAGTTACCATATAACCCAACAATTCTACTCCTACGTATATACCCAAGACAAATAAAAATATGTATCTATTAAAAAACTTATACATGAATGTTTATAGCAGTATTATTTTCCAAAAAGTGGAAACAAACCAAATGTCCATGAATTGATGAATGGAAGAACAAAATGTGGTATGGTATATCCATATAATGAGTATTATTCAGCCATAAAAAGGAATTAATTACTAATACATGCTATGACATAGAAGAACCTTGAAAACATTTTGCTAAGTGAAAGAAGCCAGTAAATAAAGACCATATATTGCATGATTCCATTTGTATGAAATGTCCAAAATATGCACATTTATAGAGATAGAAAGTAGATTTGTATTTGCTAAGGTCTGGGAGGGGGGCTATGGGGAGATTGGGGTGGTGGTGGCTAAAGGGTATGGGTTTATTTTGGGGGATGACAATGTTCTAAAATTGATTGTGGTGATGGTTGCACAATTCCATGAATTTACTAAAAACCATTGAATTGTACAGTTTAAATGGGTCAATTGTATGACAGATGAATTTTGTCTCAATAAGGCTGTTATTTAAAAAAAAAAACTTAATAGAATAGAAGGTGATCTTTGAATTGAGCCCTGAAGGAAAATCAAATAGTCAAGAAGTAGAGAAACGTATTCCAAGCTGATGGACCAGCATGAACAATGGTTTGGAGGCTTGAAATGTGAATGATATGGTGTCAATGAAGAAAGCATGTGTGAGTGGTTTAGGTGGGGGTTGGGTGGAAGAAGGAGAAGCTGGGAAAGTCACCTAGGAACTTGAATGGCATGCTCAGGAGTTTGGATATAATCTCACCGAGTCTACAGGGATTCATGAGTGGTTTCTGGGCTGGGGACTGAGAAAGTCAGATTTCCATGGAGCACGCTTGACAACAATCAGTCTGTAGACTATATGGAAGGAAGCAAGAATGCCTTTTGTAAACTGGTAGACTTTTATGTACTATGTAGTCTACAAAGGCTGTCCCTGGGGGCTTTCTTAATTGTCTTCTCTGAGTTGCCTCCCTCAGGGCCTGTTCTGAGCCTTGTTCCCACAGGGCCTTGCCTATACTAGGATTTTATTTTTGGAAAATTAAATGTGTACAGCCTTCAAGTTCCAAAACAATTACCTAGAGGTAGCATTTCTGTTTCTGAGACATACTTTGGATGCAAGTGCCAGGAGCCGACCAGGTAATGTTCAAACCAACTCTAGATGTAGCCACGAAGTCCAGGTTACAGATCTTGATGTGCTTTCTGCACATCTCTCGCCCTCCCACACACACATATTAACTTAGGATATTCTCTTTGTTTTGAAAGCTCCCCTTTCATCCTTAGCCCTACACCCCAATTCCCAGCTCTACCACTAATCCACTGTGTGATCTAGGTCAAGATTTTTACTCTTCTGGGTCTTGGTTTCTTTGTCTATATCATGAGGAATTCTGAAAAGATTATCTCTAAGGTCCCTTACCACTTTCCAGCTTAGCTTTCTCTAGACGGAGCTAAGCCTTAATGGTCAGTGGAGGGGCAGAAAGATGGAGAAAGGAAGGATTATGGAGGAGAGGGGCAGGCCCTTAAAGGACCTTATACCTCTCTCTCTGGCTGAGAGCTCTCTGGGTATATGGTGACCTAGTTCAGCCTGGGAAGGGTAGGGGGTGTACCCAAGCCAAATATGCTCACCTTAACCTGGCATCTGACCCTGGGAATTTCCACTTTCAAATCCAAAACCCACTTCATATTTCCCAATGTTTTCTGTGTCCCCAAATCTCAGGAAAGCATATTATTTCCCAGGAGAGCATATCATTTTGAGTAAGATAGGAACCCATAGGAAGCATGTCCTTCATTAACACCCTGAACAGTCTACTGGAAAATGGCAGGAAGACCAAAAGGGTGTTGGAGTTTGGGCTTGACTGAACTATAGCGAAGATCCTTGCCCTGGTCCTTTTCATCTGTCTTTAAGGGGTTTTTGGGTTCCCACCCATATTTCACAGAGGCCCTACCACTGGAGAGAAATTACCCAGAAAAGAAGGCCTACCACTTCCACAAAGGAACCATGGCTGAAAAGGCAGGTATGGTAGTGCCAAAGAAACTGGGAAGCCAAGTTTGGAGGCAGCAAGTGAGGTGGAGCTGGCCAAGGGAGGAGGATTTCCTGGGGCACCCATAGGGTTGATGGTAGCATAATGGCCATCTACTTTAGCAACTTCTAAGAGGGGTATCATGTAGTAAAGTGGGAGCAGAGAAAAGGAGAGAAGTCTTTGAGTGAATCCAAACCCTCAAAGAAATTCTAGGTTGACCCAGGATAAGGTGGGTCAAGGTGGCACAAGTTTACTAAACTGCAAAAGTTTCTGTTTGGCTATATTATCTTTTACTAACCAGAAGTTCTGACTGGCAGTTAAGCCTTTGGCTAGTAAGGTGAGAAAATGAATTATCATATAATCAATGTATTTATTGGTAAACAAAATCCTGCAAAATGCATGGCTCAGAAGGGGAAATATTTTGAAGGGTAAAATGTTCGAGAACTTCTGGTGGGACCCAAACATTTCATCTTATTAATACTTATGAGGAAACTGAACCCAAGAAGGAGAAGTAACTTGTCTGATGTCACATGGGGAGTAGTCCCATCAGACCTGAAGCCCAGGTCCCTTAACCACCAGCCAGAAACCTCTTTCCTCTACTCCATTCGACTCCAGGACCGCCTGTTCCCCCACTCTGGAAAAGTTCATTGAATTGAACAAAACTCACCAGTTTTGCCAGGAAAGTGTCTGGCTCTACTGGTTCCCTAGTTATAAAGTGATATGAGTTGGCAGAACAGAACCTGGGCTTAAGTGACTAAAATCCCCCTAGGGCATGTCACTAAGTATTGAGTATTATGACAAAGCCATGGGTTTCCAGACCACGCTAAACCTGTAGCAACCCTAACTTAGATTAGGACAGTGTCATGGTCTCAACCCAAACCACAGGTTCCAGAGCTCCCATATCCCTCTTACCAGGTAAGTGTTTTATTGTGCCCCTAATGTTACTGCAATGGTGCTCAGAGTAGCTGTGGCTGGGGTGAAGCTTGGTAAATAAATTTAGGGAAGGGCAACTCTGTTTTTACCACATACAAGAAGGTAACTGCTCTGTGTCAAGGAGAGGCACTGAGAATGAGATCCCTCAAAGAGGCATGGGTTTGCAGCCAACTCCAGATAAAATACTGTTGGTCTTCCCTATCTGTGGGTTTTGCATCTGTGGATTCAACCAACTTCAGATGAAAGTTTTGGGGAAAAAATGGATGGTTGCATCTGTACTGAACATGTACCAATGTTTTTCTTGTCATTACTCCCTAAACAATACAGTATAACAACTATTTGCATAGCATTTACATTTATTAGGTACGATAAGTAATCTAGAGATGATTTAAAGTATATGGGAGGATGTACAGAGTTTATATGGAAATACTACACCATTTTATATAAGGGATTGAGCATCTGTGGATTTCGGTATCTACGGGGGTCCTGGAACTAATTTCCCACAGATACCGAGGGATGGCTGTACATCCAGGGGAGTCAGGGAAGAGGGTGGAGAATGCTGTGGTCTGATCAGATGTTTGGCTTTCAAAGCTTTTTAGAAGCCAGGTCTAGAAAAAGCTTGTAAAGACAATACCAGTAAAAAAAATTCATACCAGCCACAAGAACCAGGGCTTTGAAGCATTGGTGGGAGAGTATGGAATCTGAATCCACCGCCCATCCGGACTCCTGAAACTCTGGGGGGCCTTGGATGGAACATGCCCCCTTATTCCTAGGCTTTCCCCAAGAATGGTGCTGCCTGCTGAGTTTGCAGTTCTCTTGGTTCCCTTCTCTTCTCTCCTTGGAGGTGGTATTCACCAGCCCTCTTCCACCAGATAAGGACATCTTGTTCTTCCTGATCTAGGAGAGCAAAACAGTTCACATTCCCCCGGGGCTGGGAGGGCCAGAGAGGGGAAGTTCTGATGTTTGTGAGCAGACCAGTCAGCGCCTGGGAGCCCCAGGGACTCCTGGTCCCCATATCCTCCACCACCTCCTCCCTCTGTCCCCTCCCCATCTTTATCCTGCTCCCTCACATGGCCATTCAACTACTTTGTTCATTGCCTAGAGACTAGCGGTAAGCAAAGAACAATGCCTCCCGCTTCCCTGGAATTATCACCCCAATACGAGGGTTGCTGGGGAAGAAAAGTACAGTGTGCTTTTCACTGGGCCTCCCTCCAACTCTCTCCAGCCCTTTCCTGCCTTCCAGTAGGGATTGCCCATGTTCACAAATGCTGTCTCCAACCTGCAAAATGGACTGAGCAACACCCCCAGCCTTCGTGGCTGCCCAGAAAAGTAAAATACTGTTCAAGCCAGGCTTGAGGCCTAGGGGAAGAGTGTGAAGGGTGGGCAAGGGCAGTAAGAACATGTGGGATTGCAGCAGCTGATGGGGCCAAGGCTTTCCGAAGGGTTCTACTCTTGCCTTTCTCTGCAGTAGTTCATTCTCAAGGACATGTACAGGGACTTTAGAGTTCAGGGCAAAGTTTTTGTGCTTGGATCTCCCATTCCAGGCTGCCCCTTTCCATACTGTGACAAAAATCTCTTCAAGCCATACTCTCCTCATGGCCTAAAGAGTCACCCTTGGTTTCTAGATAGCCCCATGGGACCATTTTAAATTTTATTAATGAAATATAAAATAAGAGTGAAATAAAAGTATGGCCATTTCCTTGGGGAGGCCTGGAAGGAAGACATGAGATGAATCTCATATCCTAAAAGGTGGGACCTAAAAGTTCCAATCCCTCATTTTATAGGTGGGTAAACTGAGTTGCAAAGAGATGAAGGGACCTGCATGTGGTCTCACAAGACATAAGCAGAAGTTGGTGGCCCAAGCGTTTTGAGCATCCCAGACCAGATCCTGTTGAGCTTGTGGGTAGTGTTTCTGAAAGGCTTTTATTTTGATGGGATTTTTGCTTCAGTTTCCTCACAGATGTCTTGAGCCCCTAATGAATTCCTGCTACACTAGTCCTAAGCACAACTACTTCTCTGTCCCCTGCTCGGTCCTGTTTCTCTTTGGTCATGGTTTTCCAGGCCTGTAAACCTTTTCCCTTCCTTCTGGAGAAGCTCATTCTCCATGGATTTATAGCAGGCTCAGCAGAGAAGTTGTGAGGTGCTGGGACAAGAACACCAAAACAGAACCAAAAACTCTGGGTAAAACACTAGCAGTCAGGAGGCTATCGAGGAAGCAAATACCTCAGACCTATTTCAAACGAAGAGAACCTCAAGCCTCCAAAGGAGCTGGGAAACGAGAAAGCACAAACAGCTTGATTCCCAGTCATTCTCTGGATGCCTGCAAGGGCTCCACCTGAACCCAGAGGGGCATCTCAGGACCCTCTTTAAAGACACTGGGTCAACCGAGGTGGGGTTTCTGCCACTAGAGGGAAGAGAAGGCAGGAAGAGGGAGTTGGGGGGGAGGAGTAGCTTTTAAAGGAGCTGGCCTGGCCTGGGCTGAAAGCCTCAGGAGGAGTCACTCCACTGAAGTAGGAGAGAGTGGAGGCCACTACAGGGGACAGGGTTAGTTTTGGGGGAGTCAGGGGTTTGGGACAAAGCATCCTGGCCTCTCCAGATGGGGCTGGAGATGGGATTAAGCCTGAATCCCTCCTAGGAGGTACTATAAGTGATTAAGTTTCAAATCTTGGGGGGTGGGGGGTGGGGGGGGTGGTTTCTGTCAACACAAAGCTAAGAGCTGGAATGCCCTTGCAACCTTACAATTTCTTTTAATTTGGTAATGATATCAGAGCCACAGATCCTCTGTTCCTCTGCATCTGTTGTTTAGTAGCAGGCCCATCCCAGGCAAAGAAGCAAGGTAAAGAAGACTGTAACTCCAAAAGAGGCTTCTTGCAAAAGTAGGTCACCATGTGTGTTGCCTAGCACTGCGTGTGAGGGGACCGCCAAGCAAAGCTGGAAACAAGCTACACAGAGATGTCTCACTTTCACGCTCTCTCTCCCTCTCCTTCTATCTCTCTCTCCCACTTCCCCTCTCTCCCCCCACTTTTTATCATAAACAGGCATGTGCGCGCGCGCGCGTGCACACACACACACACACACACACACACACACACACACACACACGCTCCTTCTCTAACACATTATTGTCTTTTAGAAGAACTCAAACACTAAAAGTTCTGAGTAATGGAACTGAAGAAACAGAGAAAAGTTACAGTCACAAAAAATAAGAGCTAAGGCTCAGAAAGGGAAGGTCATAGAGAGTATTGGGATTTGTCTAATAGTTTGTTCTCTTTGTCAGTGGCAAACCTGGAGCTAGATTTCTCTGACTCTCAGTTCCAAAATGGAGAATAGGAGGAAATGAATGCTTCTTAGGCAATACTACAGTATAATTAGACTGAGGAAAGATCACCTTCCATAAGAAGGCACATAAGACACTAAGTTGGAATATTAAAAATAAAGAAACTTATTTGTCTGAGATATTGACTTGGAGTAAAGCAGGGCAATAAATTTGGATAATTCATAAAGTCTCTCCAAACCTTAGGGATACTTCTCCAATGTTTAGAAATCTGCTGACTATTTTCTAAAGGTGGCCTAAGGCTTCTCATTACACAGGACCCTGGGTACAGGTCCAGACTCCAGGCCAATACATTTGATTTCACAATGGTCATAATTTGTGTTAGTCTGAGACCTCAGAGAAGCTGACAATAAAATGGGATTAAATGTGCAAGGATTTATTAATGGAAATGAGAGCAGATGGTGGGGGAATCTGGGAAGGTTAGGAGAGCCATGAAACTGTGATGTAAATCTGACTCTGAGTTGGGGAGAAAGGGAGGAAGGTTGGGTGGAAGCTTCCTAGTCTGCCCTGCACTCTAAGGAAGGCTTGTCAAGGCCATCAGACATTCATGAAGCCCAGGTCCGTCAGCAGTAAGAGGAGTTCCATGCCTCCCAAGAATGGGCCTATCTTAGTATCTCTGCTGTGTAGCAGGAGTCAACTTGGTAGAAATGCTAGGACAAATTTCAGAGTGCAGCAGCCAAGGCCTTTGGTCAGTTATGCTCCCTATAGTTGGAGGTCTGCAAGGTGCATTCTCATGGGTGCCACAGAACTCCACCTACTATGCCTCTTCTTTGCCCAGCTGCCGCTGTTTTCCCCATACCCACAGGCCCAGCTGGGGCTCTGAGTCTTTAGAGAGAAAAAACAGAAGAGGACAGGCAACTCCAAGCTTCTCTCTGAAGTCTTGGCTCTTTCCTTTCATGGCCCTGTCATCACAGTGCTTGCTCTGCTGTGTGCTAATGTGTTCATACCACCCACACTAGTTGCAATCAAAGCCATTCAACTCCAATAGCTCTTCCAGGTACTCTGAATGTATAGATCCTTATCTGCTCCAGACACTCCCTATCCATCCTATCTTCCTAATCACCTGGGTTGGAGAACACAGAACAAAACATAGAATGGCCAAGGAGATGGGGTGGGAATTAAAGACAGTGTTAGATGCAACCCTTTTCTTCCAACAATGGGTATGACTATTGGGACCAGGATAGGGAAAGGTTAGGAGACTAACATTTTTTTTCACCTCCCCCCACCTTTTATATACTTAACTTGCTTTACTCCACACAACTGCACTGATACCCGTTGGCCATTTGTATGCCCTCTTTGGAAATATGTCTATCAAGTTCTTTTGCCCATTTTTAATTGGGTTATTTGAGGGGGTTTTTTTCTATTAAGTTGTAGTGGTTCCTTATATATTTTGAATATTAACCCTTTCCAGATAAATGGTTTGCAAATATTTTAGTGTACCTGCTTCATAGATGAGAAAACTGAGAATGCATGTAAGCCACTTGCCCACAGTCACACAGCTCTAAGTGGCAGAACCCCAAAATTCACAATGCCCTAGAGCCCCAGTGGTGGTGGGGACTCAAACTTTGCCCTTCAGTGAGTGTTTCCTCTTGCAAAACCCCAGGGACTGGAGAGGGTGCAGCCCTCTCTGCAAGCTGTTTCCACTAGAGGCCACCACTAGTCAGCATTTCTCTCTGCTGACTTCCATGACTTTAACCCAGCTCCAGGCCCCACAGGGCCACTGCCTCAGCCTCTCCTTCCCAGGATACCTCTCAGCTTCTCGCCTTGATAGGAGGCAGGAAAAACTTTGGATGAAGAACAGGTCATATACACACCTAATGGGTGCAGTGCGCACCATCTGGGGGAGGGTCTATCTTGAAGCTCTGACTCGGGTAGGGCAAGGGCAATATACGTAACCTAAACATTTGTACTCCTGTAATATGCTGAAATAAAAAAGAAAAAGACCAGGTCAGGGCTTAGTTACAGGTAGAAGCCGGAGCAGAATTTTATAACTGGCTTGAACAGATCCAGGCAGGGCTCTGGTGAGCCAGCTGAGCTTTCTGGGCACTCCAGTCCACCCATCACCAATGGCACTGAACAGAATAAGCAATTCTCCCACAACACTGGCCCAAAGAGATTTCTTTATTTCTCTAGCTTTGATTTTACATTTTAAAAGCCCACACAACACCAGTCCAGGAGATTTAACAAGCAAATTCCTGGGTACTGAGTCATACGTGGAAGGAGGTAGAGGAAGGAGCAGAAATCTAACCAAGGGAGGGCATAAAAAGACTAAAATTGCAATAGCATCAAAAATTAAAAAAACACTTAGGAATAAATTCAACCAAGGAGGTGAGAGATCTGTACACTGAAAACTATAAGACATTGATGAAAGAAACTGAAGAAGATACAAATAAATAGAAAGATATCCCATGTTCCTGGATCAGAAGAATTAATATTGTTAAAATGTCCATACTACCCAAAGTATTCTACAGATTCAATGCAATCCCTATCAAAATTCCAATGGTGTTTGTCATAGAAATAGAAAAAAATCCTAAAATTTGTATGTGACCACAAAAGACCGAATAGCTAAAGCACTATTGAGAAAGAACAAAACTGAAGACATCACATTTCCTGATTTTAAATTTTATTATATTGGTATGGCATTTAAAACAGTATGGTACTGGCATGAAAATAGACACTTAGACCAATAGAGCAGAATAGAGAGCCCAGAAATAAACCCAAGCATATATGGTCAACTAATGTTTGACAAGGGTGCCAAGAATATACAATGGGGAAAGGATGTTCTCTTCAATAAATGGTGTTGGAAAAGCTGGATGTACACATTCAATAGAATGAAATTGGGCTGGGCGCAGTGGCTCACACCTGTAATCCTAGCACTCTGGGAGGCCGAGGCGGGTGGATCGCTCGAGGTCAGGAGTTCGAGACCAGCCTGAGCAAGAGTGAGACACCGTCTCTACTAAAAATAGAAAGAAAATTACCTGGCCAACTAAAATATATATAGAAAAAAATAATTAGCCGGGCATGGTTGTGCATGCCTGTAGTCCCAGCTACTTGGGAGGCTGAGGCAGTAGGATCGTTTAAGCCCAGGAGTTTGAGGTTGCTGTGAGCTAGGCTGATGCCACAGCACTCACTCTAGTCTGGGCAACAAAGCAAGACTCTGTCTCAAAAAAAATGAATAAAATAGAATGACATTGGACCCTTATCTTACACCATACACAAAAATTAACTTGAAATTGATTAAAGACTTAAATGTAAGACCTGAAACTATAAAACTCCTAGAAGAAAACATAGGGGAAAAAACTCCTTGACATTGGTCTTTGCAATGATTTTTGGATATAACACCAAAAGCATAGGCAACAAAAGCTAAAATAAACAATTACACAAGACATGTAGTTTTAAGACTACATAAAATTGAAAAGCTTCTGGACAGCAAAGGAAACAATCAACAAAATCATAAGGCAACCTATGGAGTAGGAGAAAATATTTGAAAACCATTTATCTGGAAAGGGTTAATATTCAAAATATATAAGGAACCCCTACAATTTAATAGTAAAAAAAAAAAACCTCAAATAACCCAATTAAAAAATGGGGAAAGGAACTTAACAGACATATTTCCAAAGAGGACATACAAATGGCCAATGGGTATATGAAAAGGTGTTTAACATCACTAATCATCAGGCAAATGCAAATTAAAACCACAATGAGACATCACCTCATACCTGTTAGGATGGCTATTATCAAAAAGACAAGAGATAGTAAGTATTGGCGAGGTTGTGGAGAAGTGGGAACCCTTGTACACTGTTGGTGGGAATGTAAATTAGTACAGCCTTTATGGAAAACAATATGGAGATTCCTCAAAAAATTAAAAATAATAGAACTACCATATAATCCAGTAATTCCACTTCTGAGTATATACCCAAAGGAATTGAAATCTGTATCTCAAAGAGATATCTGCACTTCCATGTTCATTGAACCATTATTCACAATAGCCATCATATGACCTCATTAGTATAGTGGTGAGAAAAAAAACAGACAATAGCCATGATATGGAAACAACCTAAGTATCTGTTGGATGAATGGATAAAGAAATGTGATACACACACACACACACACACACACACACACACACACACACACTGGAATATTATTCAGCCTTAAAAATCGAAGGAAATCTTACCATTTGTGACAACATATATGAACCTGAAGGACATTACGCTAAGTGAAATAAGTGAGACAGGGAAAGACAAATGCTGTATGATCTCACTCATATGTGAAATCTAAAAGAGTTGAACTCAGAAGCAGAGAGTAGAATGGTGGTTACCAGAGGCTGGGGGTTATGGGGAATGGGGAGGTATTGGTCAAAGGGTACAAACTTTCAGTTATAAGAGAAATAAATTCTGCAGACCTAATGTACAGCATGGTGACTACAGTTAATACTATATTATTAATATATATTTGAAATTTGCTAGGAGTATAAATCTTAAGTGTTCTCACCACACAAATACATAGTAACTACATGAGGTAATGGATGTGTTAATTAACTTGATTGTGGTAAATTTTATAATGTTTACATATATAAAATCACCCATGTTGTACATCTTAAATATATACAATTTTTATTTGTCAATTAGGCCCCAATAAAGCTGGAGGGGAGAAGACCACTTAAAGAAACAAAGTGACTATATGTTCCCAAACATTACTGACAATCCCTTCCAGTCTGATTATGAGGATAGGTTTATGTAATGTGTTGAAGAGGATGTTTTATTTAGTATTACTAATGTTTAATTTTGTTGAATATTTCAATAAATCTTATTTTCTGAAAAAAGAACAACCACTTGGTGGTGTAGAAAAAGAAATACATCGCTACTTACTTATCCCTGAGCGATTCAAGCGTATACGTAACTACGGGCCTAGAACCAGCAAGACAACAGGAAAAGAGCTAAATGGGTACTGGGGGTCCCAGTGCCCAATGTCTCCCTTCTCCCTGCTCTGTTTTGGCTTTCCCTAAAATTCTGATGCTTAGGAAGCAAGTTCTGTGGGAATGGCAAGCCGATGGGAGGAGGGCTGGTAGGTGGTTCTAGATACTCAGCCCCCTTGGAAGGAGCCAGAGAATAGACATGCCTTGGTTCAGGCCTCCAAAAAAAAATCAAAAACTGAGGCAAACTGTTTATGGGATTCCCACTGGAGGCAGGTGGTCTTCTTAGAGGCCTTTGTGATGAGTAAAGAGTAAGAAGCCTGGAAGTCAAATACCACTGAGTTGGGATGAGGGAAAAGGCAATGACAAGAGGGTCAATGTGGCTCATAACAATAACAGTGATTCTGAAACTCATACTTTGACTCCTAGGCCCTTTGACTCCTAGGCCTTCCACATAACAGGGTTGAGGGACTTGCTAAGGTGGAGGGTGGCCTAGAGTCAGTGGAACAGTGGCTGGGAAGTCTGCTTCATTGGGAGTTGGCCCTTCAGGTCTCCTCACAGAGGAGACTTGTTTCCCACAGAGCAGTGATTTTTGATATTAAGTGTACATTCTTTGGCAGGTAGGAGGGGGGAGGGGGGAATGGATATATTCACACCTGATGGGTGTGATGCACACTGTCTGGGGGATGGGCACACTTATAGCTCTGACTTGGGTGGGGCAAAGGCAATATATGTAACCTAAACATTTGTCCCCACATAATATTCAGAAATAAAATATATATATATATAAAAGAATCACCTAGGGAACTTTGTAAAATATCGCTCCATCCCTTATAGATGATGATGATTCAATTACTTTAGGGTAGGGCCAGGACGTTAATTTTTTTTTAAAGCTTCCCAGGGGATTGAGAACTACCTCTCTAGAGGAAGTCCATAAGCTCAGTCTGATGCCACCTTGGTCAAGTGATTGGAAGTTGGTGGAGGTAGAGGGATAGGAAGTAGGGATAGATGGATGTTGTGGGAAGTGCACACTGGCCTGTGAGCCAGGAGACCTGGGTTAGGACCATTTCTGCCACTGCTTTATTGTGTGATTCTGGTCAAGTCCCTGTTTCTCTCTGAGCCCCTACACTTCCACCAGTACAATGAAGGAGTCAGACTTGATGGTCCCTAAGGGTCCTTCCAAATTCTTCAACATTCTAGAAATTTACCAGGCAGAAGGGAGTCAGTGGCTTTGCTGCCACTTCATGGAAAAGGTTTGGCCTGCAGGAGAGTGCAAAAGAGCACTGCTAACCCAGCCCGCTGGGAAGGTGTGGCTCCAGGGAATTATCTACCCACAGCCCAGATTGGAAGGCATGGAAACAGTCTTTAGTTTCTCCTCAATTGTGAGCCCACTAGGCAAGGGCAGTGCCCAACTGTAAGCTTTTTAGAGTGCTGGTAGCACTGGTAGCACCACACGTCTTTCTTGTTCTTTTTCTTCTTCTTCTTAGTAGTGGTAGTGGTAGTACAGTGATAACTACCTTAATTTGACATCCAAATGTGTCTGCAACAGCATCCCAAGTAGCTTAAATCATCTCAACTACTCTTTCTTTCATTCCTATTATCGCCTCCTGGGCAGATGAAGGCCCAGGGAGCTGAGGTAGAAGTGTACATGGTAACTCATATTTCAATTCACCACCTTCCAAACTCAGGCCTGGCCAAGAATCTTGGCCCACACATTGAAGTCTAAGGCTGGCCTGCTGCCCAGTTGGGAAGGAAAAAAAGTACCTTCTTTCACCTCCAATCTAACTCCTAACCTCCCTTCTCTGCACTTTCTTCCCCAGCCAGTGCCCTCCCACCACCTGGCAGTTTCTTCATCCACTTCTTGCCTCTCCCCCACAGCCCTACTTATGAATTACAGAACACAATCTATTAAATAACAACTTCACCATGCAACAACCACAACTGACACATAATCAGTTATAGTAAATTACCTACATTGGAAGGTCTTTGGGGAAGATACCTTGCTTCTTCCTTCTCTTCAGTCCTCCACAGCCTAACACAGAACTGAGCAGACAATGTGTGCTTTCCAAAGAGGTCAGCTGGCTTATCTGATAATGCTGCCAGGGCTAATCAATCAAGGATTGTAAGAGCCCAATGCATTAGTGAAATATTCATGGATTTTGTGAGTAGGTATTTTGGAACACAAGTCAAAGCTTTGTCTTGCCACCGCAGGCTCTTCTCCTCCCTCTCTCACATACATACTATACTCCTGCCCATGCTGCAGAACTACCTCTGGCTGCTCTCCGCACGGCTGCCATGCCCTGATGTCTCCTCTTCAGGTCCCTTCTCTTTCTTCTGACCATGTCCTCTATAACAGAAGTAAAATGTAGGAGGAGCCACACCCCACCTCTTCCACCACCCCTCACCCACTTGGATCCCCTGCCTAGAATGGCCAGACAGACACTTGTCAAGGCCAATCCTATTTTACCCCTTCCTCATTGCTTCCTTTTCCCATCAGCGAGCTTCCCCTACTCTCCCCAGCCAGAAGAGCTTTTAAATTCCCAGGGATGTTTTGCTTCCCCCTCTCATGGCCCTTGGCGTTTTCTACTCTATTTTATAGTTAATCCCCCAATAACCCACAGACAGCCCACTTGTTGTATGATGTATATTGTATGACAGGTCACTTAACCTCTTAAGCTGTAGCTGCTCATCTGTAAAACAGGAACTCCCAGATCAAATAAAATGAAATATATGAAAGTATATAGTATATAATCATAATGAAAGTTAATATTCATTGAATGCTTATATGTGCCAGGTACTGTTAAGTACATCATATATATAAATTCACTTAAACCACCAAGCAATGCTATGCAATACATAGTGTTATTATCCTGATTTTGAGGAAACTAAGACATGAAGAGAGATTAAGTAATTTGCACAGGGATATACAACTAGTAAATTATAGAATTGTAGAATTGGATTTGAAACCAGATAGTCTAGCTTTGGAGTGCCCACTTGTATGACTCAGCCATCCACCTCTGATGCAGATAATAAGACTTATATAAAATTATGAAAAAAATACAAGAAATGCAATAGAAATTTAGAAATTCAGAGGATAGATTAATATGATCTAGAGCTGCTGAATAAAGCATCATGGAAGATGTAATGACTTGAACTGGGCCATGAAATATGGTTTATGGCAAGGAGGGTAGCATTAGTGAGGGCTTAGTGTAGTCAAAGGCCCAGACGCAGAAGTACATTTGGGGTACAGGGAGAAAAATAGTGAGGACATCAGCTTGGCTGGAATGGGAGCATAATGGTAGTCAGACAGAGGAAAAATAGATGAGCCACAAAAGGAATGGTCTGTCCCCAACACAAAGAAATGATAAAAATTTGAGATGATGGATATCCTAATTATCTTGATTTGATCATTATACATTGTATGCATGTATCAAAATATCACATGTACCCCATAAATATGTATAATTATTCTATATCAATTGCAAAATATTAGTTAAAAGCTGGGCACAGTGGCACATACCTGTAGTCTCACCTACTGGGGAGACTGAGGTGGGATCACTTGAGCACAAGAGTTCGAGGATATAGTACATTATGATCATGCCTGTGAATAATCACTGCACTCCAGCCTGGGCAACATAGTGAGACACCATCTCTAAATGAATGAATGAATGAATAAACAAATAGTTTCTTTAAAAAAAGGAATGATCTGGAAAAAAATAAATATGACCTGCTGAGCAAGGGCTATGTGAGCCAATGAAACCAGATTTAAATGTGAATGAGGATGGTCAAAGATGGGATGTGTAAGTGGATTAAAAAAAGGTAAGTCAAGATGAAAGGTAAACTGTAACAGAGACAAATGACAGTTTCTATACTAGAATTAAAAAGAAACCTGCACAGCAGTAGGATAAGGGAGCCAGGCTTTAGCAGAGACATGTGTGAGAGATACCTAGGAGTTTTAGGCAACTGTAAGTTCAATAGATATCAAGTTGTGAAGTGCTACCCTATTGGAAATAGGGTTTGGAAACTGAGTTGTCCAAAATGTACTGGTCAGAACAAAGGAGACAGTTGTGTTTTCCTCTGCTCTGGGCAGACTACACCTGGGGGACTGCTGTGGTTCTGGGGCCCCACACTTTAGAACCAACTTGAGGGTATCCAGAGGAGAGTGGACTGTAAACTGAGGACACTTGAAATCATGTCACGTGAGCAGTAGTAAAGGAAGACCTGTGTATATTTATATATCTATATATTTTATATATGTAATAATATATATGGATTTATCACATATGTGCCATAATATAATATAAAATGTATATATAACTGATATATTTAAAACCATATGTGTGATATTTATATATAATTCAAACAAATTTCATAAAATAATAATGATCTCTACATGACTGACATTTTCTAATGCATTTTATTTTTTAAATGCAGACTGTAACCTTAATTTCATGGCTTACAATGCACACTTGGAAAAACATTGCACTAGACAACCTTTGAGCTTCTCACATGCTCTAGGCCTTCACCTTTCTGTGTTGCTCATTGCTTGCTCCCTGCTTCAAAATGGTACCTGAGCTATAGGCATGTCTGTACTCCTCTTTCCTAGAATGGGAACTGATAAGACTGGCCCCAGCAGGGCAAGAGGGAAAGCCTGCCACCCTCCAGGCCAGTTTCCAAATCCACCCTGCTGAGAATGGGTGGTATTGCTCCAGGGAAGAGAGCACACTGGCAGTTGGAATGGTGGTGGGCTGGCCCAGCCTCAATGCCTGTGCAGTCTGGAGGGCGCCTGAGGGACTTGCCAACTCTATTCTGGTCATTTCACTGTTATCCAAGGGGGACAAGGACCAACCTGCTAATAGTCATTTAGCTCAAATTATACTCTGACAGTGGAGAGGGACATCAAACTTTTCTCTTCTTGAAATAGAGGGCCTCCTTTGGCCCTTTTCCCAACTATGGGATCCTCCAAGCTCCTTAGAAATGATAACACATCCCTTCTCTTTCTGACAGCATGACACATTTGAATCTAGGCTCATTCCCTCCTATTTATAACACCAGGAAGGCTCAAATACACCAAAGGCATTTGATCAGTGTAGCACATTTACTGTCACATTCTCCTATGAGACATTTGTCCCATGACAGGTGGGGGGATCCCCATGGTATGACATTTCAATGCCAATAGGCACAGCACTATAAGCAAGTACCTCTCATATACTTCTATACACTTCTTCATGATCCATTCTTGATCTGTGGGGCTCAGAGAATCCAAATGGTTCTCCCTACTTCATAACTCATGCATCATCACTAACTGTCAACCTTCCATGTCACTTTACGGCCAAGGCTACCAAGCTTTAGCCACTTGACAGTCATTTTTTCCTTGCCTGGAATAAAACATTGAAAGTAACCACAGGGGAGTCATTGGAAAAGTGCATTACAAGTCTGAATAATCTCATAGAGTCAGAGAAAAAACATCAGAACTGCAACAAACCTCAAAGATTATCTAGCTTAAATCTGATGTTTGATCATGGAGTCTAATGGTTTGTGTGAGGGAGGGAGGGAGGAAGGTATAGGAGACCAGCTTTTCAAATTATTGAGTATACATTTTAGGCTGCATACATTCATTGTCTCATAAATATGCTTTGCCGGCCGGGCGTGGTGGCTCATGCCTATAATCCTAGAACTCTGGGAGGCCGAGGCGGGTGGATTGCTCGAGGTCAGGAGTTTGAGACCAGCCTGAGCAAGAGCGAGACCCCGTCTCTACTAAAAAATTAGAAAGAAATGATCTGGCCAAATAAAAATATATATAGAAAAAAATTAGCTGGGCATGGTGGTACATGCCTGTAGTCCCAGCTACTCAGGAGGCTGAGGCAGAAGGATTGCTTGAGTCCAGGAGTTTGAGGTTGCTGTGAGCTAGGCTGACGCCACGGCACTCACTCTAGCCCAGGCAACAAAGCGAGACTCTGTCTCAAAAAAAAAATTAAATAAAAATAAATAAATAAATAAATATGCTTTGCCTTTCCTGAAACAGCAGCCTCTACCTCCCTTCTGAAAGTCACTACACATGCTTATATTCACTTCCCAACCCCAGCTCCAGCCTTACTCACACTAAAAGAACACACATAAGACAAACCACCTTTCTACTGGTTACATATTTTGGAATCAGAGAATCATATTAATAGATTTCCAGGACTGGAAGGTCTCTTAAAGGCCATTTTAAATTAAAAAAAAAAAAAACACTTCAAGCTCATGTGCTTCACCCACAGAGCCCCATGGAATCTCAATCCTGAGAGACAAGAAGGTCAATTAAGAGAGATTCTACCTTTTCTGGTTTTCTGCCTGGTTCCCTTTAATTCCAGGCAGGTTTGCCCGTGTATATTTTTATGGCTGGATGAGACTTTCAAAATTAAGATCTATGTGCTTTTAATAGCAGAAAAGGATTTTTTGTCGTGATCAGGACTTCCAGATCTCCAGGAGCCTACTGACTCCAACCACTACCAGACCCCAGGAAACAGTTTGCTCAACACACTTCTCAAGGGACACCAAAGACAGGGTAGAGGAGGCAAGGATCAGTGAACCTTGAATGTTGTGCATTTGAGTCATGGAGGTGAGACCCAATCAGCAATCCCTCCTGGCATGGTGGGGGACAGTGACTTCTCTGAAATTGGCTTGGTCCAAAACCCAGAGTTATGTTCGTTTTTTTCCCATCAGCATGATCCCAATACTATCTGATGACTAGATGGAGGTTTCTTTTACTTCATGGTGGGGAGGAGGGAGGCAGAGTGGTATTTGGTACAGGAGTAGAGATTACAGAGTTATGAACTACCAGGCATAGAAGATCCCCAAGGGCTCACTGAGTTCAGCACAAAATTCTACAGAGAGGTTTAGACCCAGTGAGAGGAAGTAACATGATCAAGGTTACAAGATGGGTTAGGGGCTGATCCAGGCCTCATGACTCAGCTAGCATTATTTCCTTTGGCTTTTAGGTCTGTTTAGTCTTCATTTGTTCAGTCATTATTCATTCGGGGGAAGGTCCACAGTTTCTCAATACGAAGGGCTTAGGGAAAGCAATTTGGTTGGAAGGAGGTGACCAGAGGATTTGTCTTGATGCCTGCTGGCATAGCAAATGCATGATTTTGCTAGATTATGTATTTATTAGTCATGGCTTTGGGGGATGCTAAGGTTCCCCAAGCTAGCCTTTGTTGCTGTCACTAGTGGTGGAGGAAGGGTGGACCTTCCTGGTAGTCTGTAGTGCCCTATTTCAAGACAAAGACCATCCCATTATCCTTAGGG
The DNA here is from genome assembly GCF_020740605.2 of Lemur catta. NCBI lineage: Eukaryota > Metazoa > Chordata > Mammalia > Primates > Lemuridae > Lemur > Lemur catta. The sequence goes on from NC_059155.1 coordinate 44,326,042, forward strand.
GATAGGGTGGGGGAGGGTGGGGAGAGAAGGGAAGGAGGGTTGTTGGGAGGAGAAGGCAGGGGAGAAATCCCCAGAGCAAAACAGCTGCCAAATTTAAGAGTTCTTCACAACAGGATGAATCAAGGCCTTTCCAGTCAGAGAAACCACAGGCTGCTGGCACTGAGCCAGTGCCAGCAGGTGACCTAGTTAGAGGGGTGTGTGGCTAAGGGAGTCAATGTGCTGAAAAGCCCCACAGATGTTGCAGAGCAAGGCAAGAAAGGACCATGGAGGGGATCCTAAAAAGCAGAGTTAGCTACATTTTCAGGCACCCACATCCAGTGGAAAAGTAGTCTTCAGTTGTATCTGGTTGCCTTTGAAAAGCTGAAATAGCTGGAGTGCAGGGGAGCCAGGGTGCACTGAGACATTGCCAGCACTAAGCCAGCACAGGAGAGTGCAAACATATTATGCAAATTGCTCTGGAAGTCATATCTTGAGCCTTTGGGGAGTGGTCTCAAGATACAGGATGAATAGGGCACCACAAGGGCAGGGAATAAGTATCACCCATTAGGTGCCCACCCCTGACTCTACAGCTTGGCTCTTTCATTAGTATCCCTCAATCAGAACTGAAAGGCTCTGAGTCTAACCTATTCATGGCACAGGTGGGGAAACTGAGGCTTAGAGAGGTAAGGGCCTAGTCCACAGTCACACAGCAAATTAACATGGCAGTGGTGAGGCTAGAACCCAGGGTTCTAGGTAGACAGTCAGTGCTTCTTCCATACTTCCCTCCTCAGCTTGGCACTGAGATCATCCGAATGTACAAAAATGCCAACTACCAAACAGTCAGCACTGCCTTGCCTCCAACAGCCATCTTTTTATTCTACTTCCTATCCTGGCCCCAAGAACAGCAGGCTGAGGCTCTGGGCAGCCCTACAGACTTAGGCAGGGTGAAACACAGTGCTATAAGAGTGATAAGCCAGCTAACGATGTAGACATGAAGGAACAACTCCCAGGGGTTGTCTCAATGCTGTGTAATTGACGTTTGGGGCATTTTTCAAAGCATGTCATTATCCTGCACTTCAGGCTGCCGCCAGTGATAGTGTGATGGGAATGAGTCCAAAATTCTTCGAGATAAACAAACAGACAGTCATCCCCAGCCCAAGCTTCAGGTAACCTGCCACCACTAGACATTCTGGCTCCCTCAGCACGAGAACTAGCCTCCCAGCTCCCACACAGCTCTGGACAGATCTCTGCCAGCATATACACTTGAAACTTTGCAGCCTGCCCTGCTTGTTGAAGGAAGGAAAGCACTATGGCTCCTGCCCTAGCCCTTTATCCCTGGAAAAACAGAGATGTAGGGTCTAAGAATGTGCACCTGCCCAGCAAGTTCAGAGCCTGGTTTCAAGGATCAAGTTCAAGGACTTGGAGTCCTCAGAGATGGATCTGACATGGTCCCACCATCATAGTACTCACAGTTCTGGAGAAATGAAAGGACAAGTAATTGATCAAGCAGGATGAGGCAATATAATAAGGGTGTTCTATGCAAAGAGGGGATGGTGAGAAGTAAGGCAGAGGTGCTCTGCCCTTATTTTCCTGTCTAGCCGCTTTGATGTAGGCCCCCCTGCCTCTCTGAACCTCAGTTTTCTCGTCTGAAAAAAATCAAAGGATTCAATTAGACAACTGGTTCTCAAACCTTTCCTATTGTCAGAATCACCTGATCAGATTATATAAAATACAGACTTTGGAGTCTGATTCAGTGGGTTTATCATGAGCCCCAGAGAAGCTGTATTTTTAACACACTCCCTGGATGATTTTTGATAGCCAGAGTTGGGAATCACTGGACTGAATGACCATTGAGGACTTTCTAGCTCTGACCTTCTATAAATCTAAGGCAAGTTTGGACCAAGTACTTTATCATGGTTATCAATGTCACCATCCACAAAGCTTTTTATCATGTAACTACCTTCATATGACTTAGGTCTGGGCATTTCTTTCACATAGGGAGTTAGCGGACCTCTCTGAAAACTCAGAAAGATTGAAATTGACCACGTGTTCAGACCCAAAGGACATATCTAAGGTTCCTTGAATATTGGACAACCTTTTATTTGCGTAAGTAAGTCACTAACTTAATACTGTTATGTAGGAGGACAAGGCCAAAAGCCTATTGAGGGGTGGCAAAGGGAGAGGTATTCAATTACATGTTGGGGCAGGACAGGGTGGGGAGGAATGCATTCTCTGCTGCAAACAGTTAGGTAACTCTGTCATTCTGTCATCCTCATCTTCACCTAGGCCTTAGGCCAAAATCTGAACTTCCGACAGTAAAAAAATAGACAGAGACCTTCATCTCTCTAGCATGACTAGAGGCAGGAGGCTGAGCCCAACGGCTTGGGGAGAACTGTATCTGTCACAGTGTCTTAGAATTCTAAATTGAAAAGTTCTTCCTGCTGGCTTAATATTCTTTTGCTGCCCTTCTTGTCCCCAATGCCTTTCCCCAAATAGGTCCATGTTCTCCCACCCCTTGTCCTCATTTCATTTCAATATACATTTATTGGGTACTTAACTACATACAGAGTGCATTGTGTTAGGTGTTGGAACCACTACATGTCTCCTTATAAAGCATTATACTCAGTTGTTAGCTCTCACTGTTATCTGTCATGGTCTCCCTTGATTCGAGCATGGTGTGTGTGTATGTCTGTTCATACAGACATGGGACATACAGACATGAAACTTAGTTCTCTCTCTCCCCTTGACCCTCTCCCATCATAGCACCTAGCAAAATGTGCTATACATAGTGAGTCGAAATGAGTCTTCCTGCAGGAACCCAAGCCAAATAGAGAAGGAAACAGAAAAGCAGTGCACGGTTAGTATCTTTTTGGTCTACTGCCTAGTTTTTATTAGGCTTGCTGCCTGGTTTTATTTGATTGCTGGAGACTGATGCTTATCTTAATAGCGAATCCAGATTTCTCACCTCTCATATGCTTCCAGATAAACTTCCTACCCACCTCAACATGCACACATGCACACATACACACACACACAGACAACTTAGAATCTGCCATTTATTATCTATGTGTCCTTTACTTCACTTCTCTGAGCTTTGGTTTCCTCATCTGTAATAATGGGCTAATAATAACTTCTGAGACAAGTCGCACCTTTCCAAATAAATCTCTCCTACTGGTTTCCATTGACTCGAAATTGTCACTGCTCCTGTGAGTGAGATGAGAAGGCCTTTCTGTGCAGAAAAGCCCAGCTAAGTTTGTCCATCGGAGAGGAAAGAGGACTCAATGGGAATCCAGTGATTCTCTGCCATAGACACAGAGGTTGCAGAAGCAGATGACCAAACAGTGAAGGAGGACAGGACATTAGCCAAGCTGGGTAAATTTGAATTCTTATGTCTATGGAAGGGCAGTCAAGGAGTAGGGAATATTAACAATAGCAACTGCTCCTGTGTGAACAGTATTTTAGGGCTCAACAAGTATTTCTAATTCATTCTCTCATTTGATCCTCAAAACAAGCAACAGAAATCTCCTAGATGTTTTTGTATATATATATTTTTCATTTAAACCCTGTGTCAAACCTTTAAAAACAAGCTGTTTTTTACAAATGAGGGAACTGAGGTTCAGGGCAGTAAAGCACCTTGCCCAGAGTCACACAGGGAGATAGTGGTGAAATTTGCAGATAGTGGTAGAACCCATGTTGTCTGATTCCCTGTGGCACGTTCCCTCTCTTGTACAAAGTAACAAGGGTGGAGGAGTCAGAGTCAGGATATGGTGCCAGGACAACAAAGATTGAAGAGGGAGGCAGTATGGAGGTGAAAGACGGAGAGCATGAGGACAAGGGAAGGTGAAGGGGGAGTGGGAGGGGGAGTATCTGAACCACAGCCCCTCTCCCTGTAGCAATTTTCCAATTGCTGCTCGGGGTTCTCCCTGGCAAACTCCTCTACCTCAGATGTTACTTCCACAAGCATCTTGGCTCATTCCAGATCTTGGGTAGAAGTCTGCTGAGACTGACTAACACCACCACCTCCCCTTGCCCCCAAACACACATACACACACACACACACACACACACACACACTCTCACTCTGGGTACCGGACTCTCACCAATATTGCTCTGTGAGCCAAACTGTCTTCCTCTTTTGTTTGAGGTACAGAAAGGGATGGAAAATCCATCAGCAGCTTCCAAGAAAAAAAGGCCTGGGGTGGACAGGGAAAGAAATATTCATCTGAGCCCACCAGGGAGGGCTGTGGACAATGCAGAATCAAGGTTGACCTCTGTTTGAAACTCCTCTTGGCTGTACCAAGCACCCAGAGAAGCACAGACATGGGTACAATCACACAAGGCATGAAGGCAGTTTCCCCAGGCCCCTTTTGTAGGCCTTTCTTGTTGCCAATTTAAGGAGATAGTTCCTGTTTTTCACAGAGGGAAAGAGTTACAGGACCCAGGCCTAGAGTCTGGAGAAGTTTCTGGATGATGTTACAGAAAGCACCTCACCGGGGACCTGGGGGCCAGGAGTGGGGGAGCTGAGTCAGAGCCCCAGGCCAACTCAGCCTGAGCTGACTGGGGACCACTGGCCCACTCTTCTTCTGTACCACACATGGAGAGACTCTAGCGGGAAGGAGAGAATGACAGGGGATCTCAGCCAAATGACCCAAGGCTGCTTCAGTACATGGGAAAGGATTGTCATAGAGTTGCTGACCTCTAGAATTTCAAACCTGGAAGGGGCCTTATGAATCATCTAGATATAGAATCACATATCCACAGAGAAGCAGGGAAGAGACCATCCTAGGATTGGGAATCACAGCCCTATATTTGAATCCTGGATTGTGAGTGCTGGCTCTTGATCTTGGATAAGTTACCTAACATTTCTGTTCCTCAATACCCTTATGTGATTTTAAAAAAAAAGGGAGGAGTATCCTTTCATAGAGTTATTTTGAGGATTAATGAGATAATCCATGGAAAACTTCTAGCATAGTAGTGCCTGGCATGCAGTAGGCTCTCAATAATTTCTTTTAGTCAAGCAGAATTGTGGCTGAATGCTCACTCCCCCATTACTAGCTGTTTTAACATTTTTTTTTTTTTGAGACAGAATCTTGCTCTGTTGCCTGGGCTAGAGTGCCGTGGCATCAAGTTCACAGCAACCTCAAACTCCCGGGCTCAAGCTATCCTACTGCCTCAGCCTCCCAAGTAGCTGGGACTACAGGCATGCGCCACCGTGCCCGGCTAATTTTTTCTATATATTTTTAGATGTCCATATAATTTCTTTCTATTTTTAGTAGAGACAGGGTCTCGCTCTTGCTCAGGCTGGTCTCAAACTCCTGACCTCGAGCAATCCTCCCGCCTCAGCCTCCCAGAGTGCTAGGATTACAGGCGTGAGCCACCTCACCCAGCCTAGCTGTTTTACCTTGAGCAGGCCATTTTACCTCTTCGAGTATCTTAATGGGACTAATCCTATTTCACAGAGCTCTTGTGAAGATTCAGTGGTATAATTAATACATGTGAAAGTCTAGCATGATGTTAGGCACATAGTAAATTCTCAATAAATATTGGCTGAATCTGAACTGGCATATCACTAGGATCATGAGACCTGGACTGTTTTGTCAGAGCTATGCTGCAACACCCCACACTCTTTTGCCTCATCCTTCGTGTGACTAGTCAGACAAACGGGTACAGCCTAAACAGAGGCTCAAACAATCTGTATTTGTTCAGATGAGGATTGAGCCATGGTTTGGAGTTTTGGCTTCATTAGCACTAGGATATCCTAATTTGCATAACCAATTCCTCAGCCACAGATAAAATAGGCCAAGGCTAATGAGATAGCCATCCACCCTCCTCCTGGGGGCACAAATTCCATTTTCAACAGCTAACCCTAACACTCCTGGGGCATCTCTAGCCATTTCAGTTGTCCAGAGCCCAAAGTGATGAGGGCAGTGTCAGGAAGAGCAGGGACTTGGGGGTGAGGAGGAGGCCTTCCTGTGCCTTATTGCCCAGTCTGGGGACACTTTCAGCTTACGTCTGGCCTGTATCCTGTGAAGGCCTCTAGTGGATCTCTAATGGAGAGAGGTTTAGAGATCTAGTGGATCTCTAAAGAGGTTTGTCTCCAAGGCAAACCATATCTGTAGGTTGTAGGGTGGGGGTAAGGGGGCTGAATGATATTCAAAGCCCTGGAAAGTTTCCACTGCTTGGCACGGCCTCCAGGCAGACAGGCCTATGGGAATGGCCATCTGTCAAATCTTCCCCTTGCGCTCAAGTCTAGGCCTTACAGACACCTCTACACCTCAAACTTACTCTTAGGCAGCTTTTTCTCACCCTTGCCAAGTACCCAATGTTTGCAGAAACCTTAAAGACAGCTGAGTTTATACTCCAACGCATGGATTGGCAGCTGGTTCCTTTGACTGTTGCTAGTCTACACTCAGCCATTGCTAAGCAAATAGTAGAAGTGTGTAGGTCTCATTAAACATACCTCAATTTTCTCACATGTAAAATGAGGTGGTGGTCTATGTGATTGCTCTCTGGAAGTTAAGTAGTTCATAACTCAGTGAACCAGGGGTCAGGCCTGGCTCTACCCTGCATGTACTCATATGTGTGCATGAGCACACACGTGCGCACACACACATACACACTTCCCCTACACACATCCATATATACACATACATGCCCATAGTTACACACAATTGGGTATACTCACATTCCCATTCACAGTCATACACACTTTCATAACTTTGACATAAACATACACACAATGTACAAAGCCACACTTACACACACACACATACACACACAGAATCTCTTCTCTTCTGAAGCTGATCAGGAAATAAACACACTTGGGAAGGGGCTCCATTATATATTTATGGACAGCAACAAGAAAAGGAATTCATATTCAGAGTAAACAATCTCCAGTCCCAAGGCTGAAAGGCTGAATCTTCCCTGTACTGCCCAACCACAACACAGACACACACAGACACACACACACACACACACACACATTTTTTCCAAAGCATCTTATGAGGAGCCCTTACAGTTTTCCCTTTTCCAGCAAGCTGGAGCAGTATGTCCTAAACCTAGAATGAACACACATCTTGGTTTGCCTGGGACAATCCTAGTTTATGCCTGTTATCTCAGCAATATATTAATAGTGCCCCCTTTCACCCTCAAAAGTATCCCAGTTTGGATAATAAATATGATAACCCTACCCCCTACCTAAACTCCTCCTCACCCTGGGCCATGGCTAGGCTGCCTAGGACGGGGCCATTACATCAGGCCCAGGCCTTCTCCCTCCCTAGGAAACCATCTTGCTCTGTAACCATGCTTAACTCTTCAACTCTATTACTAGGGATTCTTTTTATTTATTCTATTACTAGGAATTCTTTTCATTTATTCTATTACTAGGGATTCTTTTTATTTATTCTATTACTAGGAATTCTTTTCATTTATTCTATTACTAGGGATTCTTTTTATTTATTCTATTACTAGGGATTCTTTTTGCAAATAAACAAAACAATTTACCCACATACCAGTGATTGAGGGGGGGCTGGGGCACTCTTCCATTTGGTTTGAAAAGTTATCCAGCCACCAAAATTCTAGTTGGCCTCAAAGTGGGCATCAACCCTCCTCCTTTTGGTCTCACCCCATTTAATTCCCCAGCTATGCTCCTCCTGCTTATAATCCTAAATACCCTCACTTTTCTCTTCCTTTTCCTTGTCTTCCTCTCTCTCTCCCAAAACATTAGGCTCTGATGACCCTGGCTCTCTCTGAAGCAAACACACTCCATGGTACCATGCCCCCCAACCTCGGCTCAGAGATTCTTGTAATAAAAGGGAGTGGCAAAGGGAGGAAGGATGTGGGGGGGGAGATTCAACTTCAACTTCATTTAGGCTTTGTAACTAATTTTCATTAGGCCTGCTGCCTAATTTTATTTAGCTTCAGGGCATGTGGGCCAGTGACTATTTTTGTGACTGGATTAATTATGTTTTGAAAAAAATCTGAAAATGCTGTCAGCTCTTTGCAAACATGGCTATAAATATATTGTTCAGGATAGAGTCGTAGTGCTATTCACAGAGCAACTGGACAAGGATCTATGTTCTCCAGACATGTGGATAACACACACTGCAGCTTGAATTTTGGCAACAGCTGTGCTAATCTGCAAACAAGATGTAGGCAGGGAAGAAGCCCCAGCCAGGGCAAAAGGGGTATTATCAGTATGAAGTGGGGGCCTTTACAAACAGGGCCTCTTCTCAGACCCCTTAGAAAACTGGATAGTCTGGGGAGAAGATGAAGAGTATAGTATGCTCCTTTGTGCAGCTATTAGGCTGTACATATATACACATATGCATATATATACACACATAGATACATATACATCTGTCTGTGTGTGGGTATGTGTATGAGAAAAAGAGAAATGTGTAGAAATGTGTATGGGTGTGTACTTTTAATTGTCTATGTCATGAATTCAGGCTTAAGGACAGATGTATGTGTAGAATTTTGTACATTTCAAGTGGTTGCTTATACATGTGTGCATCATGGGTGATGTCTCAATCCAGCTATACATGCACGAGCACATGTGCAGTCTTCTGTTAACGGAGAAAAAAAATCAAACTCTGTAAAATAATTTTAAAGAAATTTACTCTGAGCCAAATATGAGGATCACGACCAGGAGCCATGCTCAAGAAGCCTTGAGCAAGTGGACTTGCTGTGGTTGGGTTATGGTTTGGTTTTATACATTTTAGGGAGACAGGGGTTACAGGTAAAGTCATAAATCAATATGCGGGAGGCATACATTGGTTTCACCTGAAAAAGTGGGCCATTTTCAAGTGGGGGCTTACAGGATACAGGTGGGTTTAAATATTCTTGGACTTGTAATTGGTTAAAGACATGAAGTTTTGTCTAAAGACTTGGAATGTTTTAACACAGGGGGTTGTTTATCAGAGATAAGTCACCTGATATATATTTGTTGTGTAAATTGAGGACCTGTAAGTTTGTCTTGCATACCCTTAGGCCTGTTAGTGAGCTACAAAGGATGTCCCCAAGAAGAAAAGGGGACATGATGAAGCATGTCTGACCTCCCTCCTCTTGGCAGGCAATTTAGTTTTAGGATATTCCTTTGGCCACAAGGGAGTCCATTTAGTAAGCAGGTGGGGGGTGAGCCTTAAGATTTTATTTTAGTTCACACTTCAGATAAACTTATGTATGTGGCAACCATGATGATAATTCATATGGAAGGCTCAAAGCTATTTTCAAAGGACTGTCACAACCTTCTTCTCATCACAAGACTGTGAGGTAGGGTTTATGACCTTCCCACTGCCTCTTTTTTACAGATAGGAAAAGTGAGCTCTGACTTGGCCAAGATTGCAGATAAGGTAAATGGCAAAGCTAGGACTCTAACACTGGTCTATCTGATGTGAGACCCTGTGCCTTACCGTATACCACACAACACATGGAGAAGTGAGGCAAAGAAGAGCTGAACTTTGGGGTCTTCTTTATGACCTCCCATTCCAAGGCCATCTTTTCTATTAGTGCTAAAACAAATTCTATAAAAAGGAAGAGGGCTTCAAGGCCGGCGCTACTCTCTGTTGAGCTATGACCTAGAAAGTAGCTTTCAGGTTCCTGGTCCTGCCTGTAGATAATAGCCAGGTCCACTTATGGGACACAGATGAGCCACTGCCTCCTTGAGTAGGTGATACTCTGGAACCCTTGGGGGTGTTTCCTGGGGTTAGAATCTGGAACAATAGGTTTGTTTCCTCCCTATTCTCTCCTCTGGCTGTCTGTTGATCTATCTTACACTTCCTAAAAGCCACGGGCTCCCAACATCTGGTTTGACCGGTTCCCCCTGAGCCTTCCATGTCTGAGATATTTGGTGAGGAAGACAGGTAGCACAGGCGTGGCTAGGCCTGAATGTGAGTGGTGTCAACCCTGGGCAAGGCAGCAAATAAACATGTCTGGGGTGCTGCTGACCTCCCTGACGCAGGTCACTAGGTCCCTTCAGCTGTTTGGCAAGTGGATCTCAGGAAAACTTGGTTTTGAGTAGTCTTTCCATAGGCAAAATCTTGGTTAAGGCAAAAAACACTTTGGCTCTTGGAACATAACAATTACCCTGTTGTTCACCTTTTAGATGGTTAGAACCTGGTCAAGCTGTAAGAGTAATGGAGATACTGATAGTCACTCCAGGTTTTCCAGAATCACTGATTTGAATTCCATGGGGGAGTCAGGGCTCAAGGAAGGAGCTTGGTCTCCTAGTCATCTGGAGGCATTAGATCCTCACCATTCCCCTTCTCTATCATGACAATGTTCAGTCATCTCAACTTGTCACCAGAACTTTAACTTGCTAATGTTTACAGCTTCCTTCAGGGGGCTTTATTGGGACTTCCAGGCATTTGTCCTCCCCTTCCCCTGGCCCCAGAAGATAAACCATCCTTCCAAGTAACAGGATGGGAGGTCCCAACTGGCAAGGAGGTCATGGGGCTTGGCAGGGAAAGCTCTCAGGAGCTAGGACACAGAGCACCCTGCTGTGGATAGAGCTGCTTGGGTTCAAAACTATTCTTTGTGGTTATATAGACCACTCACAGTCATTGGTTCCCTCCAGAGCTTAGGAAGGAGCTTACAGGCTGGTGTGGTCATTGCAGGATTACCCAACAGGTGGACTAAGCATGAGCTTGGGTCACCAGTGAAGCAAAGCCACCCCAAAATGAGAAAAATACAGATATAATGAATTTTATTAGAAGTTGGCAGTCGGAAAAACAGTGCCTAGAACTTCTAAAGTTCTTAATCTGGTCCTGGGCATGGCCAATATCAGAATAGTACAGATGGTGCCTTGATAAAGCACCCCTACTCCTCTGAATTCCTGATTGAGTAATGCTGAACTCCCTAGGGCTCACTTGGGGTTACACTTGCTCTCTGAGGCCCAGCTATATAGACTCATGAGCTATAGTCTATTAAGTAGATAATAAGAACAGGAAACATTTACACAGTACTTACCATGTGCCAGACACTGTTCTAACCTACCTAGCTAGCTAGAGATATTAATAGATATACAGATATAGACATCTACCCATTTAACAACTTTATGTGGTAAGTACTCTTGATATCCCCCTTTTACAAATGAGGAAATACAGGCACAGAGAAGTTAAGTGCTTTGCCCAAGGATACATAGATAGTGAATGATGGAGCCAGGATTTATCCAGTGAGTTTGACGCCAGGGTCAGTGCTCACTCAAGTGGGCTCCATGAGAGGAGGATTCTCAATAGTACCCCACCCATAAGACACAAACCGATTTTTAAAAATAAAACCAAGGTCTTAGAAAGGTGATATTAAGGTGGAGATTATTGAAGAAAGACTTCCAGGGATGTTGACTTAGCATACCACAATCTGTCCCACCAAATCTTAGCTTTGCATTGAGGTGCTTGCTCACTTGCATATATACACTTTCTTTTTGCCTCTCTCACATGGAATTCTCCAAGGAGATTGCATAGAAACTATAGGATAATTATCCTTTCCAAAACTCATCTTTGCTCAAATTCGGGAGGATCCGTTTTCCATTTTGACCACCTCTTCACTCCCCATCACCCTCATCCCCTTGGCCAGGAAGTTCCCTAGGCCTCTTTGGTTTATAGAAACCATTGGTTCTAAGCACTACTAAGTCCCTGGGAGGTCCAACTTTCTCATTGCATAACTGGAGAAATTTGAGGTCCAGAAAGGGAAAGGGACTTGGCAGGGTTACAAAGACAGCTAGTAACAGAGCCAGAACCAGAACCCAGGCCTCCTGACTCCCAGTCCAGTGCTCTTTCTTGATCCCAGCCAGCAGACCTTAGCTATGCCCAGATACTTACTTCTATGACCCCCATTTCCATGCCCCTATACTTTTTGACTCCCACTTCTTTGTTTGTTTCATTATACTATACTGCTTCTTACCCACACATTTAAGCTTCAGGCTGCTACTAAGTTTAGGAAAAATTCTATTCCAGCTTTCAGAGAGCTCCTACATTTCTTTCCCCATGGAATGTGGAATTGGGAGGCCTGTGTTCCAGTCCCAGCTCTGCTAAATATTAATATGTGACCTCAGGCCACTCACTTGCCCTCAATCAGCTGTTCATTTTCTGCAACTATAAAATAGGAATATGAATCTCTATGCAGTCCTTCCCTGTAGTGAACTTTTCCCTAATACAAACCATGTTGGTTTTTCATTTTCCAGAGCCCCCGAACATAGCACTTAATGTGACCAAAGATGTTGGCACATGTTGAGATTCAACTGGGTATTTTTATTTCACAACTACTTCTGTTGCAAGGATCAACATAAACTAAGATGTAAACTACAGTGCACCACACACAGAAGGGATTATTATCACTTAATAGCCTTCCCTCTCCTGTGGCTCAGAGGATCTGGAGGCCTGGTTAGGACCCAGGGTGAGGGGCTGAGAGCTGCTGCTACTAATGCTCTTCTTCCCCTCGGACCTCTTAGAAAAAGTGCCTGAGCAGCTGACATGGAAGAGCAGGTGGTGTGGGCCGGGCGGGCTGGGCCACAGCCATTTGTAGGCACCTCATTCTTTGGCCTAATGCCCAGACATCCCCCCTCCCCGTGCCCTTCTCTCCAAATGTCTTCAGTATTTTCCTCTCCGCCAACCCCTCCACCCCACCCCACCTGCTGGGTAAGGCCTAATGGGGAACAGTGACTCACTGGGCTCCCAGAGGGCAAAGATCCAGAATCTGAGCAACAACTGAACTGTCCAATTCTCAACCCCCACCCCGCCACTGCCCAATTCTCTACTTAGCTAAACCCATTTCAAGTTCCTACTCTCCCAGCAAACCTTCCTTGATTCCTCTGGCCTTCACGCTCATCTCTCCCTTTCCACATCAGTGCACAAAAATTGCATTCCTTTAATATACACACATTTTTTTACTATTTAGCAGTGATCTGTATCTTATATCTTCTCAAAGAAATTATAAACTTCTTGAAGGACCCTTTTCCTTCTCTGGCTCATCCAAGGTCCAGGCTAGTACATAACAAAGACCTGTTGACTTGAATTGAACCAAGATTAATTGAATTGGAGGTGGAAGGTATGAGAAGGGCTTGTGAGCAGGGAGAGAACTAACACTCAGTGAACACTTAGTATGTGGCAGGTTGCATGCTAGATGTTTTACATGCCTTATCTTATTTAATTTCCACACCAGTAATAATAGGTGCTATTAATATATCCCTATTTTACCTATGAGAAAACTCAGACTCTAAGAAGTTTAGAAATCTTGTCAAGGGGAGCCATATGGTAAGTAATCTGAATCTAGCACTGTTTGACTCTAAAGCCCATAGTCAAAGATTGGTAACAGCTTGAATGTCCATCAGTAAGGTGTTGATTAAATAAATTATGATATGCCCATATAACAGAATATGGTACAGTTATAAAAAAGAATGAGGACTTTAAGGACTTAATAGGTAACAACAGCCAAGATATATTTTGAAGTATAAAAGGTAATGTGAAAGATAATGTGGATGATAAGCTACCATTTATACTTTAAAAGTAGGGTACACAACACACACACACACACACACACACACACACACACACACACACAAATTGCTTATACATATACAGAATATCTCTGGAAGCATACACCAGATAATACTGTTGGCCTCTAAGGAGGAAAAAAGGGTGGCTGGGAGACAGGACCGGGAGAGAGACTTTTCCCCATCATACCTTTTAAATTTTATTTCCATCTCTTTTTATAAATTAGGGCCTAGAAATTGACTTTGGAAAAGTTCAGGGAGAGAGGAAGAGGGCAGTATGCCAGTGATTGGGCTGCGGAATACCTAGCATGCCACAAGCCTACCCCTATACCCAATACCCAACCCTTTTACAAACCAACCTTCACTATAAGCATCTACTGGCAATGCTGATTAGGGTCACATCTTTTCAAATCTCAGTCCTCTACCAGTAAAATGGGAACCAGGGGGAGTAGGATTAGGCGATCTCTAAAATGCCTTCTAGCTCATTTAACTGAAAATCAAGATGGTGAGTCCTAGTATAATTGAAATCTTAATCTCAAAGAAGGGCTTGGGGATTTTGTTTTGTTTTTGCAACAACAACATAAAAGAAACATTTCCATTCTTATTTGCCTGCTAGCTGGTCTTAATGAAGACTCCCTAAGTGGCCATTGAAATGCTTGCTCAAAACTGCTATTGCAATCCTCCTTTGTGAAGGCCACAATCATTCTGTGGCCTCTGTTCTCTGGGGCTATCCTGTTTAGAACACAAGGAAACTGACCCACTCCAAAGCTGAGTACAAAGGAGCAAGTCTCCTTCTATGCTTAATGTCCCCTGGCCCAGACCTTCTGACCCTAAATATCCCTTTCCTTCTTCCTCACTACCTGCAGGAGAACAGAAGCTCTGTGAGAGACCCTCGGGAGGAAGTGACACCCTAACTCCACCCCACCATCCGCCCCCCACCCCTAGTAACTTTTACTAAAAAACTCAGACCTTGACTCGTAGGGAGGTTTGTGAGCTCTTGCCAAGGCTGTAAATATTTCAACATGCCTTGTTTCCTTGAATGTATATGACCTGGGATCTGGCCCCTCCTCTCCCTGGGCTCTCAGAGAATTGAGGAACAAAGAAAATACAGCCAGTCCTTAGCTACAGGACACCCGGGTCAAATTGCAGAAGAACACAGAGAGGAGATGGGAAAGAGATGGAGTGGGGTGGTGGGGAGGAAACATTTAAAGAAACATTTATAGAAAGGCATAGTGACTCCATTTCTAGGGGCTAGAAAAGGATAATATTAATAATACTAATAACAACAACCATTTCACAAATTACAAAGATCTTTCACATACACACAATCTAATTTGATCCTTCATAGTCTTATGAAAGTAGATACTGTTTGTCTCATTTTGTAGATGACAATACTAAAGCCCAGAAAGGTTATGTGACTTGTTCATGGCCAAACAACTAAAGAAGAGACAGTTTCTATGGCCCTTTTTGGACTCAAAGGATTATGACCGTTTGCATACAGACTCTGGATGGACTGAGATAGGTAGTTAGAGGAATATCACAAGACTGTTGATCTTTTGTTTACTAAACTCCTTCTCGGTCATCTCTTTTTATCCCTTAGTCATAAGGATGCCCAAATGCTACAGAAATGAAAAACCTCGGCAGTCTCCCTTGTTAGCTGCCCCCACATCTGTACTATGTATTAGGTGACGCCTAAAAGCAGGAGGTCTGGACTCAGACTGTCTGGGTCCAAATCCTGGCTCAGTTATTATTTGCTATATGAGCTTGAGCAAGTTACTTAACTTCTGTGGCTCTCTTTATCTGTGAAATGGAGAAAATAATGGTACCTACCTCATAGGGTTGTTGAGAATTAAAATGAGTTGGTACATATAAAGTGCTTAGTATAGTGCCTTGCACAGAGTTAACTGATAAATGTAAAATAAATGTTGGCAATTACTACTACTACGATTATTGGGGTGCTTGGCAAAAGTAAGGCACTAAATGTCAAAGGTACCCCACTGTGGAATGCAGCTGGAGCAGCCATCACTAGTGTGCACTTCACATTTTTTCCCCAGTAGCAGGGAGGTCTTATAGGGAGTCATCTCCATTTTTCTACCCAGTCCCCCTTGGCATCAGTGACAACCTCACACGAGGGGCAAGGGACATGAACAGAGGAAGAGTCCTTTTCTTTGTGAGAAGCTCAGTGGCCTGAACAAGTGACTGAACCTGTGACCTCAATCTCATAGGCACCATGTTCTAAGCAACTGTGCTAATTGGCTTGGACCGACATCACACACCCAGCTACACACATGTACACACAAGCCTGGACACATGGGTGCATGTACATACCCTTCCAGCCTGGGTAAGAGGGTGGGGGGCAGATTCACCGGATAAGTAGGGCAAAGAGACAACATGGGGACTGCTTATTTAGCAACATTTCCCTTTTTTTTTCCTTTAGCCACATAGAAGCAGGAGAGCAACTAACCTGGGAGCTTCACTCCCCACTCTATACTCCCTAAAAGGCACTTTTAACTCCATTTAGGAGTTGAGTGCCTGTCTTCTCCCTTCTCTGACCCCTCTACAACCAATTGTACAGCATTTTTGGCAAGAAGAAAGATGTTAGGAGGCTCAAAATAGAATTAATCAGAACCCCTGAAGTTACCAAAAACCAATCTGAAATCTCTGGAGGTTCAGCTAGCACAGGAGATGGGGAAAAATGATGTTGAGGATTTGAAGAGAAAGGGGTGCAAGTGACTAGGATATTTGTTGAATACTATTAAGACCTTGTTACAATATTATCTTCTGGGCTAGTATCCTAGGGCTGTGAAAAGGGGAGGTGCGGAAATGACAAAAAAGGGTTTCATAGCAGCTATGTATTGCAAAAATTCCAGAGGTGATGGTTTCCACACTCTTGAGTGCTCCATGGAAAGTCACCCTTTACCCAGAAAGGGGAGAATAAGAGAGGAGAGAAAGGTAAAGGGGTAAGGGAGGCCTCTGTGGCACGTGTAGGAGTGGGCCCGAGACCCTGGCTGTAGTAGGGCCTGTACAACATCCTAAGCCCCAGTTGCTTCTCTAACTGAGCAACAAAGAGAAAGAGAAGAGAAAGAAAAATACTGGGAGGAAAAGGGATGGCACAACTAGCAAATGTGATAAAAATGCACCATGAAAATAGGAGGAACTGAGAAAATAGGTGGCTGAGACAGCCAATTTCATCCCTTCCTCTTCTAACAACCCAGGAAACGGGAGCAAAGTAGAGGATAGAAGAGGGAAATACTGCCAGGGTGAAGAGGCTGTGCTTCCTCAAGCCACTCAAACAGGCCACATTCCCTACCCACAAGGAGATGCCAAGTGATACTACATTAGCAACCATAGCACCCATCCATAGCAGGTGATTAAATATCCCTAGGCTTAGTCCTCTGGTCACCCCTGAAGCCAGAGAGGGCTGAGGTGGCCTAAACTCTCTTTCCAGTAAACTTTGAATACTGGGAGTGATACAGGAGGATGAAGGCAGAAAAAAACTTGTGGTAATGTTTCCCAGCCCCACTGTTGAGGAGTTGCAATTGTGTCCAGGTCAAGAGGTACAACCCAGGCTGGCCATATTCTATCATCCTCACTTAGCAAATTTCCCAATCTGGGTTCTTTGTACTAGTCCCTTATAACCCTTACAGAAGCCTCTGGTACATTCAACCTGATTCCATAGAAAGCCAGGAAAAGACTTCTTTCAAATGCAATATTCATAATCCCTGACTTGGTATGTAGATGGTGTGTGTGTGTGTGTGTGTGTGTGTGTGTGTGTGTGTGTGTGTGTTTTAAGAATGAAGCTTTTCTCTAGGGTTTATTCATTCAATCTCAGGTGAAACAGTTCCTTTCAAGACAGAAAATCCCACTCCACTCAGCCTGAGCAAGAGCGAGACCCCTGTCTCTACTAAAAAAATCGAAAGAAATTAGCTGGACAACTTAAAATATATAGAGAAAAAATTAGCCGGGCATGGTGGCGCATGCCTGTAGTCCCAGCTACTTGGGAGGCTGAGGCAGGAGGATTGCTTGAGCCCAGGAGTTTGAGGTTGCTGTGAGCTAGGCTGATGCCACGGCACTCTAGCCTGGGCAACAGAGTGAGACTCTGTCTCAAAAAAAAAAAAAAGAAAGAAAGAAAAGAAAAGAAAATCCCACTCCATCATTCACACAATCTGAAAGGAGTAAATGATTTATTTTTTTTGTTTCAAAATGTAACAAAACAAACAAACAAAAAAAGATGCTGGCAGGAAAAGCAGCGCATCCTCCTGGGAAACTGGCCTGCAAAAAAGGTTGAGATGGCATCCTTTACATATTTCTGCAAATGTTGACAGTCTAGCTGTTTGTCTATTCTTCATGAGACTGGAGGAAGTGTTGCCCAAAACAAGAAAGTATAAATCCAAGGAAAAGGAAAGAGAGCTCTGTGCCTGCTTCAGTGGGCACACTCTCAGCTAAGCCCTGAGTGAAGCTGAAGTTGGCCAGGGATTGTGGACACCCAACAGGGCCTTCCCCAAGATCACAATCAGCAGCCCTCCCCAACCCTAGCACAGTGAGATCTTGGCAGCAGCCCTGAGCCAAATATAAAGATGCCCTGTCTGAAGCCCCCTGAAGGGAACCTCTGTATCACATTTAGGAATTGGTTTCCTCTTCTAGCCTGAAGTAACAGCAAACCAAGGTCACACTGACCACGCATTTCTGAGAAATGAGAGTGAGCTGTGGGAAATTAAATTTCAGGAGAGGGGTCCAAACTGAGGCTTAAGGAAATGCTTATAGTTTAATGCTTCTGAGGAACAGGCACAAATTCTGGGAAACAGCAGCATATAGACAGACCCTTTGCAGCAGGCCAAGTCCAGGGAGTTCTCTTGGAGGCCCAGCTTTATACCAAGCAGGGCATTCACAGGGAAGCAGCTGTACAGCCAGAGTTGTCCTTATATACTAGGTCAAAAGGAGTGGGTCTTTTTAACCACATCTGTACCCATGGGCAGCCCGATAGTCTTTAAATACAAATGACTTAGGAAAATGATGTCTACATGGCTTTTCTTTGCTTTCTCAATCTCCTCCCAACCTGTCCTCATTCCATGATTCAGAGAGCTTAACAAATTTTTATTTGCCTGGATGAGTTAAAATTTATGCCAAGTGAATAGTAAAGAATAAGATAGCACATAATTCTAGAAGGATAGAATGGCAGAGCTAGAAAGTTCATGCAGAGCTAGAAAGTCAAACCATATCATTTTACAGGTAGATAAACTGAGGTATAGGGAAGTGAAGTGCCTACTGAAAGCCTCAGAGCAAGTTAGGGGCACACGCTGTCTACCTCATGGTTACTGCCTACCTGGTATCACTGAGATCACCAGCTTTTGGGAGTCCAGATGTGGCCTTGGGTCTTGCTTTTTTAGACTTAGAATGGGGACATGAGCCAGGAATCTAGCCTCAACTAGCTACCCCAGCTCAAACAAGCACCCCCCTGGGTGGCCTCCAAATGCCCCAACCTCTAATTCTCATCCCTTTCAGTATGAATCATCATCACAGTTTGGGATCCAGTTTGGTTGGAGAGGAGGCAGAGGAATGACTTGAAAGATGCCAGGCCAATGGCTCTGTGGCCTGAAGCTCCACAACAGGTTCTGAGCCAACCTGATCTAGCTCTGCTGGACAGTAGGCAAAAGCCTTCAGCCAAAGTCAAGAGGTTGGCAGATTTGCTCAAAAGGTACCTTGCTCCCCAAATCAGCAATTTAGTGTTATAGTCCAGTGAGACACTGAACCACGGCATGAAAGCCCATAAAATGGAGAGGAGAAAGACAGCCCACCCTGCCCTGACCCCACTCATCCTTGGGACTCTTGTTTCACTCAAAGGCAAAGTGTACCATTCTTCCCCATGCCTAGAAAATTCTGTCTCCATCAGAGTGGCCCATCAGCCTGAACTATCTCAAATACAGTAGTGAAACTTCCTGACCATTGTCCCTTTCCCTGATCGTGAGAGTTCCAGCCACCACCACCACCCCCCAGGAGCTCACAAGGGCCATGCTTCCAAAAACAACAAATGCTGGTATGGATGCAGAGATAAAGGAATGCTTATCACTGTTGCTGGGACTGCAAAGGACTACAACCTCTATGGAAAACAGTACGGAGATTCCTCAAAGAACTAAAAGCCAATCTACTATTTGATCCAGCAATCCCACTACTGGGTATTTACCCAAAGGAAAAGAAGTCATTTTATCAAAAAGACACTTGCACTAGAATGTTTCTTGCAGCACAATTCACAACTGCAAAGATGCAGAATCAACCCAAATGCCTATCAATTCATGAGTGGATTAACAAAATGTGGTATATGTATACCATGGCATACTACCTGGCCATGAACAAGGATGACTTAATGCCTTTTGCAACAATTTGGATGGAACTGGAGACCATTATCCTCAATGAAGTATGTAAAGAATGGAAAAACAAACACCACATGCACTCACTATTAAATTGGAACTAACCAATGAGCACACATGTGCACAGAGGGAAGTAAAACTCAATGGAAATCAAGCAAAGGGGAGGGGGAGGAGGGGATGGGCAAAAACCTACCTAACAGGTACAATGAACACTATCTGAGCAATTAGCACACTTTAAACCCTGACTCAAGCATTACAAAAACAATACATGTATCCAGAAACATTTGTACCACCTGTAATACTTTGAAATTAAATAAAAAACAACACAGGCCATGCTTATAAATTGCCCAGTAAAAATGTCTCTCATCATATTTTATGTCTCAAGGTGGAAAGTGTGGGGTGATAAGTTTACTCTGGAGCACTTTGAAAAAGACTTAAGCTTTGAGCTGATGTTAGCAACTCTGGCTTTTTTTGTCTTGACCCCTGATCCCTCAACCCTAACCCCACCCGAGGTCCAACTCACTTAGGGTTCCAATAGTGATCTGGAGCCTGTAACCAATGCCACCTTGCTCCTCATTCCCTTATTTCCTCCAAAAGGTTCCCCTCTCATCCCAGGAAACCATGCTAGGCCTATACTTTCCACAGAATTGTCTGGTTGCCTCCTCTCTTGTCTGCTGCTTGGTCTGGGCTGGGAAACTCCCAAATTTCCCACAATACCTACAAAAAGTTTAGCTCATTTCTCCCCTGATCTTTTCCCTTTTTTCACTGAGCCATACCTTGATCACTTGCTTCCCTCTCAGAAACCTTTTTCCTGCCAGTTCCCCCAGGCCCAGGACCCAAGGAAAGTTGGCTTCCCTCCAAAACAGGTGAAGAGAAGGGACAAAATATACTGCTGGTGACACCACAGAACTGTACATATCACAGAGTCCACAAAGACTGTATATTGCATGCTCTGGTATGACCTGAATTCCACTTCTCTTCTACCTCCTGTGGCTTTTCCCCATGCCTAGAGGCCCCCTGATGTGAAGCTACCCTCCCCCTCAACATCAAAACTACCTTCCTCTGGGGCTTCCTCACAACAATCCCAATCATCTGAAGAACATTTATCCCATTAAGCCAATCAGAACAGCTTCAGAGCTGAAGATACTAGGCCTACCTAAAGAGAATTTGGGTTGCAGGGTACCTCCAAGTACTAAATTCATAGGCTTTTAGAGATGCAAGTCATGTCAGACATTAACAAAAATGGACAAATCACCACAATAATAGAAATGGACAATGTACCAACCTCCTTGAGTTTGGGGGTATATGTTCCCTGCCTCCCAGAATGGCTATTGGGCAAATGCTGGCTGATAAAGATGAGAGTAAACCTTTCCTAGCTTCCGTCCCTTTGAGACACTAGGGCTAGGACACAGGTGGCCAGAAAATTTTGAGTAAACTACAGAAAGCATATGCAGGTACAGACACATTTGGAATCTCAGGATATGAATGGTTGCTTGGGAAAGCTGAGGAGCTCAAGAAAGGTAGTGCTGAGGCTGAGATTTTCTAGGTGCTCTAGAATGTGGTAGGGTGGTCCCAACTTTTCTACAATAAAAACTGAGGTGTTCCTGAGAGCCTCCAGTACCAAACATTTTAGTAAGTTCAAGATATGCCACAGCAAGAACCCAAGCCAAAGTATTCTGAGACCCAGAGGATATACCAAATTCCTTTCTGTCGCTTCCTGACCTATACTTACCATAATTTAAACTAGTAACCTCAGCCCCTCAGCGGACCTGGTCTATGTCAGAGTACACACCAGCCCCACCTTGGCACAGCCCACTGCAGCACCGCCCCCACCCCTCAGCTGCACTGTGAGGTCTTGACCGGAAAGTCCCAGCCAGCCCTCCCCCTGAGTCCCCTATGATCACCTACTTTGAAGTCTGTTCCTCAGCAGTGAGTCTCTTCCTGGTAAAATAGTGGTTTTTCCAAGTTTTATTACACACTCCTAAGGCCCCAGCTCTAGGCCTGCTCATACCACATAAATGCCGGGGCCTAGCTTCAGCCTAGCCGCCACTGCTTTCCATTAACTTTCACCCAGACTTTGCCACTCACTGAGCCCAAAGGCCAACAGCCTGCCTTCAACCACAGGGCAATGCTCAGCAGGTGCTCTTTGAGGTAACCTAGGCAATAGCTTGAGGCCTTAGCCTGGCTGCCTTCCCACGAGCCCCTGAACAGCATCAAAGCAGGAAAAAGGTGGTCCCAGAGGTGAGAATGGCAGCCACCTTCCCCCAGAAGTTGTTCCACACAGTCCAGGGACCCCTCCACTCCAGCATCAGGTGGCCTGGGTAGTCGTGAGACTGCCCTTGACAACCAGTGAGGCACACTCGAGTTTTTTTCAAGTGGGGCCTGCGCACAGTGGTTGCACCAATGGGTCACAAGGTCTGAGGCACCAAGAGCCCCAAAGCCTCTTCTGCCAGGGCAGCCCAGCAAAGCTACGAACTAAAACCCTCAATCCTTGGTTGAAATTGATGGGAGAGGCTCTCCAAGGGCCCAGAGAATCCACAGGTGGACACCCCAGAATTCGAGGTTTCTGTGTTCACTTAATAATCGCCACATCCCCACAGATGACAGCATACATGTTTGAGGTTGGCGAGAGGAAGGAACCCCTCATTCCTAGGACAACACTGCGTATTCTGAGTAGCGAACTTGGGGCGGGTGACATGAGTCGAACTGTCCTGAGAAGCCACGAGAGGGAGCAAGCCTTGCGGGAGGGGGCATCTCAATTGCCTAGCTCACTCCCGAGACCCCTCACCAGAACTGCTGAGGGGCTTCGCCACCGGCTTTTCTAGAAAAGCGGGAGGGCTCCTCTGACTTCTCTGAGCTCACAGGCGGCCTCACTGCGAGAAGCGTGCACGCCTGGGGTCTTGTGGCCACCAGCCGGGAGAGCAAAGGCTGTGCCACCAGCCCTGTTTGTCTTAGGGGAGGAGACCAAGTGAGCCTCAAGCGAAAGCGGGAGTGGCGGCGCCGGCATTCCGGCTTAAGGCCGAACTAGGCACCCCGCGGATAACGGAGAGGCGCGGGGTGCTAGGGAGGGCCGGGCCGAGGGGGGAGGCGGCGCAGACTTAGCTGCAGGGCCCTACCTGCCTGCCGCCTCACGCAGCTCAGGCAGGAGACAGCGGAGACCGCCTCCCTGCCTGCTTTGGGGCTCGGCTCAGAGGGCACAGAGATCCATTCGTTCCCCTAGGGCGGCAGAGGACGGCCAGGCCCGGCTGGGCCGTAACCACCGCGGGCAGAGACGCGCGCACACCCCCACACGAACTCCCTTCCTCCCTTTCTCTCCTGCAGACACACACGCCTGCCATGTGTTTGACTCTTCGCTCAGAGTCACCAGGATTCCTAAACTGTTTTTGACAGAAAACACCTCTGCTCCCCCAAAGGAACCGGGGCTGCTGCAGAGATCGGCGGTACCGTCCTTCTCTCAGAGCCCGCCCCGCCTCCCAACTCTCTCCTCTCCTCATGACTCCCCCACCTCCGCCAAAAAACAATTCTGCAAATATTTTCGCCGAGCACACACGGGCAAAGTACTTGAAACAAATCCGAAAGGTGCGTCCGGATTTGTCCTGGGGCAAAAAAGTTCATTGCTTGCCAGAGATCAATGAATGTCCCAGTTCCCACCCCCGGGACGTCTTGCGCCTAGTCTCCACAGCCGAGCCCGCTCAGAGCCCCGCAACCCGCACCCTAGCAGGGCCATGGGCTGGGGGAAAGGGGAGGAGTCGGAGCAGCGCATGGAAACGGTGCCTCGGACCAGGAGGTGTGGGGTCGGCGGCAGCGGGGAGCGTACACCCTTGCCCAGAATGCCAGGTGGGGCGCGTGGGGCAACTCACCTGCTTGGAACTCCACCTGGCGATTTTTCTCTTTTTCCTCCTCTAGCAGCATGGAGTAGAGGATCCCGACAGAGTTATGGATGCCGAAGATGGAGCCGTTGCACCAGGTGGCGGCGAACACCACCACCCAGCCGAAGCCACCTTCCGGAGGCTGGAAGCCGCGCGCGGTGCCACGGGTCTCCACCGTGGGCGTGGGCTCGGGTTCGTTCACCGGCTCGGGCTCAAACTCCAGCTCCGGCAGGGGTGCGGGGTCCGGTAGGGGTTGGGGCTCGGGCGGGGGCACTGGCACGGGCTCCGGCTCAAGCTCTGGCTCTGGGCTACCCACTGGCTCCTGCTGTTCCTGGTCTGCCTCCTCACAGGGCCCCTTGGCTTCCTCGCTCGCCGGGTTTTGCAGCGCCATCGCGGCCGGGGGACTGTGGCTGCTCGGCCGGAGAAGCCGCTGTGTGGCTGGTACTTGTTTCTGCTGCTGCTGCTGCTGCTGCTCCAAGGGCTGCTGCTGCTGCTGCCTCCTCCTCCAGGCTCCGCGCCCCAGCTGGCTAACCCGTCCCGCAACAGACGGTCCCTCGAGCCCTCTCCTCCTCCTCCCTCGTCCAACCCCCCTCCTCCTCTCCCCATGTCATCTCTCTCTCCTCCCCCTCCTCCTCCCTCCCACCTCTTCCTCCCTCAACAGGCAGCCGCTACAGCCTCGCTTTTCTCCCCAGCCCTTCCTTCTCTTATTCGCTTACCTACTATAGCCACTGCTGCCTCCCCCAACTCCCTTTCCAAACTACTGAATCCTGTCCTTGTCCAGATGTCCAGTCCAGGGAGAGTTAAAACGGGGAAAAAAAGAGAGCACAAACTATCCTGTTCCTCTGCCCTCTCCTCCCGGCAGGCTCCAGAACCGGCATTGATCAACCCCAAGTCTCCAGAGAAGACCCCGCCTGTTGTTCTCTCCCATTCCCTTCTTCCTCACAAGCAGCTTGCTACTGGGGTGGCCCCGGGAACCCCAAGATAAGAGCTGACCCGTGAGGGACCCCACCCTGCCCTCAGGAGTCCCTATGTCCCCCACCACCACCTTGGGCTTGAGGGGGGTGACCTGGAGGGGACAGCCTGGGCTTTGGACAGAGGGTGGGTGAAATCTTCTCGAGACCCAGGACTCGGGCCCCCACAATCCTGCGCACCCCCCCCCCGACTGTCTCCCTGCCCCCGCCCTTCCCGGCAAATCCCTGGCGGGCCTGAGAGGGGAGGAGGCGGCTCAGCTGCGAGGCCCGCCTCTCCGGGCAGTCAATCAGGGCTTTGTTTGCGCCAACCTGGAGCCCAGAGGAGCCGCAGAGGGCCGGGTCTGGGCCTGGCCGGGCCGAGTCTGGGCCGGGGGCCGGGCCAGGGGCCGGGCCAGAAAGGGAGGGAGGTGCAGTGGCACTAAAGGGGGCCGGGCCCAGGCCGGGGCGGGAGCCGGAGCTCAGTTCAAGCTCCTCCGGCTCTCGGTCCGGGGTTGGGAATCTAGGAGTCCGGCGGGTCAAACCGCCGGTTTGGGCATGGGCTGCCCCGCCCCCGACATCCCGGCTGGGCTGGTCGCTTGGGCTTTGGCCACAGGTTTTTGGTTGCTCCGGACTCAGAAGAGCCGCAAGCGGAGGGATGTCTTCTTCCCAGCACCCACCGCCCCCTTCCACCCACCTCTGGCATGCAGACGTGGGAGACCCACTGAGTGCCCCAGACTCAGGCCCCCGCCCTGGTGAGGGTAAGGGAGAGTTTGCTCCCCACGGATCGCTCAGGTCCCGGGTGAGGGAAAGAGAGGATCTGTCCTGTGGGAGGCCGGGGTGCACAGCGGTGCCCAGCTTCAGCCCTTTGGGCGGGCCGGCGTTCCCAGGAAGCTCTGCCTCCCTTGCTAAAGGTCTGCGTCTAGTGCCCTAATCATGAGGTCACGGCACTGTTACTAAGCTACTCGGTTCCTTACCAACCGGCGGGCAAGTGCCAGGACCTTTTTACCCAGCATCTCAACCTCCTGCTAGGTGAAAGACTGTAGGGCCAGTGGAAATGCAACTCCAGGCTGCTTGGCTGTGCTGGATGCCAACGAACAGACATTAAGCACCCGAGGGCGGGCCGAGCTGGGTGGGAGGATAGAGGCGTTCTGAGGGGCTTGCGGCGCCATGAGAAGAACCAGCCAAATTCACAAATCACGAGGCGTGCCCGTCAGCAGGGAAGGCATTGTGCAAGCGAAAAGACCTAGTCTTTTACTGCCCTAAGGTTAAGTATTATCACCTGCTTTTTTGCAGGCATTAAAAACTAAGGCTCAATGGGGTCAAGGCATTTATTAGCCTAAGGCCATGGGAAAAGTCAAGAACAAGCTAGAATTCAAGGCAGGTCTCCATACAGCAAACTCTCATTCTTCTGATGCTTCACCACAGGAGTCTAGGATTTAGTGCTTCCCAAGGAGGGGGACAAGGAGGAAGGCAGGATCTGGCTGAGCTATCACAGTAGATTTCTGGAGGAGGTGGTGTCCAACATGGGCCTTGAATGTTGAGTAGGATTTTAACAGGCTAGGGGTTAGGGAGGGTGGTCCCCTGCCTCAGAACATGCCCTGAGCTCAAATAGAAGGACTCTACTCATAGAAAAAGGGAAGGGAAAGCTAATCAGGCCAAAAAGTTAATATGTATGCTGCATCTCCCAGGAAACGTTTGCATTTTAATAAAAATCCATAATGCTTCAGCCACACAGCCACGGACACTATGGGCACTGGGGCTTAAGATCTGATTTTTAGTCAGGGGTGTCACCATAGACAGGACCAACTGTTGCCACAGGGGAGCACTAGCTTGGTATTCACTTGCAGGGAACACGATTGAGACCCTAAAAAGGATTATTTCCAACCCTAGAACTAGGAATAAACCCTGGAATCTTGCACCACATCTAGATAGATCTTTACTATCTAAATTCTGCTTCCTTTATTGTTTAAATGGGTTTTTAGATCACTGGAATGGGGGTATGGGCAGGTGATGACACTCATTGAGAATCTCCTGTGAACCTAGCACTATGCTAGGCCCTTTACAGACAAGATCTCATATAATCTTCATAACAACATTATAAGGTTGAGGTGATTTTCCCCATTTTATAAATGAGGAAGCAGAAGCTCCAAGAGGTTGTCATTTGTTTAAGCCTACAAAGCCAGTAAGAGAACAGGGATCTTTGCTCATTTGTGTGAGTTTCAAAGTATATGCCCCACCCAGAGGACAGGATTATGTAACTGTCATCCCACCATTCTAGCAATGTGTGCAGTAGCTATCATTTCTCCCCTTGTTAGAAGGTACTTTATAATGGCCAGAGCACTGGCATCAGGAGACCTGGGTTCTAACCTTGATTCTACCGTTGCATGCCTGTATGATCTGAAGCAATTTGTTTTCCCTTTCTGAGCCTCAGTTCCTTTATCTGCAAAACAGAATCAATGCCTACTTACCAGAGTTATTAAATGCCATGCTGAGAGGTATGGGTTTTATTTTGGACATGCAAGATTGCCACTAAAGATTTTTGAGTAGAAGAGTAACATCAGAGCTGCATCTTAGAAAGAAAACTATGGTGACAATGTGGAGAATGGTTTGGTAAGGTAAGAGGTAAGGAAATCAAGCAATAGACCAAGTAAAACAATGTTGATGATCTGAAATAGGATACTGACCATCAGGATGGAGACAGAGGCATGGATCTGTGAACGATTGTTATGGTAGAGTTGACAGAACAGTTTTGGGTAGTGAGGGAAAGGGAAGAAGCAGACATTTCTTGCTTGAGTGAAGGAAAGGACAGTAATAGTGTTAATGGAGATTGGGAATTAGGAGCTGAATCAGGTCTGAGGTGCCTACCATTTCCTGTTTCTTCTCCCATCAAAAAATCCTGTCAATTAAAGCTCTGAAATACTATTTTAATCATGACACTCCTCTGCTTTAAGAATCTTCAATGATTCTTCATTTGACTCTCAAGTTTAAATTCCTCAGCCAGGCGTAAAAGGTCCTTTACAGTTTGGGACCAGCCTCATTTGTTCGTTCATTCATTCATTCATTCATTCATTCATCAAACATTACTAAGAGCCTCTATGTGCCAGGCTCTGTACTACATATAAAGGACACAAAAATAAAAGACCTGGTACCTGTTTCTGAGGCATTCATATTGAACCTCTCTAGCACTACTCTCTGTCATTTTCTCTCCAGCTTTTTCTCCCATTCACACCAGGCTCTAAACACCTGGGATTACTCACTATTCATGACTTATGGGCACCTGCTGGTTTCTCAGTTATCAAGCAACTATTGTATATCATTTTCTATATCAGGCACTGGGGACGGACATAAAATGGTCCTTGTCCTCATGGAGTTTGCATTCTAGTGGAAAATATTAATAATTATAACTACCATTTCTTGAATCTGACTCCAGTAGATTGGGTGAAGGCATTTTGAGATAGAGGAGAAAGGAAGGATGTTAAAACATGAGACAAGGGTGAGAGTAAGATGGTAGAAATAGGGCTAGGGTTTTGAGATGCATAGTTTCCTCTACAAATCTCTAAATTCAGACTTGATCAACAAACATCATCAACAACAGCAGATCTTTAGAGACCACCTACTATGTGTAGATTCAGCTCATGCTCACGACAAGTAAGTGAGGTGTGGCCTCTGTAACTCTTTAAATTATTTTACTTATCTGACTGCGGACCTTGGAAAAACCCCAGTGGAGGTCTCTGGTTTATACTACAAGTAGGAGAATCTGCTTTCCTTCTGCCCCTAATAGAAAGGATCCCACAGTGGAGTCATTCCAATTACTTATGCCCTTGATTATTCATTTAATCAGAGCAGTGGCTCCCTAACCTGGTTGCACATCAAAATCCCCTAGAGAATTTTCTAAAAGTGTTGACTCCTTGGTCCCACTCCACACTTGCTGAATCAGAATACCTGGGAGTGGGACTCATGAATACATAGTTTTAACAAAGCCACTAATAATATTAATGTATTTCTAGGCTTGGAAACCACTAGACCAAAACAATAATTCTCCAAGATTTGAATCTCAAAGACTAGTAAAATTTCTATAAAACCTCCCTAAAACTTTGCCCAGGTGCAGTGCCTCACGCCTGTAATCTTAGCACTCTGGGAGCCCAAGGCGGACGGATTGTTTGAGGTCAGGAGTTCGAGACCAGCCTGAGCAAGAGCCAGATCCCATCTCTACTAAAAATAGAAAGAAATGATCTGGACAGTTAAAAATATATATAGAAAAAATTAGCCAGGCATGGTGGCGCATGCTTGTAGTCCCAGCTACTCGGGAGGCTGAGGCAGAAGGATTGCTTGAGTCCAGGAGTTTGAGGTTGCTGTGAGCTAGGATGATGCCGTGGCACTCACTCTAGCCCGGGGCAACAGAGTGAGACTCTGTCTCAAAAAAAAAAAAAAAAAAAAAATCTCCCGAAAACTTTGAGGACCAACATGAGGATGTCAACTTTTAATGTTGTCATATGAAGACATGTATTATCACTATCATGTCATTAATGAAATGATATTTCAACACCAAATTCTAGAAAATGTAGAAAGAACATAGTCTTTAACTAAGGAAAGTCTTTCTCAAGAGATATCAGTTGGCAAAAATTTTTCTCATGTGTCAACAGACTGATGAAAATGTCATAGACTGACATAGATATGCAAATTATTTCTTGGGGTTCCCTGGACTGGATGACATTTGAAAGCCTCTTCTATCCCTGAAATTCTCCATTTTAGGCCAAAGGCACCCCTTTGCTTTGGACCTCTCCTATTCTCCAATACAATTTTCTGGTTAGAATTAAATTCACTAGGTCATTTGCATCATTCCTCTGCCCTGTGCCAAAATCATCCCAACTACCTTAGAATGGATGATGTATTGAGAGCATTCTCAAGAAAGTGAGTACATAGTCTTTCTCTCTTTCACTCACTTTTCTTTATTTATCTTTATGAGAATAAGAGTTCCAATGACACAGCATCACCTTGGATCTGAGAGCTAAGTGGGATTGATTGTGAAAAGGAGCCAGGGTGCTCTAGTAGTGGCAAAAGAAGTTCAAAGGCAGAGAAGACTTTTGTTTCATTGTCCATAATCAAGAAGAGTGCTTATGGGAGCCCACATTACTGGGAAATGGATTTGAATGTTGACACCTTCTGATGGCCAAAGTGGAAACAAGGAAGGGAAGATATTGGATATTGCCTGATTTCAGCTTGAGCCAGAGGGCTGTTAATGATAATTAGTGCATTAAAAACAAATCAATTGGCCCTATGCATGGAGCCTGCTTCCTGAATGCCAAGGAAGCAGTTTGCTCAATAGTTAGTCTATTATTAGAGCAGGTATGGAGAGGGGAAAGGTGACAGAAGCAGCAGCAGCATTATGGAAAAGAAAGAGATAGGAAATATTTAACCCTGTCAGGGTTGGCATAGAATAGCAAAGCTTGAAGTGAGAGAAAGGGTGAAATGGATTGGTTTCTTGATCCTATCCAAGGGAGAAATGGAATGAGTTTTATTTTAGTCTTTTATTAATTGATTTTTTATTCATTTATGAGATGTTTATTGAAAGTCTACTATGTGCTAAATATTGTGCTAGACCCTGGCTAAGAAGTCCCCCATCCTGAAAAGTAGAAGCCTTGTAGGACTGGAGCAGAGGAGTCTCAGGTACATGGTTACAATATAGTATAAGGATGGGCTTTGCCCTCCTTACATCTTAGTCTCTTCTTGTAGGCTGACCTTGGGCACAGGGTCAACATTATTTGTTTTTGTGTTCTTAGCATTTAACACAATGTCTTACACAAAGAAGGTGCTCAATAAATGGATAAATATTAATAAATTAGTAAAGTTAGCTACTTGATGTAACAAATCCTTGGCTTCTTCATCTATAAAGAATAGGGATAAGGCCCACCTTTCAGGTTTGTTGTGAGGATTGGAAATAAAGTAGGGAAGGCACCTAGCATAGCACTGGCATGTAGTAGGTGCTCAATAAATGTTAGCGCTAAGATGGTTTGAAGATTGCTTTGATTGAAAAAAGAATAAAAGACAACCTGGTATGTTTTGTGGCATTGGTTCAGTTCTGAAATCTAGAACAGAGTGTCAGAGCTGGAAGGGACCTCCCACAAAATCCAATCTCCTCATTTTACAAATGGGAAAATTAAAACCTAAAGAGGGAAAAGGACTTACTTAAGGCAACATCTAAATTATCTAAGCTTTTCTTTTTAATTACCTCAAATCATTGTGGAAGGTGATATGATATACATAATATGGGATAGGGACATCATTTTACAAATGGGGGAATTGACACAGAGAAAGATTAAATAATTTGCCCAAGGACCTGTGATTTACACTATGGCAGTCCAGAGTCTAGAGAAACTTTGCAGGGAAAGTGAAGTGTCCAAGACATGATAAGATCTGGGAGTTCCTCACCATCTGGAGATAATTCTTTTAGTAAAGACTTTGGGGTATTGCATTTCATAGGGTTTTTGTTTTATTTTGTTTTGTTCAATTTAGGGAAGCGTTCTGGCATTACAATACCCTTCTGCCTGTTCCCCTCTCTTTTGGCCCTTTAAGAATTCACAGTCTAGATAAAAAGATCAATCATATATACATCCAGAAAGATAACTCCCCTGGCACTAGGTCAGTGGGACAGACACCAACTGCTGAAGGGGCCATAGGTGGGCAAGATGAAAGAAACCTGGCGGTGGGGCAGGGTGGGGCTCAGGGTAGCCAAGGGAAGGCTGGAAGTGGACTTGGTGTGCCTGTGTTCTCAGACATTGCCTGATTTACTTCTTTGAGGATGACTTCTCAGACTCCAAGATAGCCACAGACCTAGGGCCTTAGAAACCCCGAGGCCCTTGCACAGGAAGTTTCTAGAGAGCAAGAGATAGAAGGATGAAACATTAGTGAGCCTTTGGGCCAGAATCAGGTGTCAGCAGCTGAGTTGGAGGACAGTAACTAGTATGCTCTGGCCCAAGGGCCAAATTTCAAGTCCAACTTGCTGACCCTGCAGATGAAGAAAGCCAGTTAAAGGGCAGGAAAAAATCATTCAAATGGAGCAGAGGCAAAGGTGCAAGGGGCAGGGGCAAGGGAATTGGGTGGAGGGTAAAGACAAGGAGGAGGCAGTGTATTTTTCTCCTTTAGTACATATTTACAGAGTCCCTTCTGTGCCTGATTAAACTCAGTTTTCCCAGGGCCTCTTTTTGGATGGAGGAGGGGACAGAGGAAAAGGAGTTCATTTTGTTGAAACTTTCTGAGACCTGGAGATGTTAATTGACTTGCTGAAGGTCATACTGTGAATGAGACCAGGACTCTTGTCTTTTAGCTCCTAGCTACACACATTCCTCCATGCCATATTACCTTCTGTTATGCCATTTGATGGCTTCAAATCTGAGATGATTCCTCACTGCCTAATAATAAAGTCCAAATTCCTGAGCATGCCACCTTGGGCCCATCATTATTCTGACCCTGTTAAACTCTCCAATTGGTTCCTGGACCACTTCCCACAATGAGATTTAAGCCCAATCCTCACAGAGCTCTCTCCCACATCACTGCCCCAAAATGCCCTTATCTCCTTTTTCTCAACTTCCCCCACTCACCAACAAATTGAAAGAATTTTATAGTGAGCACCCATATACCCACTACTGGATTCTACCATTAATATTTTCCCATATTTTCTTTATCACATGCCTATCCACCTAGCCAACTTTCCATCATTCCATCAATCCATCTTATTTTTTATGCTTTTCAAAGTAAATTGAAGGCATTAGTGCCTATCCCCCACTGATACTTCTGCATGATATTATTAACTAGAATTCATTTTTTGCAGTTTTTTTCTTTTGAGTTAAAATTTACACACAAGGAAATACAAAAATCTTGAACATTTGCTGAGTTTTGACAAATGCATACAACTGTGTAACCCAATCTCACAGCAAGATATAGAACATTACCATTATCCCTAGAAACTTCCCTCATGCCCCTTCTCAGTTAAACTCACCCCCACCTCATCCTCCAGAGAGAACCACCAAGGATAAATTGTGTCTGTTCTAGAGCTTCTTATAGATGGAATCACACAATATGCAGCCTTTCGAGTCTGGCATCTTCCATGGCAGAATTTTTTTTTGAGATTCAGCCGTGTTGTGCTGAGTAGAATTCCATTGTATTTGTTTATCCATTCACCAGTTGATGGGTATTTGGGTTGTTTTTAGTTTGGGCCTATTTTGAATAAAGTTGCTAACAACATTAATATGCAAGTCTTTCCATGGATATATTTTCATTTCTTTTGGATAGATACCTAAAACTGGAACTGTCAGGTCATAGAGTAAGGTATATGTTTAACTATATAAGAAATTGCCAGAACTGTTTAAAGAGAAGTTGTTCCATTTTACACTCCCACAAGCAATATATAAGAGTTCCAGTGACTCCACATCCTCACCAATGAATGCTTGGTATTTTCTATTTTTTTTTTTTTTTTGAGACAGAGTCTCATTCTGTTGCCTGGGCTAGAGTGCCGTGGCATCAGCCTAGCTCACAGCAACCTCAAACTCCTGGACTCAAGCAATCCTTCTGCCTCAGCCTCCCAAGTAGCTGGGACTACAGGCATGCGCCACCATGCCCAGCTAATTTTTTCTATATATTTTTAGTTGTCCAGCTAATTTCTTTCTATTTTTTTAGTAGAGATGAGATCTGGCTCTTGCTCAGGCTGGTCTCGAACTCCTGAGCTCAAACGATCTGCCCACCTCAGCCTCCCAGAGTGCTAGGATTACAGGTGTGAGCCACCGCGCCCTGCCTGGTATTTTCATTTTTAAAAATGAATTTACGGCTGGGCGCGGTGGCTCACGCCTGTAATCCTAGCACTCTGGGAGGCCGAGGCGGGTGGATCGCTCAAGGTCAGGAGTTTGAGACCAGCCTGAGCGAGACCCCGTCTCTACTAAAAATAGAAATAAATTATCTGGACAACTAAAAATATATATAGAAAAAAAAATTAGCTAGGCATGGTGGTGCATGCCTGTAGTCCCAGCTACTCGGGAGGCTGAGGCAGTAGGATCGCTTAAGCCCAGGAGTTTGAGGTTGCTGTGAGCTAGGCAGATGCCATGGCACTCACTCTAGCCTGGGCAACAAAGTGAGACTCTGTCTCAAAAAAAAAAAAAATGAATTTACTTTGTCATTCTAATGGGTGTAAAATGATTTAAACTTGAAGTTCCCTGGTGACTAATGATGTTAAGTATTTCTTTCATGTCCTTGTTGGCCATTCATACATCTTTTGTGAAATGTCTATCCAAATATTTTGTGCATTTTTAAATTGGGCTGTTTGTTTTTTATTATTGAGTTGTACATATCCTGGATACCAGTCCTTTGCCAGACATGTGTATTTTTTCCCAGTCTATGATTTGCCTATTGATTTTCCTTTTTTTCAAAAAAGAAACATATTTCATATTAAAATACAGGCTAGAAAGTGACATAGGCTATGCAAATACATGAATAAAATTATATGTGTGGGAAATAATACAGTATTTACAAACCATGTATCTGACAAAAATTCATATCTAGAATACATAAAGAACTCTCAAGTTCAATGGTAATTTTCTTGACAATGCCTTTCGATCAGCAATTTTAAATTTTGATGTTTTTTATGAAGTCTAATTTAGTCTTTTTGTTGTTGTTCAGGTATTGCTTTCTGTGACTTGTTTGCGAGAGCTTCACCTATTCCCAAGTCATATTCTTCCTATGTTTTCCTCTAAAAGCTTTATGATTTCATGTTTTATGTTTGGGCTATGATCTATCTCAAATTAATTTTTGTGTATGGTATAAGGTAAGAGTTGAGGCTCATTATTTTTTCCATATGGATATCCAGTATTCTTGTACCACTTGTTGAAAAGTCTTCAATTTCCCCATTGGATTGTTTTGGTTTCTTACATTTTTTATTGTTAGCTCTTTTATTTAAAAAAGTGAATGTGTAAGCTCTTTAAATTTTCACAAATGAAACACTCTCATTTAATCAGCCCCCATATCTCAGCAAAGATATCAAGAAATGTAGTATTGCCAGCATCCTAGAAGCTCCCTTTGTTCCTACTTACAGTTACAGATTCTCCTTCTGCTGCAATAGTAACCATCATCCTGATGCATAATAGTATAGATTATTTTGTTAATTTTTATACTTTATATAAATGTAATCATACATTGTATACTTACTTTGGTGTCTGGCTTCTTTCTATCAATCTTATGTTTATGACAGCCATCCATGTTGTGTGTAGCAATAGTTCATGGATTTTAATTGCTGCATATTATTTCATGGAATGAATGTACTGCATGGACGTGGACATTCGGGTTGCTTTCAGTGTTTGATTATAACAAATGGTTTTGCTATGAACATGTCGTTTGTTGTACATATATAGACATTTCTGTTGGTTGTATATTTAGGAGTAGAACTACTAAGTCATAGGCATGCATATCTTTGCATTGTAGTAGAAGCTGCCAAATAGTTTTCTAAAGTGATTATTTCACTCTCACTAGTAGCTGTTCCACATCCTTGATAATTCTTGGTATTGTTTGTCTTTTTCATTTTATCTATTCTGGTGGCCAATGACAGTGCATTTTCCTGATTAAAAGGTTGAGTACATTTTCATATGTTTATCAAACATTTAGTTATCCTCTTGGAATTGTCATCCCATTCTGGTGGGTGATTCATTTCCCTTTTTACTTACTAAAAATCTATTCTACCTACAAGGTCCAGCTCAAATGTCATCTTGTTAGTAAAGCTTTCTCCATATCCTGGGCCACATAAATGTTTCCTCAGAACTGTTATAGCACTTTGCACTCAATTATAGTATTTCACTTACTGGGCATCTATTTTCACCCACTACTGGGTTAGACTATTTGTTAGAGCAACTCAAACTTTGTATCATGGGGCCTATCTCTTTGTAATTATCTCTTTTTCTAGGCTAGGAGCTCGTCAAGGGCCAAAACTCCATATTGTTGAATTCTGTGCACCTCCTCCACTCACTATCCCCACACTTACAGAGTGACACGCATATAATAAGCAATCAATAAACATTTGTTGAATGAAATGCTTGTTGAATACATGCCATATATTATTTTTTATCTGTCCAATACATTATTTTGGGTCTGTCCATTTGCTAAGGGCCCCAGCAAATGGTTGATATTGTCAAATTAATTCTAAAACAGATTTTGTGCCAGAAGGATTGAATCAAATCACTACAGGGCAGTACTTATGCCCCACTCTCCTCCCTCTCCCCACCCCTGACAGTCCTTCCTCTGTGTTTTCTCGGCACTCTAATCAGCTGTTTGGTGAGCTGTTTCACCCACTGAATTGTGAGAGTCTTTCTGTGTCCCCAGGCACATGATAGGGGCTATAAGTTCATGTTGACTATATGGTAAAATTAGCCCAGCCTTTGAAAGATGGGTCCTCACACGTACTTTGGCCCAAAGACACGTGGGAAATCATTCCACACCACATCTGCCTTGACCTTCCTGAGCTACAGCTTCTGTACCAGTGCCAATTCAGTAAACAAATAGTTCTTTTCTTCTTTCTTTCCTCCCTTCTTTCCTTTCTTCCTATAGGAGAGTCTGGATGGTGGAGAGGCTTCTTAATGCCCTTGAAATTTGATACAGTGAAAAGATCAAAAAGCTAGGAGTCATTGGACTTGATTTTAAGTTCCAGCACTGCCACTGCCACTGACTGAGTGACTTCGGGTGAGTCCTTTACTCTTTCTGGGTCTCTTACATTGTGTCTTCAACTGACAATAAAATGAACTAAGAGGAGTACTTTCCCAACTGTACTTTTTGGTGCCATAGATTATCCTTTCTCAAAGTGTGATACAGGACTTGAGACATTAGTGCTACCAGAAACAAATTTTAAATTTCAATATTTGTGTATATATTTTTAATATGAATTAGAAAAAATATACCTAGGACAATAAATCTGTGATGTTACAGAGGATGGGGCTGAATTTATTTAAGAAAAAAGTGAGTCAATTTAAGGAAACATATTAAATAAATATGAGCACACTGGCTGGTAGACATAGTAAAAATCATATGGGAGCTCTGGATAAGACTGACAGTTGGGCAACACTGCCCCAGAATTCTGAAACCCTGCTTTAGAGCAGGGTTGAGCCCAGAGCCTCCCACTGCCACCATCACTACTGCCTTTTAACCAAGAGTTGCACTTTTATTTTGAAGAAAGAAATCTGTGGCTAAAAACTACTCCCAAAACGCTGGGCCAGGTAATCCCAAAGGACCCCCCAATGCTGACATTCTAAGACTCTAAATCACCATAGCAGGTCTTGGGTATTCTTCTGGCTTGAGGGGTAACTTGATGACTCTGTCTAAGTCAGCTGATTTGAAAAGTTGCCCACTTTCCTGCAGTCCACTTCAGGCTCCAGGGCAAAGTTATAGAGAGAAATTAGGAAGTGCTACTCAAAGTTAGTTTTAGGGGTGTGTGTGTGCATGCGCGCGCCGTGGTTTATAGTCTCTAGAGTTCAGCTGCCCCCTGGTGGCCACAGACATCAGTGGGTACGGATAGAGTGTTCCTTTTAACCTAGACTGGCATCCATTTAGGGGCGCCAGTTCCAAAGCACAGTTTTTCTCAACAAACCTCAGAGTCTGTGGATTTGGTGAGTTGGTGGGGAAAAGGAGAATGAACCTAAGAACCTTTTATAGCTCTGGCTTTTACACCTGATCAGGCTATATTCCTTCTTCAGCCTTAAAGCAGAATGAAAAAAAAAATGGCTCAGTAAGTCCTGGGCCTACCCCCAAATTTAGACATGTTTGCTTGACTTCCAAGTCCTCTCAAGAAGGGACTATTGGTGGTTCACCAGGTTCATCTTCCCATCCTGACCTATAGTCTCAGAGGCAGATTCCCAAACAAAGAACCACTTGCTACTTCAGCATCACCAAGAGAGGCCTGGGACGGTTTTAACACCTCTTCCCGTAATTTTCATCAGTACTCACACATCTATGATATTGACGGTTGGTGTTTTCCTCAAATTTATGTAATTTGCTGTGCAAACACAGGTTGAAAAACAGTTTCTTAGTCCCCTCTTCCAGTCAGTCTTCCCGTCACCCTTAAAAACTACCTATTTAAAAATTTTGAAGCCACTTCAGCCTTTAAGCTGTTTGTAGCACTCATAACTATTTTGGCCAGTATAGTGCTTTAAAAATTAGGGCACATCAGTCACTGAAAACAATGGAGTAGAAAACTCTAGGTCTACATTCCTCCCAGAAAAGCAACCAATGAGCTAGAAAAACTGTGAGAATAAGCTTTTGAAGAACTCTGGAATCTAGTCAAAATCTTACAACAACAAGGGGAAGACTTGGTAAAGAGAGAAGATGTTGCTTTGTGGTAAGAGAATGCTATGGTATTTTAAATCAACAAAACTTACCATCGCCCATGCCCCAGATCAACAGTGGCTATGAGGACAGTAATCGGCACCCCTGGTGCAAGTTGCTAGTGCCAGAGGGAGTAATACAGACCTTGCTCTCAAAGAGTTGTGGTATGGGCTTCAACATGCCTGGAGGCTCCCTCAAAAACTGGCACAAAGGTTTTCCTTTGTATCACCTGACTCAAAGTGTTTGCAGAGCTCAGGTGGCTTCCAGGGAGGCTACTGCTGAAAGCATTTAAAGGCATGGGTATTGGCTGCAGCAGCCTGGGATGAGGGACAACAATTGAAACAAACAATAGACAGACCTTAAAAGCCTGGGAAATAAGAGATTGGGACAGGAAATATGTGTGGGAAGAAGGATTTTTAAAAGCTCCTATGTATATCAGGAAATCAATAAAGCCACATGCATTCCCAGGGCAAGACACATGCTTGAAAAGGCCTGAGAAGTTTCTAAATTTTCACCTCTGGCTTTCTTTCAGTCTCTATACATGTAACTACAGTAGAGTTATCAATAGCCTGTCCCAACACAAAGCCAATATACAAATATTGGGAGAGTATTTTTTCTTTTCCTATTTTTCTTCTTTTTTTCATTTCTTGGCTTTAGGCATGTAAGGGAACTCTGGTAAAACACCAATTGAACCCTAGGCTAATAGAACACAGACTTCAGGGGTCACATGCAACAAAAAATAAAGACTTCACAAAACTAGTTTAGAAAAGCAAACAATGACAACCTACAACAGGCAACAGAGACAAACCTTGGGGAGGGGGAAGAATCTGGTTTCCAGAATTGCCACTTTATAATACTCAAAGTGTCCAGTTTTCAACAAAAAATTAGAGGCATGCAAAGAAACAAAAAAAAAGGTCCATTCACGAGGAATAAAAGAAATTAATAGAAAGTGTCCACGAAGAAGCCTAAGCATTGGGCTTACTAGACAAAGACTTTAGATGTACAGTCTTAATATCCTCAAAGAGATCAAAGAAACCACAAAGAACTGAAGGAAACCAGGAGAATGATGTCTCAACAAATAGAGAATGTCAATAAAGGAGAGAAATTATAAAAAGGAACCAAATACAAATTTTGGATCTGAAAAATACAATCACTGAAATGAAAAATTTGCTGGAAATATTAAACAGCAGATTTGAACAGGCAGAAGAATCAGTTAAATTGATAAATCCATTGAGATTATCTAGTCTGGAGAGTAGAAAGAGAAAAAATGAAGACAAATAAATAGAGCCTAAGGGACCTGTAACATACCATCAAGGCTAAATATATGTGTGTGTGTGTGTGTGTGTGTGTGTGTGTGTGTGTGTGTGTGTGTGTGTGTATCCCAGAAGGAGAGAAGAGCAAGAAAGGGGTAGAGAGACTCTTTGAAGAAATAATGACCATGAACTTCCCATATTTGAGTAAAGACATGAGTCTACACACCTAAGAATCTCAACCAAGTTCAAGTAGTAGGATAAACTCAAAAATATCCATACTAAAACACATTATAATAAAATGTTCAAAAGCCAAAGGCAAAGAGAGAGTCCTTTTTTTTTTTTTTTTTTTTTTTGAGACAGAGTCTCATTCTGTTGCCCAGGCTAGAGTGCCCTGGCATCAGCCTAGCTCACAGCAACCTCAAACTCCTGGGCTTGAGCAATCCTTCTGCCTCAGCCTCCCAAGTAACTGGGACTACAGGCATGTGCCACCATGCCCAGCTAATTTTTTTCTATATATATTTTTAGCTGTCCAGATCATTTCTTTCTATTTTTAGTAGAGACGGGGTCTTGCTCTTGCTCAGGCTGGTCTCGAACTCCTGACCTTGAGCTATCCTCCCACCTCGACCTCCCAGAGTGCTAGGATTACAGGCGTGAGCCACCATGCCTAGCCAAGAGAGAGTCTTAAAAGACAAATAAAAAGAGGGACTAAGATGGCCAACTAGATTCAGGTACTATGTGCCTCCTCCACAAATGGGAACCAGAATAGTAAGTAGATACATTTTGAACAGATCATCTAGGAGAGAATGCTAGGATTCACCAGAGAAGTGATAGGAAGTACCGAAAGGAAGTAAGGAGAAGGTTTAAGGTAGCTTGCCTGGCCAAGGACTTACTGAGAACCAGGAGAAGCTCCTGGATTCAGGGAAACAGTAAGAGAGAAATGCCCAGGGCTCCACACGACGAAATGGGCTTTAACAATCCTGGTTATGGGACAAATCCTCAACCCATGTAGGCCTTGGGCCTGACATAGGGAGCTGCCAAGAGATTGTGCAGAGACACTGCTCCAGAAAGGGAACCCACACAGAATCCCACAGGTATCTGAGCGTAGAGCAGTTTTGGCTGGGCACCATTCTGAGAGCATAGATACCAGGGATCTATAGATGCACATGCTGCCACTGTGCTGCTCTGAGGAGGGAGAAGGGGGACTGGCATTCCAATACAACCCTGAGAAAGTCCCCATTGCCCTGCTGTGGGCTGCTCTTGAGACTGAGATGAGTTGACTATACTCCCCACAGCTTCTTGCCCACACTGCTTGCCTGCAGGACCCTGCCCTCTTTCGTCACAGGCTCAAGGTGCCATTTTGAGAATTTAATACTGCACCCTGCCCTCAGGCCACATTTGGGCTGATGCAGCTGTAGTAGCTACCCAGCTACTACAGCTAGGTGAAACTCAGTTTCTCCTACACATACCTAGGACAATACACACTGCCTTGCAATAGGCTACTGTGAGACTAAGAGTCGAGTGGACTATAAACCCCCACAGCTTCTTGCCCATGCCGTTTGCCTGAGAGGGTCCCCATCATCTCTGGTTGCAGACCACACCCAGCACCATTTTGAAAGTTTAACACTGGGCTGCCACCTGTCCTCAGGCTGAGTTCAAGGTGACACAGCTGCAGCCATCCCCTAGCCATGGAGGAACAGGGGATACAAAGATCTCCTAAGCACACTTAGGTTGATACCCATTGCACTGCTATTGATGGCTGTGGGACTGGAGACTAGCCTGATTAACCCATTGGAGCTACAGGCAACTCCAGTGGAGACTGCTTGGGACCCAGTGGGTTGCTCCACCACTGCTACTGCCATTACCCACATTATACTATCAGCCCAGGGGCCTGGGAACCCACCCATACACCCAGCCCACCACTGCCACTACTAGTTTCTCAGCAAGTTGCCTGGAGGCCCAAGAATTGGCCCTCCAGGACCCATTAGCACTGGTGTCAGCATAAGCTGCTCTGGGGTGTAAAAACGGCACACTCAGCCCACTTCCACCACCACCAGTACGTGAAGATTGGCTCAGTTGGCATCTGAGTCCCCAGCAAAACTTCACCATGGCCTCAACTAATAACTGTACCCCAAGCCACTGAGGAAATCAGAGATACCACTGACTTGGTGTACTGCCAAAGAAATCATAGAAAGATCAAAATACTGCAGGTACCCAAAACCAAAGCCAAAGTGTTTCACTTAAACAAAAACATATATACGTTTTCAGGGAAAAAATTCTCCCCTACAAAAGCAATTTCAAAACGTTGAAAGAAGTGACTGCAACACTAGATGCATAGATATCAATAGAAGGAAACAGAAAGCATGAAAAAGCAAGGCAATATGACACCACCAAAGGACCATAACAATTGTCCAGCAACAGATCCCAATCAAACAGAACTCCTTGAAATGCCAAACAATGAATTCAAAATATTAATTTTAAAGAAACTCAGTAAGATTCAAGAGAAATCTGAAAGCCCATACAAAGAAATCAGAAAGTCAATTCATGACATGAATGAGAAATTTACCAAGGAGATTGATAGCTTAAAAACGAAAAAAAAAAAAAACAGAAATTCTGAAACTAAAAAATTCACTGAAGGAAATACAAAATACATTAGAAAACTCCAATAATAGACCAGACCAAGCAAAAAAAAAAAAAAAAAAGAATTTGAGATTGTTCTTTTGAAATAATCCAGTCAGACAAAAAGAAGGAAAAAAGAATAAAAAACGAATAAACAAAGACTTTAAGATATCTGGGACTACATAAACTTACTGGACTTATGAATTATTGGTATTCCTGAGGGGGAAGACAAATTTAAAAAAACTTTAGAAAACATATTCAAGAAAAAATAATCAATGAAAACTTTTCAAGTCTAGCAAGAGAGTTAGACATCCAGATACAAGTGGCCCAGCAATATCCAGGCAAATACATTGTAAAAAAGGACTTCACCACAGTATATTATATTTAAAATGTCTAAAGTCAAAGTGAAAGGAATAATTTTAAAATTAACAGGAGAAAAGCATAGTCACCTATAAAGGAAGCCCCATCACACTAACTGTAAAATTCACAGTAGAAACTTTGCAGGCCAGAAGAGAATGAGACAGCATTTTCAAGGTACTGAAAGAGAAAACTGTTAGCCAAGAATCTTTATCATTTTTTTAAGACACAGTCTCATTCTGTTGCCCAGGCTAGAGTGCAATGGCATCAGCCTAGCTCACAGCAACCTCAAACTGCTGGGCTCAAGCAATCCTACTGCCTCAGCCTCTCAAGTAGCTGGGACTATAGGCATCGCCATCATGCCCGACTAATTTTTTCTATATATTTTTAGTTGTCCAGCTAATTTCTTTCTATTTTTTTTTTAGTAGAGACGGGGTCTCACTCTTGCTCAGGCTGGTCTCAAACTCCTGAGTTCAAACGATCCGTCCACCTCAGCCTCCCAGAGTGCTAGTAGCCAAGAATCTTATATCCTGCCAGAATAAGCTTCATAAATGAAAGAAAATAAAGACTTTCCCAGACAAGCAAATGCTGAGGGAATTCATCACTGTGACATCAGCACTACAGGAAAATCTCAAAGGTGTCTCAAACATAGAAATGAAAGGTTGATACCCACCATCACAAAAACAGGTGAAAATATAAAACTCATAGGTCTTATAAAAATAATCACACAAAGGAGGGAGAGAAAGGAATCAAATGGCAACATGGCAGAATTTCATCAAAACAAAGACAGAGAAAAAGAAAGAAACAAAGAACTTACAAAATAGCTAGAAAACAATCAACAATATGATAGGAATAAAGCCTCACATGTCAATATTAAATTTGAATGTAAATCAGTTAAATGCTCCACTTAAAAATATATAGATTAGCA
Source organism: Lemur catta (assembly GCF_020740605.2). NCBI lineage: Eukaryota > Metazoa > Chordata > Mammalia > Primates > Lemuridae > Lemur > Lemur catta. The sequence continues at coordinate 44,369,195 of NC_059155.1, forward strand.
GAATGTATGAAAAAAAAATCATGATCCTGCTGGGCAAGGTGGCTCATGCCTGTAATCCTAGCATTCTGGAAGGCCAATGCAGGAGGATCGCTTGAGGTCAGAAGTTTGAGACCAGCCTCAGCAAGACCCTATCTCTACTAAAAAAAAAAAAAAAAATAGAAAAAAATTAGCTGGGCAACTAAAAATAGAAAAAAATTAGCTGGGTGTGGTGGCACATGCCTTTAGTCCCAGCTACTTGGGAGGCTGAAGCAGGAGGATCACTTGAGTCTAGGAGTTTGAGGTTGCTGTGAGCTAGGCTGATGCCATGGCACTCTAGCCCAGTAATAGAGTGAGATTCTGTCTGAAAAAAATAAAATCATGATCCAACTGTATGCTGCTTACTCATAGAGACACATAGGCTGAATGCACAGGGATGGGAAAATATATTCCACTCAAAAACAGAAACCATAAGCAAGCAAGAGTAGCTATATTTATATCAGATAAAAAAGATTTTAAATAAAAAAACAGTAAAAAGAAAATACAAAGGTCATTATATGATGATAAAATGATCAATTTTAGCAAGAGGATATAACAATCTTAGATATATATGCATCTAACATCAGAGCACCCAGATTTATAAAGCAAATATTACTAGACTTAAAGAAAGAGATAGACAGTAATACAATAATAGTGGGGTACCTCAACACCCCACTCACAGCATTAGACAGATCATTGAGACAGAAAATCAATAAAGAAACATTGGATTTAAATTAGACTTTAGACCAAATGGACTTAAGAGACATATACAGAACATTTTAACCAACAGCTAGAGAATATACATTATTTTCATTACCATATGGAACATTCTCCAAGACAGACCACAAGTTAAGCCACAAAATAAGTCTTAAGAAATTTAAACAAATTAAAATTCTATCAAGTATCTTCTCAGGTCACAGTGGAATAAAGCTAGAAATCAATACAAAGAGGAACTTCAGAAATTATGCAAATACATGGAAATTAAACAACATGCTCCTGAACAATCACTGGGTCAAAGAAGAAATAAAAATGTAAATTTAAAAGTTATTTGAAACAAACGAAAATGAAAACCCAACATGCCAAAATCTGTGGGACAAAGCAAAGGTGCTAAGAGAGAAGTTTATAGCATTGAATGCCTACATCAAAAAGGAGAAAGATCACAAATTAACAACACAACATTGTACCTCAAGGAACCAGAAAAACAAAAACAAACCAAGCCCAAAGTTAGCAGAAGAAAGAAAATAACAAAATCAGAATAGAACTAAATAAAATAAAGAACAAAAAGACAATATGAAAGATCAATGTAACAAAAAGTTGGTTCTTCAGAAAGATAAACAAAATGGACAAACCACTAGCTAGACCAACCAAGAAAAGAAGAGAGAAGATCCAAATAATCAGAACCAGAAATGAAAAAGGAGACATTATAACATACCACAGAAATACAAAAGTTCATCAGAGACTATTATAAACAACTATATACTCACAAACCAGAAAACCGAGAGGAAGTGGATAAATTCCTGAAAACTTACAACCTCCTGAGATTAAACCAGGAAGAAATAGAAGTCCTGAACAGACCAATAATGAGTAGTGAGATTGAATTAGTAATAAAAAATGTCCCAATGAAAAAAGCCTAGGACCAGATGGATTCACAGGCGAATTTCATTAAATATACAAAGGATAACTAATACCAGTCCTCCTGAAACTGTTCCAAAAGATCAAGGAGGAAGGAATTCTCCATAATTTATTGTACAAGGCCTGTGTCACCCAGATACCAAAACCAGACAAGGATGCAACAAAAACAAAAAAGAAAACTACAGACCAATACCCATGATGAACATAGATGCAAAAATCCTCAAGAAAATACAAGCAAATTGAATCCAACAGCACATCAAAAAGATAATACACCATGATCAAGTCTATTTTATTCCAGGGATGCAAAGATGTTTCAACATATGTGAATCAATAAATATAATACAGTACATAGACAGAAGGAAGGGCAAAAAACATGTGATTATCTCAATAGACTCAGAAAAAGTATTTGATAAAATTCAGCATCCCTTCATGATAAAAATCCTCAACAAACTAGGCATAAAAGTAATATACCTCAAAATAATAAAGGCCATATATGACAAACTCCAGCTAACATCATACTTAACAGGGAAAAGTTGAAAGCATTCCCCCTAAAAACGGGAATAAGACAAGGATGACTACTTTCACCACTTTTATTTAATGTAATACTGGAAGTCCTCATCAGGGCAATCAGGCAAGAGAAAAAAAATCAAAGGCATACAAATTGGAAAAGAGGAAGTCAAACTATCCCTGTTCACTGATGATATGATTTTATATCTAGAAAATTCAGAAGATTCCACCAAAAACCTCTAGATTTGATAAATGAATTCAGTAAAGTTTCAGGATACAAAATCAATGTATAGAAATAATTAGCATTCCTATATACCAATAATGATCTGAGAATCAAATCAAGAAGGGAATCTCATTTGTAATAGCTACCAAAAAACAAATACCTAGGAATATATTTAATCAAGGAAGTTAAAGATCTCTACAAGGAAACTATTTAATACATAACACTGATGAAATAAATTGTAGATGACAGAAACAAATGGAAAAACATCCCATGCTCGTAGAGCGGTAGAATTAATATCATTGAAATGATCATACTACCTAAAGCATTCTACAGGTTCGATGCAATCCCTATCAAAATACCAATGTCATTTTTCGCAGAATTAGAAAAACAACTCTAAAATTCATATGAAACCACAAAAGAGCGTGAATAGCCAAAGCAATCTTGACTAAAAAGAACAATACTTGGAAGCATCCCATTGCCTGATTTCAAATTATATTAATACTACAAGGCTATATAACCAAAACAGCATGGTACTGGTATAAAAATAGGCAAATAGATCAATGGAACAGAATAGAGGACCCCAAAATATAGCCACGTACCTACAGCCGAATAATCTTTGACAAAGTCAACAAGAACGTGCACTGGGGCAAGGACACCCTTTTCAATAAATGGTGCTGGGAAAATTGGATTGCCATATTCAGAAGAATGAAACTGGACTCCTATCTCTCACCATATACAAAAATCAACTCAAGATGGATTAAAGACTGGAATGTAAGACCTGATACTATAAAAAATACTAGAAGGAAACCTAGAGAAAATTCTTCTAGACATTAGTCTAGTCCAGCAGTCCCCAACGTTTCTGGCACCAGGGACCAGTTTCATGGAAGACAATTTTTCCATGGATTGATGGGGGGAGGCAGAGATCAGGTGGTGATGTGAGCTATGGGAAGTGGCTGTGAATACAGATGAAGCTTCAAAGCTTTGCTCACTTTCCCACCACTCACCTCCTGCTGTGCAGTCTGGTTCCTAAGTTTCATGGAAGACAATTTTTCCATGGACCATGAGTGTGGGGCAAACTCAGGTGGCAGTGTGGCCCATTCCTAGGGGTTTGGGACTGCAGGTCTAGGGAAAGAATTTATGACTAAGACCTCAAAAGCAAGGGCAACAAAAACAAAAATAGACAAATGGGACTTAATTATACTATAAAGATTATGCACAGCAAAATAAGTAATCAATAGAGTAAATAGGCAACCTATAGAATGGGAGAAAATACTTGCAAACTATATATCCAGCAGGGGACTAATATCCAGAATCTACAAGGAACTCAAACAACAACCACAATAAAAACCAAATAACCCCATTAAAAAGTGATCTAAGGAAATGCATAGATATTTTTCAAAAGAAGCCAAACAAATGGCCAACAAACGTACGGAAAAATGCTCAATATCACTAATCATCAGAGAAATGCAAATCAAAACTACAATGAGATGTTATCTTACACCAATCAGGATGGCTATTATTAAAAAAAAAAACAGAAAATAACAGATGTTGGTGAGGATGTGGAAAAAAGGGAACTCTTATACACTGTTGGTGGGAATGTAAATTAGTGCAACCTCCATGGAAGACAATATGGAGAATTCTCGGAGAATTCTCAAATAATTAAAAATAAAACAACCATATGATCCAGCAATTCCACTACTGGGTATCTACTCAAAGGAAAAGAAATTAATATATAAAAAATATACCTGCACTCATATGTTTATCACTGCATTATTCACAATAGCAAAGATATGGAACCAAACTAAGTGTCCATCAATGGAGGATTAGATAAAGAAAATGTGGTATATATACACAATGGAATACTATTCAGCCATAAAAAAGAAGGAAATCATGTCTTTTGCAGCAACATGGATGGAACTGGAAACCATTATCTTAAGTGAAACAAGTCAGACACAGAAAGACAAATACTGCATGTTCTCATAAGTGGGAACTAAATGTGTAAACATGGAAGCAGAGTGAGGAATGATGGACAATGGAGACTCAGAGGGATGAGAGATGGAGGGGTGGATGACGAGAGGTTGCTTGCTGGGTAGAGTATATGTTTCTCCAGTGATGGAGGCACTGAAGGCCCTGACTTCACCAAAATGCAATCTATCAATGTAGCAAAATTGTTCTTGTACCCCATGAATATATACAAATAAAAAATAAATTTAAAAAGAGAGGGGCGGGTGCAGTGGCTCACGCCTGTAATCCTAGCACTCTGGGAGGCCGAGGCGGGTAGATTGTTTGAGCTCAGGAGTTCGAGACCAGCCTGAGCAAGAGCGAGACCCCTGCCTCTATTTAAAAAAAAAATAAATTGAAAAAAAAAGAGAGAATAACCAAGAAGGCCTCTCTGAGGAAGCAACATGGAAATGGGGACCTAAAGAATAAACCTGTCATGCAAAAACCCCAGAAAAGAGTGTTCTAGGAATTTTCTAGGACAAAGGCTCCAAGATGAAAAATAGGTTGAGAAAATGACAGAAGGCCAGAGTGGCTAGAATGTAGGGAATGACAGGAAGACAAGGCTGAAGAGAGTGGGTAGATCATGAGGTTTTAACAAACCATAGAGGTTTTGTCTTTATCCTCACAACAACAGGAATCTTTAGAGGGCTTTAAGGTGGAGGGAGGAGTTCATTTTATTTGTATTTCAAATAGGCCACAGTACAGTAGCACCAGGGTGGAAAATGGTTTGGAGAAAGGCAAGGGTGGAAACGGGGATCTCAGGAAGTTATTGCAGTTTTACAAGTGACAGATTATGTTTGGATCATGGTAGTAATAGTAGAAGTAGAAATAAGGTACAAAGATAAATTTAAGAAGTAAAACTGCCAGTGCTTAATGACGGATGGATATTTGTGAGTATATGTTGTGCCTAGAAAAATATTTCAGAAAATAACCACCAAAATCTTAACAGGAATTATCTCGGGGGGAGGGGATTAGTAATAGATTTTATTTTCTTTCTTATGATTGTTTTTCAAAATTTCTGCAAAAAAATGCACTACTTTTGTAATTAAAAAGCAAAAAGAAAAGAAAAAGAAAGCCAAAGAGAAGTGAATCAGTATGTATAAGGGATCTTCCATGAGATTAACAGCCAATTTCTCATCAGAGATCATAGAGGCCAGAAGGCAGCAAGAGTACACATTTAAAGTGCTGAAGGAAAAAAAAAAAAACCTTATCAACAAAGAGCTCTATATCCAGCAAAACTATCCTTCAAAAATCAAAAAAGTATTTTCAGTTTCCAGTACAGCATGTAAAGAGTTTTTGTTAGTCTTACTTCAAGGATCCTTACAAGGTTCTCATAGTGAAAATTGGAGAAAAATCACTTGTGTTTCCTGTATAGGAAGGAGAAATTAGCTATTTTGAAATATGCCCACAGCATGTTCTTCATAATAAGCCCTGCCTTAAAAAGAAACTATTTTACCAAAATCTAACCTACTGGGACTTTATAAGAGCTTAACTGGCCTGGGGTGAGAGAAATACCCAACACCATACTCCTCTGGCCTTTCTAACCCACCCTAATAGCCTCATTTTCACTTAATTACCCTTTGAAAGGCCCTGTTGCAAATATAGTCATATACTGAGGTACTGGGAGTTAAGATTTCAACAAATAAATGTTGAAGGAACACAATTCATCCCATAACAAGACAGACAGTAAACCAATAGCAAAGTGGCAGAATAAAGTTCTTCCTTGTCCGTAATTACTTTAAACATAAATGGATTAGACTCAGCAAAAAAGGAAGAATTGGAAAACTGGATAAAAATACATCATCCAAATATATGCTGTCTACAAGAGACTCATTTTATATTCAAAGACACAAACAGAGTAAACGTGAAAGGATAGAAAAAGATATTCTATGCAAATAGTGACCAAAAGAGAGATGAGATGGTTAAACTAATATCAGACAAAATAGAATTTAAGCCAAAAATTGTTATGAGAGACAAAGATGGGCATTATGTATTGTTTAAAGACTCAATCCAGCAAACTCTTCGATATAACAATTATTAAGACATCTAAAAACAGAGCTCCAAAATATATGAAGCAAAAAATAACAGAATTGAAGGGGCAAATAGACAGTTCTACAATAATAGCTGGAGACATCAATATTCCACTCTCACAGGATGCAGTGGCTCATGCTTGTAATCCCAGCTACTTGGGAGGCTGAGATGGGAAGATACCTTGAAGCCAGGAGTTCAAGACCAGCCTGGGCAACATAGTGAGACCCCCATTTCTAAAAAAAAAAAACATTCCACTCTCAATACTGGATAGAACAACTAGGCAGAAGATCAAAAGATAATAGAGAACTTGAATAACACTCTAAGCCAACTACACCTAAAAGACATGTATAGAAAACTTCACCAAAAAAAACAGCAGCACACACATTATTCTCACATACACATAGAATATTCTCCAGGATAGACCATACGATAGGCCACTAAATAAGTAACAATTTTAAAAGATTGAAATAATACAAAGGATCTCTTCCTAATACATGAAATAAAACTAGAAATCAATGATAGCATGAAAACTGGAAAATTCACAAATATGTGGAAAAAACACATTCTTAAACAGTCAAAAGGTCAGAGGTGAAATTACAAGTGAAATTTTAAAATAGTTTGAAACAAATGAAAACAAAAACACAACATACCAGAACCTATAGGATGCTGTGAAACACTGATAAAAGGGGAATTTATACCTATAAACGCTTATATTAAAAAAGGAAGATTCCAAATCTTAAAGAATTAGGAAATAAGAGCAAACTAAACCCAAAGCTAACAGAAGGAAGGAAATAGTAAAGACTACAGTAAAAATAAATAATATAGAGAATGGAAAAACAATAAAGAAAATCAAAGAAACCAAAAGCTCCTCCTTGGAAAATATCAACAAGATTGATAAACCTTTAGCTAGACTGACCAAGAAAAAAAGAATCAAATTATTACAATTGCCTATGAAAGTGGGGACATTAATTACAACCTCTCAAAAATAAAAAGTATAGGGTTGGGCATGGTGGCTCACACCTGTTGTCCCAACTACTTGGGAGGTGGATGCAGGAGCACTGCTTGAACCAAGGAGTTGGAAGCTGCAGTGAGCTATGATCATGCCACTGCACTCCCAACTGGGTAACAGAGCAAGACCCTGTCTCAAGAATAAAATAAAATAAAATAAAATGTATAACATAATACTATAAATAACTATACACCAATACATGAGATAACCTAGGTGAAATGGATAAATTCCTGGAAATATACAAACTACCAAAACTGTCTCAGTAGGAGATAGAAAATATTAATAGACCTATAACAAGTAACGATATTGAATCAACCTCCCAACAAAGATGGTACCACTGTTGAATTGTGCCAAACATTTTATTTCTTTACAGCCTTTTGGCTATGATCAAGTGTAGTTTACCAAACATTTAAAGAGGAATTCACACCAATACTTCTCAAACTCTTCCAAAAATAAAAGAGAAGAGAATACTTCCTAACTCATTCTATGAGGTCAGAATTACCCTTAACCAAAGTCAGATAAAGACATCACATGAAAAGAGAACTATCAACATCCTTTAATATACAGATTAAAAAATCCTCAACAAAGTACTAGCAAACTGAATCCAAAGCATATTAAGAGGATTATACATTATGAGAAAGTGAAATTTATTCGAGTAATTCAAGGATGGTTCAACACATGAAAATGAATCAACGCAATACACTACATTAATAAAATTGAAGGAAACACACACACATGATTATCTCAATTTATGCAGAGAAAGCATTTGACATAGTCCAACTTCATTTTGTGATAAAACATTCAACAAACTAGGAATAAAAGGAAACTTCCTCAACATGATAAAGGACACTTATTGAAAAAATACAGCTAATGCTACACTAAATAGACTAAAAGCTTTCCACCTATGATTAGGAAAGAAATAGATGCCTGTTTTTACCACTTTTATTAAACATTGTACTGGAAGTTCTAAGCAGATCAATCAGGAAAGGAAAAAAATAAAAGGTAGCTAACTGGAAACGAAGAATTACAATTATCTTTATTGACAGAGTGCTGATTCTATATATAGAAAATGCTAAGAATCCACAATAAAAACTATTGGAACACCCACAGCTGACATTATATTCAATGGTGTAAGACTGAAAGGTTTTCCTCTAAGATCAGGAATAAGAGGATTCCCAATTTTTCCACTTCTATTCAACATACTATTGGAAATTCTGGACAGAGCAATTCGGCAAGAAAAAAAGACACTCAAACTGGAAAGGAAAAGTAAAAATTATCTCTGTTTGCAGATTACATGATCTTATACATAGAAAATTCTAAAAATTATACAAAAAAACTTTTAGAAGTAGTAAACAAATTCAGCAAAGTTTCAGGATACAAATTCAGTATGCAAAAATCAGTTGTGTTTCTAAACACTAACAATGAATATTCTGAAAAGGAAATTAAAGAAACAATTCCATTTAAGATAGTATCAAAAAGAATAAAATACTTATGAATAAACTTAGCCAGGGAGGCAAAAGACTTTTAAACTCAAAACTACAAAACATTCCTTAAAGAAATTAAAGAAGACATAAATAAATGGATTAACTTGGATTGGAAGACAGCATTGTTAAGATGTCAATACTATCCAAAGTGATTTACAGATTCAATAAAACCCCTATCAAAATCCCTTTTTTAAATTTTTTAAATTTATTTATCTTTCTTTCTTTCTTTCTTTCTTTCTTTCTTTCTTTCTTTCTTTCTTTCTTTCTTTCTTTCTTTCTTTTTTCCTTTTCCAAGAAAAGGTTGCTTTCTAATCAAAATCCCAATGACATTTTTTGAAGAAATGGAAAAATTCATCTTAAAATTCATATGAAATCTCAAAGGGCCCCAAATAGCCAAAATAATCTTGTTAGAGAAAATAAAGTTGGAGGACTTATACTTCCTGTTTTTAAAGGTCTCTAAAAAACTACACTAATGAAATGGTGTGGTACTGACATAAAGATAGACATAGAGACCAATGGAATAGAACAGACAGCCTAGAAATAAACCCTCATATATTTCACCAAGCAATATTTTACAAGAGTACCAAGACCATTCAACGTGGAATGGAAAGTCTTTTCAATGGGTGATAATAGGAAAACTGGATATTCACATGCAAAAGAATGAAGTTGGAATCTTCCCACTATCTACAAAAAATAACTTAAAATGTATCAAAGGCCTAAACATAATATCTAAAATTATAAAATACTTAAAAGAAAACATAGGGGGACATAAAGCTTTATGACACTGGATTTGACAATGATTTCTTGGATATGACACCAAAAGCAGAGACAACAGGTCAGCAACATGGTGGATTAGGAAGCCCTAAGCCATCCTTCCTGTAAAGAGACACCAAGCTAACAACAATATATGGACCAGAATACCTTTGTGAGAACTCTAGAGACCAGTTGAGATGTTAGAGCACCCATGCCAACATAAAAACAAGATGGAATTCCAGGGAAATGGATAGAAAAATTCACAGTATTTGGTGCATCTGTCAATGATTCTCCCATTATTTGGTGTAGAGAGGCACAACTAAAAGAAAACCTCCCATGGTGGGGCTCCTTCCTTGCGATGGAAACAAAAGAGTGGACTGTGCATCCAACATTCTGGTTTATCTGCGGGCTGCCTAAGGGAATGGTTTCTGTTTTGCTTGACTCAGAACACTTATAGGACCAGTGGCAGAGTTTGGAAGCTGCTAGAAATAGGCAAGCACTACAGCACATTAAAGCTCAGTTCCACAGGCAGATGTAGGAGGAGTAAGAGATCATAAAAGATTTGAGAAGTCCTAGAACCTCTAGCCAGGGTGATTGGTGAAAGTCTTCCTGTGCATGAAGCCAGTATGTAAAGACTGGGAGAGGTGGTTGTTTATTCAATACCTACATCTCAAAAGATCACACAGCATACAAGGAAACAGGGAAACATGTTGGAATCAAAAGACCAAAATAAAACTCCAGAAACTGACCCTAAAGACATACAAATTTATAAACTGCCTGATAAATATTTTAAAATAATTGTCTTGAAGACACTCAATGAGCTAAAAGAGAAACACATATATACAACTAAACTAAAACAGAAAAAGATGCATGAACAAAATGAAAATATCAATGAAAGAATAGAAATTTAAAAAAAACAACCTAATAAATTTTGGAGCAGAGAAATATAAAAACTGAGCTAAAAAATTCACTAGAGGGATTCAACAGTCGACTTGATTGGGTAGAAGTAAGAGTCAGCAAACTTGAAGAGGTTACTTTAAATCATCAAGTCAGAGGAGCAAAAAGAAAAAAGAATTAAAAAAAGTGAGGAGAGTCAAGAGACTTCTGGGACACTATCAAGGGGACCAATGTGCCTTATGAAAGACTCAGAAAGAGAAGACAGAAAAAGTCAGAGAGCTTAAGCTCTGACTTGGGCAGGGCAAAGGCAATATAACCTAAACATTTGTACCCCTGTCATATTCTGAAATAAAAAAGAGAAAGAAAGAATGGCTAAACACTGCCAAAATCTGAAGAAAGAAATGGACATACAAATTCAAGAACCTCAATGAACTCCAACTAGAATAAACACAAAGAGACTCACATCAAGAAACATTATAATCAAACTGTCAAAAGTCAAAGACAAAGAAGGGGCCAGGCACGGTGACTCACGCCTGTAATCCTAGCACTCCGGGAGGCCAAGGCGGGCGGATCATTTGAGCTCAGGAGTTCGAGATCAGCCTGAGCAAGAGTGAGACCCCGTCTCTACTAAAAATAGAAAGAAATCATATGTACAGCTAAAAATATATACAGAAAAATGAGCTGGGCATGGTGGTGCATGCCTGTAGTCCCAGCTACTGCGGAGGCTGAGGCAGGAGGATTGCTTGAGCCCAGGAGTTTGAGGTTGCTGTGAGCTAGACTGATGCCACGGCACTCTAGCCCACGTAACAGAGCAAGACTCTGTCTCAAAAAAAAAAAAAAAAGAATACTGTATCTGGAAAAGCATCCTTCAAAAATGAAGTAGAAATTAAGATATTCTGTCTTAGTTTGGTTTAATGGCTGTATCAGAATACTATAGACTGAGTAATTTATAAATAAAAGAAGTTTACTTATCTCACAGTTTAGGAGGCTGGGAAGTCTAAGAGTATAGTGACAACATCTGATGAAGGCCTTCTTCCTGCATCATAACATGGTGGAGTGAATCATGTGGTGAAAGGGCAAAAGCATGCATGTCAGCTCAGGTCTCTCTTCCTCTTCTTATAAAGCCACCAGTCCCATCATGGGGGCCTCACCCGGATGACCTTATCTAATCTTAATTACCTCTCAAATACCCCATCTCTAATCAACATATGAATGTTGGTATTAAGTTTCCAACACATGAAATTTGGGAGACACATTTAAACATAGCACAATCCAGATAAGCAAAAGCTAAATGAATTTATTACAATGAGACTTATTCACAAGAAATGGTAAAGGGAGTCCTTCAAGTTGAAACAAAAGGATGCTAAACAGCAACATGAAGCCCTATGAAAATATAAAGTTCTTTGGTAAAAGTAAGTACATGGACAAATATAGCAACCTGTATTATTGTAAATTTGGTACATAGAATTTAAATGGCAAAAAACATTAAAAACTATAAATATATGTTAATGGGTTTATAATGTATAAAATGTAATTTGTGACATCTATAATATAAAGTGGAGGATGAAGCTGTAAAGAAGGAAAGTCTTTGTATGTGATTGATCTTGTTATCAGCTTAAAATAGAATGTTATAACTTTAAGATATTCTATTAATATGTAATTGCAATGGCAACCACAAAGAAAATACTTATAGAATATACAGAAAAGGAAATTAGAAGGGAATCAAAGCATGTCATTACAAAAAGAAAAATGAAACACGAAGGAAGTAAATGAAGAAAGGCAGAAAAAAAAGTGGCAAGACATACAGAAAACAATAAAATGGCAATAGTAAGTCCTTCTCTATCAGTAATTATTTTAAATGTAAATGGATTAAACTCCCCAATCAAAAGATAAGATTGGCTGAATGGATAATTATATGCTGTCTATATACATAGGCTGAGAATGAGAGAATAGAAAAAGATATTACATAAAAATGGTAACCAAAAGAGATCAGCATGGCTGTACTGATATCAGATAGAATAAGCTTTAAGTAAAAAACTGTTATAAGAGACAAATAAAGACATTATATAATGATAAAAGAACCAATTCACCAAGAAGATATAATAATTATACATATTTATGCAACAAACATCAGAGATCCTAAATATATAAAGCAAACTTTGACAAAATTAAAAGGAAAAATAGACAGCAAAACAATAATAATAAGAAATTTTAATACCTCACTTTTAATAATGGACAAACAGACAGAAGATCAATAAGGAAATAGAGAACTTGAACATTACAGACCTGTTGGATCTAACAGACATATAGAACATTCCACCCAATGAGACAGAAAAACAGAATATACACTCTTGGTAAGTGTACTTAGAATATTCTCTAGGACAGACCACATGTTAGGCCACAAAACAAGTCTTAATGAATTCAAAAAGACAAATCATATAAAGTATCTTTTCTAATCACAATGAAATGAAACTAGAAATCAATACCAGAAGGAAAACTGGAAAATCAGCAAATATGTGAAATTTAAACAACACATGCTTAAAATACCAATGAATCACAGAAGAAGTCACAAGGGAAATTAGAAAATACCTTGAGACAAATGAACATGAGAATACAACACACCAAAACTTATGGATGTAAAAAAAGCAGTACTAAGAGGGAAGTTTATAGATGCAAACATGTACATTATAAAAAAGAAGAAAGATCTCAAATCAATAACCTTACTTTACACCTCATGGAACTAGAAAAAGAAAAATAAACTAAATACAAAACTAGCAGAAGGAAGAAGAAGGAAATAATAAAGACTAAACAGAGATAAAGGAAATAGAGAATAGAATAAATCAATAAAACTAGGAGTTGGCTTTTGAAAAGATCAACAATATTGACAAACCTGTAGCTAGATTAACTAAGGAAAAAAGAGAAGACTCAAATAATTAAATTCAGAAATGAAAAATGGAACATTACAACTGATGCCACAGAAATAAAAGGGATAATAAGAAAATACTGTGAACGATTGTATGCTGACAAATTGAATAAACTAAAAGAAATGGATAAATTCCTAGAAATATAAAACCTACCAAGACTGAATCATAAAAAAATAGAAAATCTGAATATATCAACAACTAGTAAGGGGATTAAATCAATAATCAAAAACCTCCAAAGAAAAGCTTAGGACCATATGGCTTCACTGGAGAATTTTACCAAATATTTCAAGGAGAATTAACATCAATTCTCCTTAAACTCTTCCAAAAACTGAAGAGAAGAGAACACTTCCAATCTCATTCTTTAAGTCCAGCATTACTCTGATACCCAAGCCAGACAAAGGCACTACAACAAAAGAAAACTACAGGCTGGGCGTAGTGGCTCACGCCTGTAATCCTAGCACTCTGGGAGGCCGAGGCGGGTGGATCGCTTGAGGTCAGGAGTTCGAGACCAGCCTGAGCAAGAGCGAGACCCCTGTCTCTACTAAACAAAATAGAAAGAAATTATACAGACAGCTAAAAATCTATATAGAAAAAATTAGCTGGGCATGGTGGCGCATGCCTGTAGTCCCAGCTACTTGGGAGGCTGAGGCAGGAGGATCACTTGAGCCCAGGAGTCTGAGGTTGCTATGAGCTAGGCTGATGCCACAGCACTCTAGCCTGGGCAACAGAGTGAGACTCTGTCTCAAAAAAAAAAAGAAAGAAAGAAAGAAAACTACAGATCAATGTCCCTGGTGAATATTGATGCAAAAATTCTCAACAAAACACTAGGAAACCAAATTCAACAGCACATTGAAATGATCATACACCGTGATCAAGTAGGATTTATCTCTGGGATGTGGGGATGGCTCAGCATTTGCAAATCAATCAATGTGATATGCCATATTAACAGAATGAAGGACAAAACCCACAAAATCACCTCAATTCATGCAGAAAAAGCATTTGATAAGATTCAACATCCTTTCATGATAAAAATACACAACAAACTGGGAATAAAAGGAAACCATCTCAACATAATAAAAGCGATATAAGACAAACCCACAGCCAACATCAAACTCTATGGTGAAAGATTGAAAACTTTTTCTCTAAGATCAGGAAAAAGGCAAGGATGCTACTCTCTCAACTTCTATTTCACATAGTATTGGAAGTCCTAGCTAGGGCTATTAGGCAAGAAAAAGAAAAAAAGACATCCAAATAGAAAAGGAAGAAGTATAATAAAATAATCTCTGTTTGCAGATGGGATGATTGTATATGTAGAAAACCCTAGACTACATACATACATACACACACACACATTCAGTAAAGTTGCAGGATATGAAATCAACATACAAAAATCTGTTACATTTCTATACACTAACTACAAACTATCCAAAAAGGAAATTAAGAAAAAAAATCCTTTACAATTGCATCAAAGAGAAAAAAATACTTAGGAATACTTAGGAAATACTTAACCAAGGATGCAAAAGACTTGTACACTAAAAACTATAAAATACTGATGAAAGAAAGTAAAACAGACACAAATAAGTGAAAAGACATCCCTTGCTTACAGATTGCAAGACTTAACATCAAGATGTCCATACTATTCAAAGCAATCTACAGATTCAATGCAACCCCTATAAAAATCTGAATGGCAATTTTTTACATAAATAAAAAAGAATCCTAACATTTATATGGAACCACAAAAGACCCAGAATAGTCAAGTGAATTGAACAAGAAGAACAAAGCCGGAGGCATCACACTTCTTGATTTTAAGATATATTGCAAAATACAGTAATCAAAATAGTATAATACTGGTAAAAAAAAAAAAATCCAGACACATAGACCAATGAAACAGAATACATAGCCCAGAAATAAACTCATGTATACACAGTCAACTGATATTCAACAAGGGTATCAAGAATACACAATGGGAAATGATAGTCTTTTCAATAATGATGCTGGAAAAACTAGATATCCACACACAATGAATAAAATCGGACCCTTATACCATACACAAAAAATAACTAAAAATGAATTAAAGACTTAAACATAAGACCTGAAACTGTAAAATTCTTAGAAGGAAACATAAGAGAAAAGTTTTTTGACATTGGTCTTAGGAATGATGTCTTAGATCACAGACAACAAATGTAGAGGCAACAAAAGCAAAAACAGACAGGTGTTCCTATCTATAAAAAGCCTTTGCACAGCAAAGGAAACAATTAACAAAATGAAAAGGTAACCTATGAAATGGGAGAACCACTTATCACCATGAGGATGGCACCAAGCCATTCATTAGCGATCTGCCCCAAGACCTGAACATCTCCCATTAAGCCCCACCTCCAACCTTGGGGATCAAATTTCAACATGAGGTTTGGGGAGGCAAATATCCAAATTATAGCAGGTGGGCTTATAAAAATAAGAAAACCTGCCTAAAAGTTTTTTAAAAGGTAGAAACCTTGTAACCATATAAGCCCATAACCCATAACCTTTATGCTATAGTTGTTATACGTATTACATCTACATATATTACAAAACAGGCACCATAGAGTTATAGAGTTTGCTTTGGATTATAAAGACATTAAAAAGATAAAAAGCAAAATTATTGTGTTTTTCTTTTCTCCAGATATTTACCATTTCTAACATGCTTTATGACTTTCTGAGGATCTGAATTTCTATCTGCTATTAATTTCCCTTCACCTGAAAAGAAGTTTTTTTAGCGTTTTCTGTAATACAGGTTTGCTGTTAGCAAATTCTTATAGTATTCTTTTATCTGAAAATGCTTTTCTTTCATCCTAATTTTTGAGCAACAGATTTATTGCTTATAGAAATCTTGGGTGATGATATTTTTTTCTATGTATTAAAACAATTGTTCCATTATATTCTGGCTGCCACTGTTTCTGATGAGAAATTAGTGACTATGAGCATCATTGTTCCCCTGTATAAATGTGTTTTCTTCCTCTGGCTGTCTTCACATATTTTTCTCTTTGTTTTTGGATTTCAGCACTTGGGCCCTGATGTGACTAGGTGTTGGGGGAGTACTATACACACACACACACACACACACACACACACACACACACACACACACATATACACACACATAATCTTTTCTTAGGGTTTGTTGCATCTGTTGGATCTGTTACTTCATGTCTTTCACCAAATTTGGGGAAATTTGGGCCATTACTTCCTCAAATATTTTTTCCTGCCTCTTTCCCTACCTTCCTTGCCTTTTCTTCTGGGGCTCACAAATACTGGTATGTTAGAGTGTTTACTACTGCCCCATAGGTTCTGAGAATCTGCTCATTTTCCTTCAGTTTTTTCTTCTGATTCTTCAAATTGGATAACTTTCATTGGTCTGTCTTTATTTTCTGCTATTTCCAATTTGGTTTTAAGGATATCCATTAATTTTTAAAAATAATTTTAGTTATTGTACTTTTCAGCTGTGGAATTTTATTTTAATCCAGTTTTTTCTTATACTTTCTACTTCTCTGCTTCTCATTCATGAGTCATATTTTTTCACTAAGTCCTTGGACATATTTATAATAGCCCCTTTAAAGTTGTTGTCTAATTATGTCAATATTTGGCTAATCTCAGCATCTGTTTCTTTTTTTTTTTTTTTTTTTTTTTGAGACAGAGTCTCACTCTGTTGCCCAGGCTAGAGTGCTGTGGCATCAGCCTAGCTTACAGCAACCTCAAACTCCTGGGCTCAAGCGATCCTTCTGCCTCAGCCTACCAAGTAGCTGGGACTACAGGCATGCACCACCATGCCCGGCTAATTTTTTCTATATATATATTTTTAGCTGTCCATATAGTTTCTTTCTATTTTTAGTAGAGACGAGGTCTCGCTCTTGCTCAGGCTGGTCTCGAACTCCTGAGCTCAAACAATCCGCCCGCCTCGGCCTCCCAAGTGCTAGGATTACAGGCTTGAGCCACCGCGCCCGGCCTCAGCATCTGTTTCTATTGTCTTTTTCCTTGATTATTTGTCACATTTTTTGTTTCTTTGCATATCTAATGATTATTTTTTTAATACTGAGCATCATGAGTGACATAGAAACTCTGAACTGTGTTATGCTTCTCTGAAGAGTGATTTTTTATTCCATTAGACAGTTAACTTGGCCCTAGAAACTTGACCCCAGCCTTTGTCTGTCTTTTTTTTTTTTTTTTTAGACAGACTCTGGCTCAGTTGTCCCAAGTAGAGTGCAGTGGCATCATTATAACTCACTGCAATCTCAAATTCCTGGGCTCACGTGATCCTCCTGCCTCAGCCTCCCAAGTAGCTGGGACTACCAGCACACACAACTATGCCCAGCTAATTTTTCTACTTTTAATAGAGATGGGGTCTCGCTCTTTCTCAGGCTGTTCTCAAACTCCTGGGCTCAAGCACTCTTCCCACCTCAGCCCCCCAGAATGCTAGGATTACAGACATGAGCCACCACACCTGGCCTCTCTTAAAAATTACTTTTAATTGACACAATAATTGTAAATATTTATGGAGTGAAGTCTGATATTTCCATTCATGTATGTATTGCATAATGATTAAATTAGGGTAATAAGCATATCCATCACCTCAAACATTTATCATTTCTTTGGGTTAGGAGCATTGAAAATCCCTCTTATAGCTGTTTGAAAATATACAATAAACTGTAGTCACTCTGCAGTGCTATAGAACACTAGAATTTACTCCTCTCTAGCTGTAATTTTGTATCTATCAACCAACTTCTTTCTATCCCCCATCCTCTCTACCCTTTCCAGTCTCCAGTAATCACTATTCTATTTCTATAAGAACAACTTTTTTAGCTTCCACATATGAGTGAGAGGAAGTGGTATTTATCTTTCTGTGCCTGGCTTATGTCACTTAACATAACATCCTCCAGGCTCATCCCTGCTGCTGTGAATGACAGGATTTCATTCTTTTTCATAGCTGAGTAGTATTTTACTGTGTGTGTGTGTGTATATATATATATATATATATATATATATATCACATTTTAAAACCCATTCTTTCACTGATGGTCAGTTAGATTAATTTCATATCTTTGCTATTAATATTATGAATTGTGCTGCAGTAAACAAGGGAGTGAAGATATCTCTTTGACATACTGATTTCCTTTCCTTTGTTTTTTTCCCTGAATGTAGTCTATATTTTATTTAAACATATTGTACAAATTTTGATTTCTTAGTTTTCATAACTGTACTATGGTTATGTGAGTTTTTTAAATTTCAGAATATTACAGCAGTACAAACTCTTTGGTCACATAAATTGCCTTTTCACTGCCCAAGTCAAAGCTACAAGCATGCCCATCACCCAGACAGCACACACCTCACCCATTAAGTGTGAATTTACCCATTCACTCATCCCTCCTCCCACTTGCCTGATCCCTGATGAATGTTACTTCTGTATGTGCACATAAGTGTTGATCAATTAGTACCAAATTAATGGTGAGTACATGTGGTATTTATTTTTCCATTCTTGTGATACTTCATTTAGAAGAATGGACTCCAGTTCTATCCAGGTTAATACAAGAGGTATTAGTTCACCATTTTTTTAATTGCTGAGTAGTACTCCATGGTATACATATACCACATTTTTCTTTCTTGTTTTGTTTTTTTAATTTTTTTTTATTTCAGCATATTACTGGGGTACAAATGTTTAGGTTACGTATATTGCCCTTGTCCCACCCAAGTCAGAGCATAAAGCATGTCCATCCCCCAGCTGGTGCACACTGCACCCATTAGGTGTGTATATACCCTCCCCCCTCCCCCCTCCCATCTGCCTGACACTCTGCATGTTATTACTATATGTGCACTTAAGTGTTGATCAGTTAATACCAGTTTGATGGTGAGTACATGTGGTGCTTGTTTTTCCATTCTTGGGATACTTCACTTAGTAGAATGGATTCCAGCTCTACCCAGGATAATACAAGAGGTGCTATATCACCGTTGTCTTTTGTGGCTGAGTAGAACTCCATGGTATACATATACTACATTTTATTAATCCACTCATGTATTGATGGGCACTTAGGTTGTTTCCATCTTTGCAATTGTGAATTGTGGTGCTATAAACATTCGAGTGAAGATATCTTTTTTATAGAATATCTTTTTTTCCTTTGGGTAAATACCTGTAAACTAAAATAAAATTTTAAGGCTCAGGCCAGGCGTGGTGGCTCACGCCTGTAATCCTAGCACTCTGGGAGGCCGAGGCGGGCAGATCGTTTGAGCTCAGGAGTTCGAGACCAGCCTGAGCAAGAGCGAGACCCCGTCTCTACTAAAAAAATAGACAGAAATTAGCCGGACAACTAAAAATATTTAGAAAAAATCAGCCGAGCATGGTGGCTCATGCCTATAGTCCCAGCTACTTGGGAGGCTGAGGCAGGAGGATCACTTGAGACCAGGAGTTTGAGGTTGCTGTGAGCTAGGCTGATGCCACAGCACTCTAGCCCAGGCAACAGAGTGAGACTCTGTCTCAAAAAAAAAAAAAAACAGTAATGAGGAGCACCCTCCTTTGATGTCAATAGAGGCTAAGTGGGAACCTGGACTTCTAATTTCAACTGGCAAAAATGAGGCAGTGCCTCTGCTTCTCTTATGGAGCAGTGTCAGTGAAAGCCAGGTAAAACAGAAAGTTTAAGTAGGATACAGAATCTCCATAACATAATATTAAAATCTCCATTTTTTAATTTAAAAAAATCACTCTTCAATAATTGGTGCTGGAAAAACTTGATATCCATGTGTGAAAGAATGAAGTTGGGCCCTTGCTTTACAACTTATGCAAAAATTAACCCAGGATCCTGCTTTCAATTTTTTTTTTATCTTTACCCAGAAGTGGGATGGCTGGATTATATGGTAATTCTATTTTTAATTGTTTGAGGAACCTCCATGTTGTTTTCCATAGAAGCATCACAATTTTATATTCCCACCAACAGGGTTACAATTCCTCTACCTCCTCACCATTTTCTTTTTCTTTTTTATGTAGTAGTCATCCTATTGGGTGTGATTTGCATTTTGTAATGATTAGTGATGTTGAGCATCTTTCCAGGTGCCTATTGGCCATTTGTATATCAATTTAAAAACTTTTGCAAATCAAAGGAAGCAATCAAGAGAATGAAAAGGCAACTTACAGAATGGTAGAAAATACCTGCAAATCACATGTTTGATATGGGGTTCACATACAGAACATATAAAGAGCTCCCACAACTCAACAACAGAAAAAAACAAATAACCAGATTTTAAAATGGGCAAAGGACTTGAATAGACATTTTTCCAAAGAAGATATACAAATCTTAAATAAGCATGTATGTAACCTTGTGCACTGTTCATGGAAATGTAAAATGGTGCAGTTGCTATGGAATATAGTATGGAGATTCCTCAAAAAATTAAAAATAGAATTCCATATGATCCAGCAATTCCACTTCTGGGCACGTAAACCAAAACAACTGAAAGCAGGATCTCAAAGACATATTTGCACACCCATGTTCATTGCAGCATTATTCACAATAGTCAAGTGGCGGAAGTAACCCAAATATCCATTGATGGATGAATGGATAAATAAAATGTGGCATAGATACACAATGGAATATTATTCAGCCTTAAAAATGAAGGAAATCTTGTCATAGGCTGCAACATGGATGAACCTTAAGAACATTATGCTGAGTGAATAAGCCAGTCACAAATGTACAAATACTGTATGATTCCACTCATATAAAGTAGTCAAAATCATAGAAACAGAAAGTAGAAAGGTGATTGCCAAGAGCTGGAGAGACAGAGAGAATTAGTGTTAAATGGGTACAGAGTTTCATCTTTGCAAGATGAAAAAGTTACAGAGATCTATTGCACAACAATATGAATATACTTAACATTACTGAACTATGCACTTAAAAATGGTTAAGATGGTAAATTTAATGTTACGTATTTTTACCACTATTTTTAAAGTGTATAAGGTACTCTCACAATACAAAGAACTCAAGAAAAATATTGGACAAGTGATTTGAACTGACACTTTCCAAGGAAGATAAATGAGTGGTAAATAAGCACATGGAAAGATATTCAACATAGTTATTAAGGAATTGCAAATGTAAACTACAATGAGATACCAATACACATATATAAGAACGGTAAAAAGACTGGCTAATTCCAAATGTTGGCAAGAATGTAGAAAAACTGGAACTCCCATAGTCTGTTGTGTACATACAATGGTACACTGTGCAGAAAGTTAACATAGCAGGTCTACCCTTGGAAAGGTCTGTTTTTAAGGTTGGCCCTTGCCTGGCATCTGGGAACTTGGCTGGAAAACAGTTCTCTATACCAATTTAAAACTTCTCCTGATAAGCACCACATGTACTCACCAGCAAATTGGTTTCCCTGATCATCACCTAAGTGCACATTTGGGAATAACACCAATTGGGTATCGGACTGAGATGGGGGGTGGGGAGAGGGGATGAGTGCATTGCGCACCGTCTGGGGAATGGACACGCTTAAAGATCTGACTGGGGGGGGGATGGGCGGGACATGGGCAGCATATGTGGCCTGAACTTTTGTACCCCCATGATGATAAGCTGAAATAAAAAATAAATAAATAAATAAAATAAAATGAGGCTGGGCGCGGTGGCTCAGGCCTATAATCCTAGCACTCTGGGAGGCCGAGGTGGGTGGACTGTTTGATCTCAGGAGTTCGAGACCAGCCTGAGCAAGAGCGAGACCCCGTCGAGCGAGACCCCGTCTCTACTAACAATAGAAAGAAATTATATGGACAGCTAAAAATATATATATAGAGAAAAATTAGCCGGGCATGACAGCACATGCCTGTAGTCCCAGCTACTGGGGAGGCTGAGGCAGGAGGATTGCTTGAGCCCAGGAGTTTGAGGTTGCTGTGAGCTAGGTGATGCCATGGCACTCTAGCCCAGGCAACAGAGTGAGACTCTGTCTCAAAAAAAAAAAAAAATTAATTAATTAATTAATTAATTAAAATAAAAAAAAAACTTCTCCTGATAAAAGAGGCTCACTATGCCTAGGCTGTTTGTACAAATGATAAGATAGGGTTTATGTTGAAAACCTGCTTTCCTTCTGGGAGTCTGGAATTTTGGTACGTGCTAGGCAGAGGGTGTCTACATGACTAGCCCCCAGCAAAACTCTTGGGCACTGACTCTCCAGTGGGCTTCTCTAGGCAGAAATATTACACACATGTTGCTGCATTTTGTTGCTAGACGAAGAAGGCATCATGTGACTGCTCATGTGAGTGAGAGAGTATAGGGAAGCCTACACAGAGATTCCTCCAGACTCGACCTGTATCTTTCCCCCTTATGATCATGAGTGTCTTGTGCATTCTTCTAGCGAATCTCCAAATATGGGAGTTCTTGGGGACTCACTTTGATAAACAATTTAGGAGTTACTTTTTTTTTTTTTTTTGAGACGGAGTCTCACTTTGTTGCCCGGGCTAGAGTGAGTGCCGTGGCGTCAGCCTAGCTCACAGCAACCTCAAACTCCTGGGCTCTAGCGATCCTACTGCCTCAGCCTCCCGAGTAGCTGGGACTACAGGCATGCGCCACCATGCCCGGCTAATTTTTTCTATATATATATTTTTAGTTGTCCAGATAATTTATTTCTATTTTTAGTAGAGACGGGGTCTCGCTCAGGCTGGTCTCGAACTCCTGACCTCAAGCGATCCACCCGCCTTGGCCTCCCAGAGTGCTAGGATTACAGGCGTGAGCCACCGCGCCTGGCCAGGAGTTACTTTTTTTTTTTTTTGAGACAATCTCACTCTGTTGCCCAGACTGGAGTGCAGTGGTGTCATCTTAGCTCACGGCAACCTCAAACTCTTGGGCTTAAGCAATCTGCCTGCCTCAGCCTCCCAGATAGCTAGGACTAAAGGCATGAGCCACCAAGCCTGAATAATTTTTCTTTTTATATATATATATATAGAGAGAGAGAGAGAGGGTTTCATTATGTTGCTCAGGCTGGTCTCAAACTCCTGGCCTCTCAAAGTGTTAGGATTACAGGCATAAGCCACCATGCCTGGCCCTGGTAGTTACTTTTAAGAACAGCATATACCCTACCATATGATCCAATCATTTCACTACTAGATATTTACCAAAGAAAAATGAAAGCATGTGTCCAAAAACTTGTACACAAATGTTATAGCAACATTTTTAATAGCCCAAACTGTAAACAATACATGTCCATGGACAAGTGAATGGATAACAAAGCTATGGAATGCTACTCAGCAATAAAAATGAATGATTACAAAGCAGCATGAAAAAAAACATGGGGGGTGATGGATATGTTTATTATCTTGATTGTGATGGTTTCATAAGTGTATCATATGTCCAAACTTGTCATACTGTACACTTTAAATATGTGCAGCTTATTGTATGTTGGCTGAACTTTAATAAGAACATATGCCCTTGTTTGCTGTATGTGTAGATACATAGACTATTTTTTTTAGAGATGGGGTCTCTGCCACCTAGGCTAGAGTGTAGTGGTGCAATCATAGCTTACTGAAGCCTCCAACTAACTCCTGAGCTCAGGTGATCCTCCTGTTTCAGCATCCTCAGTAACTAGGACTACAGGTGTGGGCCACCATGCTCCAATAATTTTTTAAATTTTTTTAGAGAGACAGGGTCTCGTTATGTTGCCCAGGCTAGGTTTGAACTCCTGGCCTCAAGCATTCTCCCACCTCAGCCTCCCAGTCACTGGGATTACAGATGTAAACTGCCACACCCAGCTCTGCTGTATATATTTTATGAATAGCCTCATTAATGTTCTCAATATTTAACAAATCAATTCAAAAAGTACATAGCTTTTATCCCATTAATTCTTCTTTTTGAAAATAGATGAACATATGTAAACATATAAGAATGTTCATTTATGAGTATGAGTACTTATCACTGCATTATTTAAAGAAGTGGAAAATTGGAAATAAATATCCACTAAGTAATCTGCAGAACATAAATAGGGCATGTGTTCTCTTAATATGTATAGTAAGTTTTTTTTAAATCAATAAGAAAAAGACAAATCATTCAATAAAAGAAGGGGGAAAAACTTGACAAGCAACTCACAGGAAAAAAGACTAAATGGTCAATTAACATATATAAAACATTCAACTTCACTCATAAGTAAATAAATACAAATTAAAGCAACATGAAACATCATTTTCCAAATGGCAAAGATAAAAGGTTTGATAGTTTCCATTACTGAAGAGGGAATAGATAACCAGACACTCTCATACAAAGTGCTATAAAGGAAAAGATTGATAAATGAGACTACACTAAAATTACAAACTTCTGTTTATTCAAAAGGAGCAATTAAGACTGTGAAAAGGCAACCCACTCATAGGGAGAAGATATTCACAACAAATATGTTTGACAGAAGATTCATATCCACAATATATAAATAGGCCTTACAAATTTATATGAAAAAATGGACAACCCAATATAAAAATGAACAAAAAAAATTGAAAATGCATTTCACAAAAGATCATATCTAAATGGGCAATGAACATTCAGAAAGGTGTTTGACCTCATGAATCATGAGGGAAATTCGAATTAAAACCAAAGAGAGATATCAGTGTACCCCTAATCAGAATGGGTTTTTATAAACTCAAAATACTAACTATTGTCAAGGACCTTGAGCAAGTGGAAAACTCACTCACCTCTTATAAGAATGTAAACTGGTAATAACCAGTTTGGAAAACTGGTAACAGCTACTACAGCTAAAAATAAAAACATACTATAAAACCCAGCAGTTCCATTCTTAGGTATATATCAAACAAAAATGTGTAATTAGGTACAAGAATGTTCATGGCAGCTTCATTCATAATATATCCAAAAACTACAAAACAACTCAGATATCCATAAACAATAATAGAATGGATGAATAAACTATGATATAGTCAAACAATGGAATTTTCTATGACAATGAGAAAAAAACTATTGCTACACATGAATGAATTTCAAAAAATATAACCTCAAACAAAAGAATATAGATAAAACATTGTACACACTTATGATTCAGCTTATAAAAAGTACAAAACCAGGCAAAACTAATGCATGCTTTTAGAAGTCAAAATAGTGGTTACCTTTCAGGGAGGAGAATATGACTAGAAGGAGCTGTAGGGGGCTTCTGGGGTGCTAGTAAAGTTATTGTGTGATCTGGATGCTGGTTACAGGGGTGACGTAACACTGTAAAACATCATTGGGCTGTACATTTATGATTTGTGCATTTCTCTGTTGTATGTATGATATGCTTCAATAAAAATTTTCCTTAAAAAATGCAAAAACAGGATGGGGTGCAGTGGCTCACGCCTGTAATCCTAGCACTCTGGGAGGACAACGCGGCTGAATTGTTTGAGCTCAGGAGTTTGAGACCAGCCTGAGCAAGTGTGAGACTCCGTCTCTACTAAAAACAAAAAGAAATTAGCCAAACAACTAAAATATATACAAAAAGTTAGCCAGGCATGGTGGCGCATGCCTGTAGTCCCCGCTACTCGGGAGGCTGAGACAGAAGGATCACTTGAGCCCAGGAGTTTGAGGTTGCTGTGAGCTAGGCTGACACCACGGCACTCTAGCCCAGGGAACAGAGTGAGACTCTGTCTCAAAAAAAAAAAAAAAAAAAAGCAAAAGCAGGATGTAGAACAGTGTCTCTGGAAAAACACACACCAAATATTCTATTAGAGGTTATTGCTGGAAATTGGGATTTGGAGATATCTTAATTTTTATACTTTGATATATTGTTTTTGACTTCTACAATGAATCATCATCTTTGTAATATAAATTCATAAATGATCACATATATGACTTTTTAGTGTGGCTTCTTTTCATTTGTTCTTTGCCTTCCCCCTTCCATGTCAGCATGACTCTCATCCTACCACAGGTAACCTATATTAAAAACCTGTGTGTGTCCTTCTATATATTTCTCTGTATTCCTGAAATCCTGTACAGATGTACATGGAAATACACACACACACACACACACACACACACACACACACACACATACACATATTGAGGGTGTTTTTTGGTTATTGCTTTACAAAAAAGCAAGGTGTAGGGATAGCATCCACACTTTCTCACATATTTCTACTTGCACTAGACAATACTTTGGGGACTATATCATGTTTATCATCAAAACAAGTTGTTTTCATCTGGAGGGGAAAAGAAGTACAGGGCTCCCCTTAGCCACCACCTGGCTAGTTATGAGATTGGTCCACTGGGAAGGGTTAGGAGGACCTGAAATTCTGTCAGTAATGCTCACCTCCCAAGCCAAGAATCCCCTCAGAAACAGGTCTATCCCTTCCATGGGTCCAAACCCAGGGATGTTCAGCCTAGTTCAGTATGAAGGAGGAGGCCTGGGAAGGTGGTGCTGGTGTCTGTGCTAGCCCTTTAACAGCCAACCTTCCTGAAGGAAGTGTGCAAACATTACATCCCGCCCATTTTGTGTAACGGTCCAGGGCTCTCCCTTCTTACTGTTCTGGATCATAGCACTGGCCTTATGTTGCATTCTCCACTGTCTGCTTTTATCCTCTTGGGACAGGTGATCTGTCTGAACTCTCCTCTTTGGATTGCAGACCTCCATGCTCTCAAACCACGAGCTTGTTTCCCATCTCTGGAGGTGCCTAATAGATTCAGGTGAGAGCATCGATTCTCCCTTATCCACACAGGATAGTTCACAGCTACACCCCTTTAGAGAGGGCATATTGTCATACCTCAGCCCTCTACTGAACCTATTTCGAAAACATCTTTTCTCCTCAAAATCCCAGTATGAGCCCCCAGGTCCCAATGACAACCCAGGGCTTCCATTCCCGCCACAGAGGCCGGCAGAGTACCGACCTCAGCGGCAAAGTTCGGTCCTTTCCGGGACAGGACCGGGGCCACCGCGGCCCCCACCGGACGAAGGCAGCAGTATTCCCTACCCCACCCTCCATCCTCGCCCTGCGACCCACCGGCCTCCTGGGGACCAGAGTCTCCCGGAAGAGCTACTTGCGCCTCAGCACTGGTTTCCTGCTGAGCCCCAGCAGGATAAAATTAGCCCATTGCTCACACTAACAAGTGTCAGAGCCTGTCTGTGTCCAGCGTGGGGGAAGGCGAGGGCAGAGCTGAGCCGGGCCGCTGTCCGTCCGGGGCCAGTCGGATCAGTGGCCTTGACGGCACCTGTCGCGGGCCTCCTCGCTCCCCACCCCCTATCCCGCTCCTACCAGAGCCTGCGATCTGGAGGCCGGCGGGGCGATGGCTACTCTCTTTCCCGCCACGCGCGCACCCTACACTGCCCTCGCAACGACTGGGCCCTGGGATCCTCGACTGGGGGTGCTAATCGGTGCCATTTCCCGCAAGACCCCCACGTCCACCCCACATTCGGGACTGCCCTGGGGATGGACATGGGGGGGCGGGCCCCGGCCGTTTCTCTCCTGGTCCTGCTGTTGGCCTCGGGCCACCTTGGGCGGGAGGGGGAGAGGCGAGGGGGTCCCTGCCCCTCCGTGGGCCTCCATCCATTTCCCCGTCTGGGAGGGGTAACAAGCCCGGAGCCGCGCCACGGAAATGCATCTGCCCCTCTACTCAGGCGGGAATCCGCCTGCCCGGGACAACCGCCCTTCCCGCCCGGGGGAAGCGGACGGGAAAGAAGGCGGGAGGCGAGCCAGACCCAGAGACGGCAGCTGCCGCGAGTCCAGGCTCAGCTCCTCCTCGCTCCCCCGCCCCCACCGCCCTGCCTGGGGGCTGCAGCGGCGACCCCGACCCCCTCCGCCCCGCCCCGCCCCGCGGAGCCCTGGAGATGATCCCTGCCGGCTCGGTCGACGGCCCCTTCCGACCCGCGCCGCCTCTTCTCCTTCCCCGACCAGCCGCGTCCCCAACGTCGCAAGGACGAGATGCGGCCATGCTAGCGAGGGACCCAAGGGAATCCAGGCTCCAGGCCCTCCAGGATGGGGAGGCTGAGGGCAGCAACGGCCTCCAGGAAGCGCCCCCGCCCGGGGCAGCATCCTCCTCCGCCCTCCCCTGCGACCTCCCACTCTGGGCCCGCCCTGTGGGCCGCCTTCTCCATGCAGCTCGGCCCAGTGGGGCTGCTTCTGACAGCGACTTGGCCCACCCCTCAACCCCCACCTCCCCCGGCCCCAGTCTCCATAAAAACTGCTCCAGAACTCCGGGGGTCAGCCACGCTGGCCGGAGCTCCCAGCTCAGGTCTGGCCCCCATCGCACGGCTCCCGGTACCCCAGCTGGGGACAAGGTGAGCCCCCGCCAGCTGCCCTACGTCACCCAGGTGAACTAGCGGGATTTCCTAGGCCTGAGAACGCTCCTCCAAACCTGGGTGGAGCCTCAGGAGTGGTAGGAAGGACCAGATTAACTCCAAGAGCTCCCTCCTCAGTTTGCTCCTCTCCCCACACGCCTCCACCCTACTCTCCACGGACCTGCTCCCTTCAGCGCTTGCCTCGTGGGGGCGAAGGTGGGCGGGGCAACCACCTCCTCTCCCCCCACCACAGAGTCCCACGCATCCTCCCCCCTCCTAGGTGGAGGGGGGTCGGGGGTGGGGGGTGGGGGCAGGCTCGCAGATCCTTCTGCCCTAGGGCCTTGCAAAGGCCAGGGTTTCCTCCTGTCAGCCCAGGATCTTCCTGCTGCCCGTCTCCTCATTTGCCACCTCCTCCCCAGCCCCATACTCACGCACAGACACTCCCTCCAGCCTTGCCCCCGGCATATCCGGACATAGAGGCCCCCGCAAAATCCTTCAGAAACCCCCTTCAAAAACCTGTGAGTGGGCAAATTACAGTTCACAGGTGCTTCCATACCCCTCATCATGCTTGACCCTCCTCCAACCCTGGGAGTTGGCTGCTCTGCTGATTTTACCAATGGGGAATTGAAGCCCCTAGAGGGGAACTGAATGCTCAGTTTGGGTTTTTGTTTTGTTTTAGTTTTGTTTTGGTTTTGTTTTTGAGACAGGGTCTCACTCTGTTGTCTGGGCTAGAGAGAAGTGACATCTTCATAGCTCACTACAGGCTCAGACTCCCGGGCTCAAGCAATTCTCCTGCCTCAGCCTCCCGAATAGCTGGGACTACAGGCACATGCCACCACACCAGGCTAATTTTTCTATTTTTTGTAGAGACTGGGTCTTGCTCTTACTCAGGCTGGTCTCGAACTCTTGGCCTCAAGCAATCCTCCTGCCTTAGCCTCCCAGAGTGCTAGGATTACAGGCGTGAGCCACCATGCACAGCCTGAATGCCCAGTTTTGAACCCCTTCTCAAAGCCCCTTTCCAGTAAGTAGGGAAGTGAGCAAAATCTCTCTTTTCCCTTGACTTTCAGAAAGGCTGCTTGCTGCTCCTGGAGCCAGCAACTGCTCTCCTCATGCCCACTCTGTCCCTTAGTGAAGGTTCTGGCTAGGAAGTGGCACCATAGCTCCAAGACAGAGGCATGGAGGGCAGCAGAGTCCTTGTGTACTCCCAGCCTCCTCCATGGAGGGAGTGGGGAAGAAGAAGTAGAAGTCTCTGACCTGCCTTTCTCTGAGAGTACAGGTCATTGTCTTCTGGATTCCTCTCTCCCTCAAAATGGAGGTAAAACTCCAAAATGAGCTTTCCTGTGCCTTGATCCCTCAGTCCTTCTCTCATTATTCAATAAAATTATCATCATTGAAGGCTAATTTTCAGGGCCTTGCTTAATGTCCACAGACCACCAAAGTGTCCTCTGTCTGGACTGGTTATTGGAGGGGAGAGCAGAAGCTCATCTTTAAAGTAATTGTTATTCTGTATCTTCTCCCTGGTAGCATCCATTCTCCAAGTCTCTGATCCTCCTACATCTGGCTTATTCCTAGGGCTTACATGAATTGCCCAATTTCCCTTGCCAACTCAGATAGCCCCAGAAGACTAGCCCCACTCTTCAGTACATTTGCTTGATTTTCTACTTGGAGGCCTATCTCCACAAAGGCCACTATCTATACCCATCTATGAGGGCTTCCTGCTCCCGAACAAGAACACATAGAATAGATCTTGTGCTCCCCCTTATATCTTTTCTCTATCATTTATTTATTTGTTCATGAGTTTAGATAGTTTGCTGTTACTCTTTGAATTTCATTTTCTTCATCTGTATAAGTGGATTAGAAATAATTACTTGTCAAGGATGATATGAGACTGGAAAAATAGTGAACGAAGTAAAATGTCTGGCCCAAAGTAAATGTACTATAAATGTTCCTATAAGGGAACCTCAAACTTTCACTATTCAGGTCTGAGGCCTTCTCAGGTTTAGACTGATTCTCCATGTTCCTTTTTTTCCTTTCTTTCTTTCTTTCTTTCTTTTCTTTTCTTTTTTCTTTCTTTCTTTCTTTCTTTCTTTCTTTCTTTCTTTCTTTCTTTCTTTCTTTCTTCTTTTTTTTTTTTTTTGCTCTAGGCACCAGTGCCTCAGCTATTTTATTTCCTTCCACCTTATGTTTGATTCCACTGTCTTAAACTCTTGTGCCCTTCATGGATATGTTAGTTAAGGTACATGTTTACCTACATCCTATTTTAAAAAGAATGGCCCTGCCCATAGCCAATGCCACCTAAGTAGCCACATTTTCTACCATATGACTCTACCTGTTCTTTTTCCCCCTGCCACAGCTAAATTTTTGTGGTGAGGTAGGAAGAAAGATCTGGTTCAAGGGCATAAGGTGGCCTGTGTGGGCTGGCTTGAAAAAATTAGCTGGGCCAATCAGATTCTTTCTCTCTTAAATCTAAAATATGAAACAGAAAATGACGACAACAACAACAACAACAACAAAAACAAATAGTGGCTTATTATAGCTAAAAGGTCATGAGGTATAGTTGAGGCTGAAGAAGTGATAGGCCATGTACAGAGAGATTTATAAATAATGAGTAATTAGAGACAGTCAAGTGATAGTGAGATGGAAAAGAAGTAGTCATTAAGAGTGTAGCCAAGTAACTAGAATGAAGACCCTAAACTCCTGCTATAAGTCTCTAGGGCCACCTTGATGCCCAAACTATCCCCCACTCCAGGCTTGGTAAGGTCCATTTCTGTTACAGTTTCTTTTCTTTTCTTCTTTTTCTTTTTCTTTTCTTTTTCTTTTTTTTTTTTTTTTTTTTTGAGACAGGGTCTCCCTATGTTGCCCAGGCTGGAATGCAGTGGCTATTCACAGGTGCGATCATAGCGCTGCAGCTTCAAATCCCTGGGCTCAAGCAATCCTCCCACCTCAGCCTCCTGAGTACCTGGAACTACAGGCATGCGCCACCATGCTCAGCTTCTGTTATAGTTTTTATTCCTAGATTTCTGTACTACTCTTTCCATGACATTAGTCTACTCATAGCCTTAGAATAAACTTCACTTTATATCAGTTAGCTTAAGTGAGTTTCTTGCAATCAGCTGAGCCTGAATAGACCCTCTGCTCTTTCTTGCGTTTCTCATGGATAATAATGGAACATTTTACCCTGGATAAAATGGCCAAATATAAATATGGATGTTATTTACACTAAAACTTGTATCATGTAATAATAGATATTAATTGCAAGCACAATTGTGATGTCTCTGTCAATATTCTTCCTAGAAACAGGAATAGAAGGAAATGGAGACTTCTTATAGAATGTAGGGTCATTTGATGCAGGCTGAAGCAGCTGCAGTGGCAATTATAAAGGAGCTCATCCACATCATGTTGATATGGGCATGGGAGTAGGAGTGTAGTCTTACAGAAATGATCAGGAGAACCCAAGTCACTGCCTCTTGACTCTGCTAGTTATATCAACACAACATGTGGCTACCCTGTCTGGTTTGGCTGACCTCCAGATGAATCAACTGGTTTCTGACTTGGTGCTTTTAGAATGCTCTGGTTTATCTCTAGGGCACTTTCTACCTCACTTTTCTCTCATCTTGTCACCTAGTCCACCCCCCCCCCCCCCGACCTCCTCCCCTCACATTTCTCTGCTTTGGTCTGCCTGTCTTGTCTGGTTGCTTACTTTTTAGCTCTTTGTTCTATTTTTGCCCTCCCTGCCTCAGAAGCAAACTCATGCACCATAAAGCAGCTTGTTTAGCATGGCAACTTGATTTCTGGAGACCTGACCTGGAGTTCCCTGCGCTATCCTCTTTGAACTCCCTGGCTGAGATCCTGCAGATTGTCTGATAAATGTGTTTCATTTCTCTACTGATTTTGTGTCTGTGTTCACTCTGGAACTCCCTATCTTTCTACTTTCTCCACAACAACCTCCCAACTCACCCTAAATACATATATAAATTATCTACTGCTACAGAATGGAAATAAATGCAGCTACTTTACTGGCACTAGTTTGTGGCTTGGCTATGGCTCAATCCCTTGGGTGCTGGCAGGAGTAATAACTAAACAGCAGCATGTCATCCAGTAGAAAGAAATGGCCTGGAGAATGGTCTGAAGCGGGTAGCGTAGACAGCTTTCTTGGATGTTGTTCTAGCTACAATGATAAAAGACAAACTAAAGAAAATTGATCCAGAGACTTAGGCATGATGCTCAATCTGACTAAGGTGTCTATACTACCATTCTTCAGCTACAGGTAACAGAAATTCATGTAACCTCAGGCAAAATAGGGAAATTTATTATAAGTTAGGATGTCTCACAAAACCCAAGGTTAAACATGTTACTGGACCTCAGGAATGGACTACAATAGACACTACAGAGTCTTCAGAAACTCAGACAATAAACAACATCATTCATCCTTCTGTTTATAATGTTTCTTCTTGCTTCACCCTCTGTAATGAGCAGCTTCCTCTGCTCCTCAGAAAGCATGGGAAAATATAGCTTCCCCACCGTGCCAGGGCTCTATTGTTTACTCTCTAAGGTTCAGCCATAGGGAAAAAAATCTCTCCCTCCCACTCCATCTCCCGCTCTCTCTCCCTGTCTCCTCTCCTCCCTTCTCCATTTCCCCTGAAATTTCAAATTCCCAGGAAGAGCTTCTAAGTAGTCAGGTGCTCATCGTTAGGCCAGTCAACTTAGGCCTGGGGTTGGCATAGCAGTTATAAACCACATTCACTGCAAGGATCCCACCTCTATGAGAAAGGGAGTGGGAAATGGGAGATAGTTTAAAGGATCACCTGAAGTGCAGCCACTCCAAAAGGGACTCTCCCAGTGGCCAAGCAGTTTTTCTTCAGAACCAGAGGGTATGCCTCTGAGAATAAGCTCTAAAGGGCTTGGTTTCCTCAGTGACTGCTCTCTGTTTAGATCTAAACAGAGATCTAAACACAAGAGAAAGTTAAAGTAGTGAAATACAGTGACTAGCAGTCTGTTTAGTGTGTTGAGTCAAACCAAACTATGACTAGGCCTGTCACATAGTAAACACTCAAAAATGTTAGCTATTATTATGGCAATCAGAAGAGGACAGTTGGACTCTGAGCAAAAGGGATTGGATAATCTTTGCGGATACTTATTGCAGAGCATGAAGGAGCCTAGGAAAGGTTCCCACTCTGTAGTAGAATATACCTCCGTAGAAACCAAGATCTGCCACATACAGTGCTCTCCTCCTTGCACAGGGCTGATCAGCACTAACAGATTCTTGAGTTTGGGCCCTACTTTTCAAGATCAAATGCAAACTTTCCTTTTATTATGACAACACAACAATTGCCTCATCCTTGTTACAATGGAACCCGAGAAACAACTCTCCCCCCTACCCCCCATCAGTGAACTCCATTCCAGTTGTTTCTACTACAAAATCATCCTGATTGACCTTGGAAGGCTCCTGGTATTCTTGATTATGTTTAGAAGACATGTAGCCTCCTTTATAGAAAAGTGGGAAACACTCAAGTAACAATTTTATAAGTGCAAACCATCTCTCCAGGTTGGCTACTTTTTACTAAACTCCATTCTGTGTTGATTCTTAATAATTTCAATTTGAGAGGCTCTTTCTGACCTTGTCTCCAAATATGCCCTTTGGAGGGCCTTGTAGCTTCCTTTGGATTGTAGAGTCACATCATACACACATGGGAAATAAAAGTGTGAATAATGGGGGTGAATCTGCCTACCATTCCACTAAATAAGTGAGTGAGAGTTGTGACTTGAATCTGCTGTTCACTTAGGTGATCTCAGTTTCTGTGTGCTTCTCATACATAGTGTATTTCATCACCTTAAGTGTGTTTCTGGTGTTTAAGTATACATATTTTTAAGGTAACAGAGACCCTAAACACAGCCAGCTACTTAATCTGCTGCTCAGTTGAATAAATAGGGATCTGTTCCAACACTGGCCTTATTGATAGACATTATGTAGATCTTTAACATGGAGCCTTTATAAATGATTTTCAAGGATAATTTAGACTATATGTGATTTTTCCTTAAATGTTGAATGTCGTTTAGAATATTGCCTCAACATAAAATGCAATTTCACTGTACCAACTATAATCTGCCAGCTCAAAAAAATGGTATTTGTCCTCTACTAGCTGGGGATATCAAGCCCCTGAATTCTGCTGGGTCTTCTTTGTTAGCCCTTCTACTGCTATCTCAGAAGGTTAATCCTGCTTTGCCTGAAGAAATTGTAATGGCCTTCCTTAAGGTAATTTCCTTGCAAGGCACTGATGATTCTCCTTAGAACCTACCCCACAACCCTTCTTTGATTCTAGACATATAGCTAGACTCAAGTCCCAGGAGGCCTTGAAGGGTAATGTACTAAGCATGATCCTGGAGGGAGTGTGCTACACACCAAAAAAACTGCATGATTTTCTCAATTTTTACAGAAAGAAATCTGGGGAACACGTGTGGGAGTGGACATTAAGATGTGTGATAATGTTGGAAGGAATAGGAAGTTGAATCAGGCTGACTTTATTAAAATGGGCTCACTAAGCAGAGATTACGGATTCAGTGTTTTAGGTAGAGGTTTTAGAAAGGGCTTTAACAGTTTGGTTGGTTGGCTGGCTGAAACATAGACCAAAATTTGTCCTACACTAAATGGACTTGAAGTACCAGAACTGCCTTGGTATACTATAAAGGAAGGGATCCAAAGGCTTGGGAATATTGGAATGTTAGGGTGGATATATCATTTAATATCCCTTCACCCATACTAGGAGGATAAACCTTTCACCATGACTATGAGAAATAAATTTGTGAGGGGAACCCTAGCATCTTTGAAGAGTTCTATGGTTGCTCTTCTTTGTAGGTCAGAAATTACAGTGGTAATTGCTGCTACCAAACTGGAATCCCTAAATATAATGGAGATAATTGGATCATGGGGTTGCAGGGGCCAAATGGTGGAACTTAATTATCACAGACAAGGTGGGTGTAGTTACCATAATGAACAGGGGAGTCAAAGCAATAATCAAAATAGTGTAACTTTCAGAGATCTTTGGTGTTGGCTAGTTGATCATCATGTCCCTAGAAAAGAAATAGGGCATCTACTAAATTTTTTCTTGATCTTAATCAATAGGAGAGTTCTAGTTTGAGTAAACAATATCTAACTTGAATCACCAAAACAGATTCTCACTGTCCAATCAACTCTCAGACTTAAGCCAGTTAACAGACCCAGAACCCCTGGAATGAAGTGGAGTCCTCATGAGGAAGAATCTTGTTATACTGACAAAAATTTATACTATTAATCTTTTTCCTAGCCTTCCCCAAAAAAGCCTATGGCCATTTATCAAGTGGCTGTGCATTGGAGGAAAAGAAATAATCAAACATTTGGGGTATTACTTGACACTGAATTGATGCCAATTCTAGGAGACCCAAAACATCATTGTGGTCCACCAATTAGAGTAGGGGCTTATGAAAGTTGGGTGATCAGTATAGTTTTAGCTCAGGTCTGTTTCACAGAGGGTCAAGTGGCTCTCCAAGCTCATCCTGTGGTTATTTCCCCATTTATTCCATAAATGGAATAGAGGTAATTAGCAACTGGCAGAAGTGACACATTGGTTCCCTGATTGTGGATTGAGGTATAATGGTAGAAAAGACTAAGTGGGAGCCACTAGAACTGTCTCAATTTAGGAACACAGTAATCTGAAAGCAATGCCACATTCCTAGAGGGATGACAGAAATTAGTGCCACCACCAAGGACTTGAAAGGTGCAGCGTGGTGATGTCTACCATATCATGTTCAACCCACCTATTTGGACTGTGCAAAAAGAAAATAGATCTTGGAGAATGACAATAGATTATTATGAACTTAACTACAATTACAGCTGCTGTTCCAGATGTGATTTTGTTTCTTGAATAAATGAATACCTATCCTGGTACCTGGTATGCAGCTATTGATCTGGCAAATACTTTTTTCTTGATCCCTACCAGTAAAGATCACCAGAAGCAGTTTGCTTTCAGCTGACAATGACAACAATATATCTTCACTGTCCTGCCAGAGGCATGTCAGCTCTCCAGACCTATGTCATAATTTAGTCTGAAGGTACCTTGATCAACTTTCTCTTCCACAAGACATCACACCGGTCCATTACGTTGATGATATTATGCTGACAGGATCTACTGAAGAAGAAGTAGCAACTACTCTAAACATATTGGTAATACATGTCAGAGGGTAGAAAATAAACCCAACAAAAATTTAGGGGCCTTCCAACTCAGTGAAATTTCTAGGTGTCCAGTCGTGTGGGTGGGGCATATTGAGATATCACGTATAAAGTGAAAGATAAGTTGTTGCATCCGGTCCCTCCTACATCCAAAAAAGAGGCACAAGACCTAGTGGGCCTCTTTTAATTTTGGAGGCAATATATTTCTCATTTGGGTGTGCTACTCTGCTCCATTTACCAAGTAACCTGAAAAGCCTCTAGTTTTGAGTGGGGTCAAAAGAAGGCTCCATAACAGGTTCAGGCTGCGATGAAAGCTACTCTGTTACTTAGGCTACTTGATTCAGCCTATCTGATGGTGCTTAAAGGGTCAGTAGCAGATAAAGATGTTGTTTGAAGCCTTTGTAAGGCCCTATATGTGAATCAAGTGCAGGCCATTAGAATTTTGAAGGGAAACCCTGCTATCCTCTCTGGATAACTACTTTATTTTTGAAAAACAGATTTGGGTTTCCTATTGGGCCTTAGTAGAGACTGAACACTTAATAATGGGTCACCAAGTTACCATGCAACCTGAACTTCTCATCATAAACTAGATGTTATCTGGCCCACGAAGCCATAAATTTGGCCACATAGAGCAACACTCCATTATCAAAAGGGGTGGTATATCACGCCTGTAATGCCAGCACTCTGGGAGGCCAAGGCAGGTGGATTGTTTGAGCTCAGGAGTTCTAGACCAGCCTGAGCAACAGTGAGACCCTGTCTCTACTGAAAAAATGAAAGAAATTAGCTGGATAAGTAAAAATATATAGAAAAAAAATTAGCCAGGCATGGTGGTGCATGCATGTAGTCCCAGCTACTCGGGAGGCTGAGGCAGTAGGATCATTTGAGCCCAGGAGTTTGAGGTTGCTGTGAGCAAGGCTCATGCCACAGCACTCTAGCCCAGGCAACAGAGTGAGACTCTGTCTCAAGAAAAAAAAAGAGACAGTAGTATACACAAGGCTGGGCTTGAGTAGACCCTGAAGGTAGAGTAAGTTACATGAAGAAGTGGCCCAAATGCCACAAATCTTTATCAATTTATGGGCTGTGGCCAATGGTTTAGCTAGATGGTCTAGGACTTGGAAGAAAGATGATTGGAAAATTGTTGACAAGGAGGCCTGGGGAACTGTTATATGGATAGAACTTTCTCAGTTGGCAAAAAATGTGAAGATATCTGTGTATCATGTAATGCTTCCACAGCAGAGGAGTATTGTAACAATCAAGTGGATAGGATGATCTTTTGGTGGATATCCGTTAGGGTGTATCTTAGTACTACCATGTCCTGTAATTAAAGTCAATGGAACACTATAATAACTCAATTCAGGCAGGACTACTAATGGCCCAGACCCTTCAGGAATGAAGGTTTGAGACATCTCCACTAGGCAAAGAACCACCATTAATTAGCTGAGGGCAAAGGGAATATGGAATGAATAGTGGAAGAATGTAGTTATAATACCAGCTATGAGCATGTGACCAGTTGCAGAAATGAGGACTATGATAGTTTTGAGTATTTCTTTCTTAGTTTGTTTTCTTCTCTCTTTTATCCGTTTATCATCTAACGTAAGGTGTATTAATAATAGTTAATAGTAACATAATAATTAATAGTTTACATTGCACCATTTAAGTTATAAGATATGAAGAAGAAGA
Organism: Lemur catta; assembly: GCF_020740605.2. Classification (NCBI taxonomy): domain Eukaryota; kingdom Metazoa; phylum Chordata; class Mammalia; order Primates; family Lemuridae; genus Lemur; species Lemur catta. The sequence continues at coordinate 44,407,794 of NC_059155.1, forward strand.
AAAAGCATCACCCAAGTCCAGAAGACGATGTTACATCCTTTTCTGGTGAAAGGGATAGTATCTTTTTGTTTGTACATAGTATAGTTAGGTGAAAGAATGAATTTGTTATTTTCTTTATTTTGAGGTTAAGCATGGTTTAAGGAGATGTGTATGGGCACCAAGCTGACAAGGAGCAGACTCTGATGGTTATTTTTATGTGTCATCTTTGCTAGGCAATAGTACCCAGTTATTCAATCAAACACTAATCTAGGTCTTGCTATGAAGGTATTTTGTAGATGTGATTAACATCTATAATCAGTTGACATTATGTAAATGAGATTCTCCTCGATAGTACAGGTGGGACTTACTGAATCAGTCAAAGGGCCTCAGCAGGTCTGAGGCTTTCCTGAGAAACAAGAAGAAATTCCATCTGTGGCCTGCAGTGTCAGCTCCTGTCTGAGAGTTTCCAGCCCGCCGTTCCTAATGGCCTATCCTCCAAATTTTGGACTCACTTAGCCAGCCCCATAATTGCATAAGCCACATAGAAATATATCTTACTGGGGTTTTTTCCTCTGGTGGAACCCTGACTGATACAAGGTTCTTTATTTTTTATTTTTTATTTTGTTTGTTTTTTGAGACAGAATCTCTCTCTGTTGCCCGGGCTACAGTGCCGTGGCGTCAGCCTAGCTCACAGCAACCTCAAGCTCCTGGGCTCAAGTGATCCTACTGCCTCAGCCTCCCGAGTAGCTGGGACTACAGGCACGCACCAGCATGCCTGGCTAATTTTTTTCTATATATATTTTTAGTTGTCCAGATAATTTCTTTCTATTTTTTAGTAGAGACAGGGTCTCACTCTTGCTCAGGCCGGTCTCGAACTCCTGAGCTCAAAGGATCCACCCTCCTCGGCCTCCCAGAGTGCTAGGATTACAGGCGTGAGCTACCACTCCTGGCCTGATACAAAGTTCTTAATGGAAGTTATAATCCATTCAGTCATAGGTGCCAATCTCACATGGAAAAGTATATTCAGCTGTGTTTCTTCTTAATTTTGGCAGTGGTGTGGGTTATCAGTAACACATAGTATTATGGTTTTTCACAGCATGGTATATGGTGAGTTCAAGAATTTGGGGGCTGATAAGAAAATACATGATCATGAGGTGGCAGTAACACACAACAAACTTTATTTGGGTGTTGCTTGCACAGGTTGTGTTAGAGGGGAAGTCCCTCACAGCAGGAGACCTTCCAGAGACAGGCACAGGGACACTACTCAGAAAAGCAAGAGAACTAGGGACTAGGGGAGAGGGGATTTACGTGTTTAAGTGATGTTGCTCAGCAGCGAGATGGGGAGTCTCTTGGTTAGAGAGCTCCTAGAGAGCTCCACAGGGCAGCAGAAACTTTGTCCTTTTGTATTCCCGGGGTTTGTCTCATCTGTGGCTAGCAGATGTTGGGTGCAATTTTCTGGGACATGCAAAATCAGGCAGGTTCTGGATGGCTAAAAATCTGCTTACCTGGGCTATATTTAAAGCAATTAGATGTGCAGAACTTTAGGTTTGGTACTGACAGGCTTTTGATCTAAAGGTCCTAGCCTGCTGTGAAGTAAATGATATAGGGGCCAATATTCCGGTGCCATCTTTAGCTCATCACAATCCATCCTCTGGTTCCATGTGGTTTTGTAATCTAAGTTGTATGCCATTTTGTAATGCCTGAGTTTGGAGTCAGCAATGAAGTATCCTAAAGACCCAGAGTCCTATAAAGGCACAAACTAAGGCCGGGCATGGTGGCTCATGCCTGTAATCCTAGCACTCTGGGAAGCCGAGACAGGCGGATCACTCGAGGTCAGGCATTCAAGACCAGACTGAGCAAGAGCGAGACCCCGTCTCTACTGAAAAATAGAAAGAAATTAACCAGACTACTAAAAATACATAGAGAAAGTTAGCCGGACATGGTGGCGCATGCCTGTAGTCCCAGCTACTCAGGAGGCTGAGGCAGGAGGATCGCTTGAGCCCAGGAGTTTGAGATTGCTGTGGGCTAGGCTGACGCTATGGCACTCTAGCGCGGGCAACAGAGTGAGACTCTGTCTCAAACAAACAAACAAACAAACAAACAAACAAACAAAAAATACGGCACCAACTAGAACTTCAAAGCCTGTTCACAGCCAGTCTGCCCATTTATTGGGAAAGGGCTAGGAGAATAGATCAGAAAAGGAGAATATTTTTATTTGTTCAGTCGGTTCAGTCAGTAGAGTGACATCATGGCCCCTTTGGCACATGTCACTGACTATCTGTAAAACTTGGTAGTTTCTATCTAACCACATGAAGCAAGATGTGTTAGTAAGTGTGCAAAGACCACACCACACCACACACCCTACTTTAGCAGCCAATAAACAGTCTAGATCTATGCATTTATCTAACACTATGGTCCCTAAAGTATGGAGAGATTTTGCCAAAGGCACCAGTCCTTGGGCCGTTTGCTTAATTTGTGTGGATAATTTCTTGGACATGGCTATCTGTGTCTCTTTTAATTGTTGTATGGCGTCCTGCACTTATGTTGTTCCTACTGCCCCCCAAATTAGCAATTTTAGGGCGGTTATTACCAGGGGGACTATGGGGAAAGCTTGTGACATTGAAAGTTTGCACTTAGCACAGTTTGTGGGGGCAAGTACTTCGGGAGTTCTGCTACTGAGGAAAAAAAATCTATTGGAACTTTAAACCAAACACAAGTGGGGGAAATATCATCCAGGATCAGACAAGGGAAAATTTGTGATAGGGGAGTCATTTGATTTCCTTACAGGTCCACCAGGCTTCCTCTGCCACCTGTATTCTCTGTATTCCTATGAAGGTAAATTTGTATGGCTTAGTGCAATTCCAGGTTGTGTTAATAGCTATTATAATGTTAGAGTCAAGCAAGCTTGAGTGTTACCCGCCTTGCACTCAGCACCTAGGTCAACAACATTGGTTATGGGCTCAGTCCACTTTTGCCCATATATTTGTATGAGATTAGCCTCTGAATGTTGTTGTTGGATGTCAATGGTTAGGAGAATAGGCTCCTCCTGATAAGTGAGGTTTGGTGGGGAGCTTGGCCAGGGAGAGGTATTATGCTATGTGTACTTAAAGCAGGTTGGAAGCAAGCTCAGCATGGTGTTAGATCGCCATCTTATGTATTGCTATGGCTAAAGCTATATACAGGTTTGGTTTGGTGGGCAATTGTATATTTCTAATTGCCCAAATTGATATACTTTGATACTTGGATTCCCTGACAATTGCCAGCAGTAAATAACATCATTGTGTTCTCATGGGCATGGGATGGGTTTTGTATTAATAGATGCTCTCAGTAATTACAAAAAAGTTGTTAATTTAACGGCACACCAAATTAGATCCCGAACTGTGGGGCACTCACACATAAGATTCTCACAGATAAGCCAAGTTATTTCAAAAATAGTTATCAATTATATTGCACATTTGGCCCATTTCTGTCCCTGTTTATTGCACTATTGCTGTGTTTCAGTGGAGGACCATCAATTTCATTCTAGGAAAAACTTTCATAAGATGGCCATTTATATAGCTTTAATAGCCTCAGGGGTTGCCCTTTGGGAGATGGCAATGTGACTACACCAACAAATTTCCTCCCAGGTTAGCTTCACTACTGGGCTTCTCATCATTGCATCGATCTTCTGTAAGAATGGATGTTTGTTTTCTAAAGAGCTTCCAGAGGAGTAACGTTGGGTAGCAGTTTCCCTCAAATATTTCCAAGTCCTTGTTGATTGTGGTCTTGGTAGGCCCAGAAAATTTTGTAATGGCTATAACCAAGTAGTTGGTCAATTTGGGTGGAGAAACTCCCATCCAGGCCGGGTGCGGTGGCTCACGCCTGTAATCCTAGTACTCTGGGAGGCTGAGGTCGGTGGATGGATGGTTTGAGCTCAGGAGTTCGAGACCAGTCTGAGCAAGAGTGATATCCCATCTCTACTAAAAAAATAGAAAGAAATTAGCTGGATAGCTATTAGTTTGGGGGAAGGTTTGTTATGCAACAATAGGTAGGTAGAGCATCTATCTATTTGTTCCCCCATATGATGTTTGTATCTCCTCTACACCGTCACCTCAGTTACCTAACCTTGCTTAACTATTCAGTCATTCAACGGGTATTTATTGAATGTCTATGTACAGACATTTTTTAGACACTAGGCATCGGTGAGTAACACAAAGTTTTTGGCTACAGATTCTTCATTTTAGGGAGAAAGAAAGACAAAAAACGAATATAATATTTATATATATTGGTATGTATTATGAAAGGGAGAAGGGATAAAAAGTGATAAAGTGTGTGTTTGGGGGGGGGTGTTTTGAGGACAGGTGCTCCTATTTTAGAAAGGGTGTCTAGGGAACACTCTCTAATGAGGTGACATCTGAGAAAAGATCTGAAGTAAGTGAGGGAGCTGATATGCAGATCCACAGAGGAGGAAGGTTCCTAGCAGAAGAAAGAGCAGTGTCAGGTCTTGAGTCGGAGCATGCCACAAGGAATCAATAGAGTCTTGAGGTTGGAAAGGAGTGTGCAAAGAGCAGATTGATAGGAGATAAGGTCAAAGAGAAAGCGAAGGCTTGCTTAGATTACACAGGGTCTTAAAGGCCATGTATAAAAAAATGTAATTTAATTCTAAGTGAGATGATAAATAATCCATTAGAGGGGTTTGATCACTTCCTTATCTTAATTGAGGTAAAATCTACATAAAATTAAATGCACAAATTTTAGGTGCACATTTTGATGAGTTTTAACAAATGCATACTCCTGTGTATAAAACCTCAGTCATCCAAAAAGTTCTCCTTTGTTCCTGACCCATTAATTTCCACCTCTGTCTAATAGGCAATCACTGGTCTGATTTCCATCACTATATACTAATTTTACCTATTCTTGAATTTAATATAAATGGAATTGTACAGTGTGTACTATTTTGTTTCTGGTTTCTTTCACTTAAAAATGTTTTTGAGATTCATCCATGTTGTTTCTGCTGAATAATACTCTATTCTATGAATATATCACAATTGGTCTATTCATTCATCTTTTGGTAAATATTTGGGTTGTCACCTGTTCTTATTCACTATGAATAAAGATTCTATAAAAATTCTTGTACACGTCAAAAAAAAAAAAAGAAATTAACTGGATAACTAAAAATATATAGAAATAAATTAGCTGGGCATGGTGGCGCTTGCCTGTAGTCCCAGCTACTCGGGAGGCTGAGGCAGTAGGATCACTTGAGCCCAGGAGTTTGAGATTGCTGTGAGCTAGGCTGACGCCATGGCACTGTAGCCTGGGCAAGAGAGTGAGACTGTGTCTCAAAAAAAAAAAAAAAGAACCTCCCATCCAGAGAGAGGTTGTATTTCTTCATGAGATTAAATGTTTTATATAAATTATCTTTGTTTTAACACTCAAAAACTATGATTATCTACTACAAACAGCCAGCATTGCAATTGTTATAGAGTTTGCTTTTATTGAAGGCTGTGTAAAACTTGCAGTTGGTATTGTGAGAGGTTAGGTTAGGGAAGAATTCCCAAGATAGTGGTTGTCTTTGAGTTTTTAGATATGCCTTGGCCCAAGCAATATTTTGTGGTATACATTGCCTTCCTTGCCTTCCTTGGATATTGATTAGTAGCCAGGGAGGGTGAATTGTTCAGGGTTCTCTAGAGAAACAGAATCAACATATATGTGCATGTGTGTGTGTGTTGTGGGGGGAGAGAGAGAGAATTATTTTAAGGAATTGTCTCATGTGGTTGTGGAGGCTTAACAAGTCCAGAATTTGATGGAGTAGGAAGGCAAGCTGAAGACTCAGGGAAGAGTTACAGTTTGAGTCTAAAGGCAGTCAGCTGGCAGAGTTCCTTCTTGCTCAGGGAAAGTCAGTCTTTATTCTATTAAGGCCTTCAACTGGTTGGATGAGGCCTACACATACTATGGAGGGTAATCTGCTTTAATCAAAGTCTACTTATTTTTTGAATTTAATTTAATTTCGTTTTAATTAACAAATAAAAATTTTACAATTTATCATGTACAGCATGTTGTTTTGAAATATGTCTATATTGTGGAATGGCTAAATCAAACTAATTAACATATGCATTACCTCACATATCATTTTTTGTGGTGAGAACACTTAAAATCTCTCTCAGCAACTTTCAATAATATAATACATAGTTATTAACTTTAATAACCATGTTGTATAATAGATCAGGGGTCCCCAACCTTTTTGGCACCAGGGATTGGTTTCACGGAAGATAATTTTCCTATGGACTGGGGAGGGGAGGGGAAGGGAGGGGGATGGAGCTCAGGCAGTGATATGAACCATGGGGAGCAGCTGTAAATACAGATGAAGCTTTGCTCAGTCGTCCGCACTCATCCACCACTCACCTCGTGCTGTGCAGCCCGGCTCCTAAGTTTCATGGAAGATAATTTTTCCACGGATGGTGGGGGGAGGAGGAGCTCAGGCAGTGACTCGTCCTGGGGGTTGAGGATCACGGCGATAGACCTCTTCAACTTATTCTTCCTAACTGAAATTTGGTATCCATTGACTAACATCTCCCCAACCGCCCGACTAGCCCAGAGCCAGATAACCACTATGCAACTCTCTATTTCCGAGTTCAACCTTTTTAGATTCCACATATGAGTGAGATCATGCAGTATTTGTCTTTATGTGCCTGTCTTATTTCACTTAACATAATGTCCTCCAGGTTCACCCATGTTGTCACAAATGAAATGATTTCCTTCTTTTTTTTTTTTCAAACAGAGTCTCACTCTGTTGCCCAGGCTAGAGTGCCGTGGCATCAGCCTAGCTCACAGCAACCTCAAACTCCTGGGCTCAAGCAATCCTCCTGCCTCAGCCTCCCGAGTAGCTGGGGCTACAGGCATGCACCACCATGCCCAGCTAACTTTTCTATATATATTTTTAGCTGTCCATATAATTTCTTTCTATTTTTAGTAGAGACGGGTCTGGCTCTTGCTCAGGCTGGTCTCGAACTCCTGAGCTCAAACCATCCGACCGCCTCGGCCTCCCAGAGTGCTAGGATTACAGCCGTGAGCCACCACGCCTGGCCGATTTCCTTCTTTTTGAAGGCTGAATAGCATTCCATTGTGTGTATATATGCCGCATTTTTTTTTTATCCATTCCTCTGGTGATAAACACTTAGGCTGATTCCATATCTTGGCTATTGTGAATAGTGCTGTAATGAACATGGGAGTGCTGATATCACCTTGGGGTACTGATTTCATTACTTTTGAGTATATACCCAGAAAAGGGATTTCTGGATCATATGGAAGTCCTATTTTTTATTTCTTTTTTCTTCTTTTTTTTTTTTTTTTTTTTTGAGACAGCGTCTCACTCTTGCCTGGGCTATAGTGCCGTAGCGTCAGCCTAGCTCACAGCAGCCTCAAACTCCTGGACTCAAGCAATCCTCCTGCCTCAGCCTCTCGAGTAGCCGGGACTACAGGCATGCGCCACCATGCCCGGCTAATTTTTTCTTTTTTCTTTTTTGTTTTTTTTTTTTTTTTTTTTTTTTTGAGACAGAGTCTCGCTTTGTTGCCCAGGCTAGAGTGAGTGCTGTGGCGTCAGCCTAGCTTACAGCAACCTCAAACTCCTGGGCTTGAGCAATCCTACTGCCTCAGCCTCCCGAGTAGCTGGGACTACAGGCATGCGCCACCATGCCCGGCTAATTTTTTCTATATATATTTTTAGTAGGCCAGATAATTTCTTTCTATTTTTTAGTAGAGACGCGGTCTCGCTCTTGCTCAGGCTGTTCTTGAACTCCTGACCTCAAGTGATCCACCCACCTCAGCCTCCCACAGTGGTAGGATTACAGGCGTGAGCCACCGCGCCCGGCCAATTTTTTCTATGTATATTTTTAGTTGTCCGTATAATTTGTTTCTATTTTTAGTACAGACGGGGTCTTGCTCTTGCTCAGGCTGGTCTCGAACTCCTGAGCTCAAACAATCCACCCGCCTCGGCCTCCCAGAGTGCTAGGATTATAGGTGTGAGCCACTTTAATTTCTTAAGGAACCTCCATACTTTTTTAATAATGGCTGTACTAATTTACTTTCTCACTAAGAGTGTACAAGGGTTGACTTTTTTCCCCCATCCTCTCCAACTTCTTATGTTTCATCTTATTGACAATAGCCATTCCAACAGGTGTGAGGTGATATCTCATCATGGTGTTAATTTCTATTTTTCTAATAATTAGTGATTTTGAGCATTTTTTTCGTTGGTCTATGTGCTGGCCATTTGTATGTTTTCTTTTGAGAAATGTCTATTCAGATCTTTTGCACACATTTTATTAATGTTTTTATTTTTAATTATTATAGGTACCTAATAGTTGTATATACGAGGTCTGTCCAGAAAGTATCCAGCATGTAATATGAAAGATAGAGACATTTATTGAAGAAGATACAAGATACAAGAAACATTGTACATAGGACAATGATGCCTTGTTCCCCTTGAAAGTAGGCGCCTTGGGAGCTCACACAGTTCTCCCAGCATTTCTTAACCTAACCTGTACACTTTCAACATTCTCAGGTGTTCTGCTTGTTGCAGGCCTTCCAGAATGTGGATCACTTTCAACAGATTCTTGACCATCTTTGAGGCATTTGTGCCACACTTTTATTTGCACTCTATTCATTGCATCACCCCCAAAAGCCTTCTGAATCATCCGAATAGTTTCCATGGAGGAATGTTCAAGCTTAACGCTAAATTGGATGCAGATTTGTTGCTCTACTAGCTCTACTCACTCAATGCAACAGCCACGCAGTACACATGCTCACTCATCTATGTCTAGCGCCCCACTGACTAGTACAGTGAAGTCATCATTGTTCACACATGCGCATGACAGTCTACTCTCCTTGGCTGCCAGGTTACCTCAATGTCGTACAAACTGTTCTCGTTATATTAACAATGACTGGGTGCTTTTTGGACAGCTCTCGTATATATGGGGTATATGTGATGTTTTCATACAGGCATACAATGTATAATCATCAAATCTAGGTAATTAGAGTATCCATCACCTCAAGCATTTATAATTTCTTTGTGTTAGGAACATTCATTCCAATTCCACTCTTTTAGTTATTTTAAAGTATACCATAACTTATTGATGACTATAGCCACTTTGTTGTGCTATAAAATATTGTTCATTCTATCTAACAATATTTCTGCACCCACTCCCTGCTACCCTTCTCAACCTCTGGTAACCATCATTCTACTCTTCATCTCCATGAGATCAACTGTTTTAATATTTAGCTCCCACATATGAGTCAGAACATACATGATTTATCTTTCTGTGCTTGGCTTATTTCACTTAATGTAATGTTCTCCAGTTCCCTTTATGTTGTTGCAAATGACAGGATTTCATTTTTCGTGGCTGAATAATATTCCATTGTGTATATGTACCACATTTTCTTTATCCATTCATCTGTTGATGGACATTTAGGTTGATTCCAAACCTTGGCTATTGTGAACAGTGCTGCAATAAACATGAGAGTGCAAATATCTTTTTGAAATACTGATTTCCTTTCAGATATATACCTATCAGTGGGATTTCTGGGTCATATGGTAGTTCTATTTTAGTTTTTTGAGGAACCTGCATACTGGTTTCCATAGTGGCTGAAAAATGTACATTCCCACCAACAGCATACAAGGGTTCTGCTTTCTCCACATCCTCACCAGCATTCACTATTGCCTGTCTTTTTGATAAAAACCATTTTAACTTGGATAAGATGATATCTCATTGTAGTTTTGATTTGCATTTCTCTGATGACTAATGGTGTTGAGCATTTTTTAATATGCCCGTTTGCCATTGGTATGTCTTCTTTTGAGAAATGTCTATTCAAATCTTTCACCCATTTTTCATTAATTTGATTTTTTTCCTATTGAGTTGTTTGAACTCCTTATATATTCTACTTACTAATCTCTTGTCAGATGGGTAGTATGCAAATATTTTCTCCCATTCTGCGGGTTGTGTCTTCACTTTTTTGGTTGTTTCCTTTGCTGTGCAGAAGCTGTTTAGCTTGATGTGATCCCATTTGTCCAATTTTGCCTTGGTTGCCTATGCTTTGTAGGTATTACTCAAGAAATCATTGCCCAGACCAATGTCCTGGAGCATTTCCCCAATGTTTTCTTTTAGTGGTTGCATAGATTCAGGTCTTAGATTTAAGTCTTTAATCCTTTTTGACTTGATAATTGTATATGGTAAAAGATAGGGGTCTAGTTTCATTCTTCTGCATATGGATATCCAATTTTCCCAGTGCCGTTTATTGAAGAGACTGTCCTTTCCTCAATTCGTGTTCCTGGTACCTTTGCCGAAAATGAGTTCACGTAGATTTACTTCTGGGTTCTCTATTCTGTTCCATTGGTCTATGTGTCTGTTTTTATGCCAGGACCATGCTGTTTGGGTTAATATAGCTCGGTAGTATTATTTGAAATCAGATAATGTGATTCTTACAGTTTTGTTCTTTTTGCTCAGGATGGCTTTGGCTATTCTGGGTCTCTTGTGGTTCCATATAAATTTTAGGATTATCTTTTTTTTTTTTCTTTTCTGAGACAGAGTCTCACTTTGTTGCCCAGGCTAGAGTGCCGTGGTGTCAGCCTAGCTCACAGCAACCTCAAACTCCAGGGCTCAAGCGATCCTCCTGCCTCAGCCTCCCTGGTAGCTGGGACTACAGGCATGCACCACCATGCCCGGCTAATTTTTTCTGTATATATTTTTAGTTGTCCATATAATTTCTTTCTATTTCTAGTAGAGATGGGGTCTCGCTCTGGCTCAGGCTGGTTTTGAACTCCTGAGCTCAAACCATCCACTCGCCTCGGCCTCCCAGAGTGCTAGGATTACAGGCGTGAGCCACTGCACCCAGCCATGATGCATCTTAAAGAACTGGAAAAACAAGCACAAACCAAATCCTAAATTAGTAGAAGAAATGAAATAATCAATATCAGAGCAGAAATAAATGAACTTGAAACAAACCAAAACCAACAGAAGACGTTGGTTTTCTGAAAAGATAAACAAAATTCACAAACCTTTAGCCAAACTAAGGAAAAAAGAGAGAAGACCCAAATAAATAAAATCAGAAATGATAAAGTAGACACCACTGTTACTCAACATAGTACTGGAAGTTCTAGCTAGAGCAATCAGACAAGAGAAAGAAACAAAGGGTACACAAATTGGAAAGGAAGAAGTCAAATTAGCCTTGTTTGCTGATGATATGATTCTATATTTAGAGAAACCAAAAGATTCCACGCAAAGCTGTTAGAACTGATAAGCAAATTCAGTAAAGTTGCGGGATACAAAATCAGCACACAAAAATCAGTAGCATGTCTATATGCCAGCAGTGAACAATCTGAAAAAGAAGCCAAGAAAATAATCCCATTAAAAATAGCTACAAATAAAAATTAAATATCTGGGAATAAACTTAACCAAAGAGGTGAAAGATCTTTACAATGGAAACTATAAATCACTGATGAAAGAAATTGAAGAGGACACACAAAAAAATTGAAAAATATTCCATGCTCATGGATTGGAAGAATCAATATTGTTAAAATGTCCATACTGCCCAAAGCAATCTACAGATTCAATGCAATCCCCATCAGAATGCCAATGACATTCTTTGCAGAAATAGAAAAGATAACTCTAAAATTTAGGCCGGGCGTGGTGGCTCATGCCTGTAATCCTAGCACTCTGGGAGGCCGAGGAGGGTGGATCGTTTGAGCTCAGGAGTTCGAGACCAGCCTGAGCAAGAGCGAGACCCCGTCTCTACTAAAAATAGAAAGAAATTATATGGACAACTAAAAATATACATAGAAAAAATTGGCCGGGCACGGTGGCTCATGCCTGTAGTCCCAGCTCCTTGGGAGGCTGAGGCAGGAGGATCGCTTGAGCCCAGGAGGTTGAGGTTGCTGTGAGCTAGGCTGACGCCATGGCACTCTAGCCCAGGCAGCAGAGTGAGACTCTGTCTTTAAAAAAAAAAAAGAATAAAGAAAAAGAAAACAAGCTGATTAAAAAGTGTGCAAGAGGCCAGGCAGAGCGAGAAGATTCAATCAAACCCTCCAGTGATTGTCTCCCTGCAGGAACACCAAATTGAACAACTATGCACACAAGGAAGCACCTTCATGAAAACCAAAAATCAAGTGAGGGATCACAGCATTTGGCTTTAACATAGCAGAGCAAGATGCACTGAAGAGGGTAGAAAAGACAGTCTTTCATTTCCTGCACCATCCCTTACCTATCCCCTACCCAACCCCAGCACCACACCAGTGCCAGGTGAAAAGAGAATATGTGTGCTCAGGGGAGGGAGAGTGACGTGATTGTGGGCATTTGCATTGGAACTCAAGGCCACCCTGTCACAGGAGAGCACAACACTGGGCAGAATTCTGCCAGTGTCCATGGAGGGAGCATTTAGATTAGCCCTGGCCAAAGGGAAATTCTCCTCACCAATGGTAGGAACCTGAGTTCTGGCTGGCTGCATCACCAGCTGAACAAAAGTGGCCTGGGATCCAGAATAAACTTGCAAGGCAATCAGGCCACAAAGACACCAAGCCTTAGGCAATTCCTGTGGCCAAGTGAGTGCCTGTGTTACCCCTCCCCAACTCCAGGCAGTGCAGCTTGGAGAGTCTTCTTCCACTTGGGGAAAGGAAAGAGAAGAGTACAGATGACTTTGTCTTGCAACTTGGGTACAAGCCCAGTCACAGTAAAAAGGGAGAAAAAAAAAGGTACCAAGAAGATTCCTGAAATCCCTGATTTCAGGCCTTAGCTCCTGGATGGCATTTTTAGACCCATGCTGGGGCAGAAGGGAACCCGCTGACCTGAAGGGAAGGACCAGTCCTAGCAAGATTCACCACCTACTGACTAAAGAGCCCTTGGGCGTTGAATAAACATCAGAGGCAGCAGTTTCCATGGGCTTTAGGTGAGACTTAGCTGGGTTCAGGTGTGACCCAGCCCAGTCCCAGCTATGGTGGCCATAAGAGAATGTTCACATCACTCCTCTCCCAGCTCCAGGCAGTCCAGCATGGAGACTGAGACTCCTTTGGTTTGGGGGCAAGTGAGGGACAAGAGAGAGAGAGAGAGAGAGAGAGAGAGAGAGAGAGAGAGAGAGAGAGAGACACTTTGCCTGGTAATCCAGAGAATTCACTCATATTTTACCCAAGTCCACCAAGGCGGTACCACCAGGATTCTGCCAGGGTCACAGCACTACTGGGCCTGGGGTGCCCCCTAGTGCTGATATGGCTGCAGTGACCAAAGACTTGGATCACGATACTCAATTCCCTTTGAATACCTGGAAAGCCTTCTCAAGAAGGATGGGTCCAAAAAAGCCTAGACTGCAAAGATTAAAATAAATATGTAACTCTTCAATGCCCAGACATTGCCAAATATGAACATCCAGGAAAACATGACCTCACCAAACAAAGTAAATAAGGTACCAGCGACCAATCTCAGAGTGATGTAGATAAGCGACCATTCAGAGAATTTAAAATAGCTGTTCTGAAGAAGCTCTATGAACTTCAAGACAATACAGAGAAGTAATACAGAAGTCTATCAGAGAAATTTAACAAAGAAATTGAAATAAGAAAAAAACGAAGCAGAAATTCTGGAGCTGAGAAGTTCAATTGACAAACTGAAAAATGCGTCAGAGTCTCTCAACAGTAGAAATGATTAAGCAGAAGAAAGAATTACTAAGCCTGAAGACAGACTATATGAAAATACAAGTTAGAAGAGAAAAAAGAAAACAGAATGAATCACACTTACAAGATCTAGAAAATAGCTGCAAAAAGGCAAATCTAAGAGTTACTGGCCTTAAGGAGGAGGGAGGGGGGGGAGAGAGAGAGAGAGAGAGGCATTGAGGTAGAAAGTTTATTCAAAGAAATAATGCCAGAGAATTTTCTAAAACTAGAGAAAGATATTAATATTCAAGTACAAGAAGGTCATAGAACACCAAGTAGATTTAACCTGAACAAGACTTCCTCGAGACATTTAATAATCAAGCTCCTAAAAGTAATAAAGAAAGGGACTTAAAGGAAACAAGAAAAAAAAAAACCTGACATATAAAGGAGCTCCAATACATTTGGCAACAGACTTCTCAGTGGAAATCTTACAGGCCAAGAGAGAAGCGCATAACATATTCAAAGTGCTGAAGGAAAAAAAAAAAAACATTAATCCTTGATATTATATCCTGCAAAAATATCATCTAAACATGAAGGAGATATAAAGACTTTCCCAGACAGACAAACACTGAGGGATTTCATCAACATCAGATCTACCCTACAAGAAATGTTAAAAGGAGTTCTTCAATCTAAAAGAAAAGTACATTAATTAACAATAATAAATCATCCAAAGATATAGAACTCACTGGTAACAGTAAGTACATAGGCAAATACAGGATACTCTATTACTATAATTGCCCACCATAGCTGGGTGTATAAACCACTTATATCTTTTTTTTTTTTTTTTTTTTGAGACAGAGTCTCAGTCTGTTGCCCAGGGTAGAGTGAGTGCCGTGGCGTCAGGCTAGCTCACAGCAACCTCAAACTCCTGGGCTCAAGCGACCTTCCTGCCTCATCCTCCCGAGTGGCTGGGTGTATAGGAATCCACCACCATGCCCCGCTATTTTTTTCTGTGTATATTTTTAGCTGTCCATGTAATTTCTTTCTATTTTTAGTAGAGATGCATTCTCGCTCTTGCTCAGGCTGGTCTTGAACTCCTGAGCTCAAACAATCTACCTGCCTCGGCCTCCCAGAGTGCTAGGGTTACAGGCATGAGCCACTGTGTCCGGCCTAAACCACTTATATCTTGAGTAGGAAGGCTAAAAGACAAACCTATCAAAAGTAATAAGTTAAACAACTTTTTAAGAGACAGATAGTATAAAAAGGTATAAACAGAAACGAAAGTCAAAAAGTGGGGAGAGATGGAGTTAAAGGATAGAGTTTCTTTTAGATTTCTCTTTGCTTCTTTGTTTTTTTCTTTTATTCTAATTCCTGAAATTATCTCACTAATAAATTATCCACACATAAATCTTTTCTTTTTTTTGTTTATTTCAGCTTATCATCGGGGTACAAAAGTTCAGGTTATATATATTGCCCATGTCCTGCCCATTCCCCCCAAGTCAGAGCTTCAAGCGTGTCCATCCCCCAGACAGTGCGCATCACACTCATCATGTAGCTATACCCCCATCCCCTCCCCCCGAGTCAGAACATTCAAGCATGTCCATTCCCCAGGCAGTGCGCAATGCACTCATCATGTAGGTATACACCCATCCCCTCCCCCCTCCCCCCACCTCTGTCCGAAACCCGATTGGTGTTATTCCCAAATGTGCACTTAAGTGATGAACAGGGAAACCAATTTGCTGGTGAGTACATGTGGTGCTTATTTTTCCATTCTTGAGATACTTCACTTAATAGAATGGGTTCCAACTCTCTCCAGGAGAACAAAAGGGATTCTATATCACCGTTATTTCTTATAGCTGAGTAATATTCCATGATATACATATACCACATTTTACTAATCCACTCATGAATTGATGGGCATTTGGGTTGTTTCCACATCTTTGCAACTGTGAATTGTGCTGCTACAAACATTCGGGTACGGGTGTCTTTTTTATAGAATGACTTTTGTTCTTTTGGGTAGATGCCCAATAATGCGATTTCTGGATCGAATGGTAGGTCTACTTGAATCTGTTTAAGGTATCTCCATAATGCTTTCCATAGGGGTTGCACTAGTTTGCAGTCCCACCAGCAGTGTATGAGTGTTCTTGTCTCTCTGCATCCACGCCAACATGTGTTGTTTGGGGACTTTTTGATAAAGGCCATTCTCACTGGACTTAAGTGATATCTCATTGTGGTTTTGATTTGCATTTCCCTGATGATTAGAGATGTTGAGCATTTTTTCATACGTTTGTTAGCCATTCTTATATCTTCTTTTGAAAAATTTCTATTCATGTCCTTTGCCCACTTTTTGATAGGGTTGTTCGATTTTTTATTACTGATTTTCCTGAGTTCTAAATAGATTCTTGTTATCAGTCCTGTATCTGATGTGTAGTATGCGAAAATTTTTTCCCATTCTGTAGGTTGTCTGTTTAGTCTCGTGACTGTTTCTTTGGCTGTGCAGAAGCTTTTTAATTTAATCAGGTCCCATTCATTTATTTTTGTTGTTGCTGTGTTTGCCTTAGGGATCTTCATAAATTCTTTGCCTAGGCCAATGTCTGTAAGAGTCTTTCCTACTTTTTCTTCTAGAATTCTAATAGTTTTGCACCTAAGGTTTAAGTCTGTTATCCACTGTGATTTGACTTTTGTGAGAGGTGAAAGCTGTGGGTCCTGTTTCAGTCTTCTACATGTGGCTATCCAATTTTCCCAGCACCTGCTTGTTTGTTTTTTTGTAAGCAGAGTTAAGTTGTCATTTGTTTAAAACAATTGGTTATAAAATGTTTTTTGCAGGCCCCATGGTAACCTCAAATCAAAAACACACAATAGATACACAAATAATGAAGAGCAAGAAATTAAAACACACTATCAGAGAAAATCCCACTTTTACACAAGGGACAACAGGAAGGAAAAAAGTAAGGGAGGACCACAAAGTAGCCAGAAATCAAATAACGACATGGCAGTAGTATATCATTACTTATCAATAATAACATCGAATGTAAATGGACTTAAGTCTCCAATCAAAAGACAGTGTGTATACTGTTGGTGGGACTGCAAATTAGTGCAACCTCTATGGAAAACAGTACGGAGATTCCTCAAAGATCTAAAAGTAGACCTATCATTCAATCCAGCAATCCCACTACTGGGTATCTACTCAAAGGAAAAGAGGTCTTTCTATCAGAAAGACACCCGCACTTGAATATTTATTGCCATATAATTCACAATTTCAAAGATGTGCAATCAACCCAAGTGCCCATCAATTCATGAATGGATTAATGAAATGTTGTATGTGTATACCATGGAGTACTACTCAGCCATAAAAGGACAAATTAATGCCATTTGCAACAATTTGGATGGAACTGGAAACCATTCTCCTAAGTGAAGTATCTCAAGAATGG